>NC_048224.1:31990357-32099956 GCF_002007445.2 Ailuropoda melanoleuca
TTTTTAATTTCTGCCAGATTCGCTCTCATTTCTGCCCTTAGAGATTCTATATTCTCATTGACATTTTCGTTAATACTTTTTTCAAGTCTACACATCATCTTGATCATTGTTACTCTGAATTCCATTTTTGATAATTTGGTTACATCCATATCCATTAGTTCTGTGGCAGAGGCCACAGACTCTTTGTCTTTTCTTTGCTGGGGGGGACTCCTCCTCTCCTCATTCCGATGAGGAGAGGTTGCAGGGTTGTCCAGAGCCCAAATTATTGACCAGGACCCAGGCCGTGCACCCTTGTTTTATAGGGATCTTAGGGATGTGGGTTTCTTCTTTAAAGATTTTATTTATTTATGTGGCAGAGAGCCAACCATCGAGAGTAGGGGAAGTGGGAGAGGAAGAAGCAGGCTCCTGGCAGAGGAGCCCAATGAGGGACTCCTCCGGATCGCCGGGATCAGGCCCTGAGCAGAAGACAGGCGCTTAATGACTGTGCCACCCAGGCGCCCCGGGATGTGGGCTTCTTGATTTTTCTGCCTGCCTTCTGGGAGAGGGGCCTGCCGTGCTGATACTCAGGCAACCCTGTTTGGGTCGAGTCTCTGCATTCCCTGCGAGGCGGGATGGGGGTGGGCACGCTGTGAGCAGGTCTTTCCAGGCTTTTGTTCTCTGGCGGCTTTCCCTTGCGGTTTGCTGTGCTCTTTTGAGAGTCAGAGCAGCAGCGGCCGAATCTCAGCCTCTGTCACAGAACAGAGGGATTGCGGCCCGTTCTCCACTGATGTTCTGGCCACTTTAACTCTGTTTCTGTTGGTGCTGCTCAACCCTGCAGCATCCCGGCATGTGTGCCCCACACCTGGCATTCCAGCCCTCACTTCCAGGGCCCGCGCGTCTCTGTCCTTTGTTTTTCTAATGCCGCCAGCCTCCCCCACGCGCNATGTGTGCCCCACACCTGGCATCCCAGCCCTCACTTCCAGGGCCCGCGCGTCTCTGTCCTTTGTTTTTCTAATGCCGCCAGCCTCCCCCACGCGCTCCCGTAGCTCCCGTTCTCAGTCTGGATCCAGTGAGCACACCGGAGTTCCAGAGTTCCGTGAGAAGTCTGGTGGCGCATGCTCCCCACTCATGGTCCCAGTCTGTTTTCTCGCAGGTGCCAGTCCATGAGTCTGGCGGTTCCCCTGTGCAGGTGGCTACCGCTTCCCGGGGAACGCGGCGGCTCCCTCCCCCTTCCGTTTATCTTCTGATATCTGTGCGCGGTTTCACGGCTCCCTGCTTCATACCTCAATACTCAGCACATGAGATGTTCATTTGTAGAGATCCAGATGTATCTTCCTGCATCTCAGGCTGATTCTGTGGATGTTGAGGCTGGTCTGTTACCTATCCAGCTCGACTCAGGGGACCGGCTGAAAAAGGGGTCCCCTACTCCTCTGCCATCTTCAACTTGAACTCAAAGATTCAAGATTCTTAAAGTAGAAATACTTAGGTATCTTTTCAGCCCTTGAAACCTGATTGATTGAATGAATGACTGATGGATTGATTGATAGATAATCTCCCAGCATTGGATAACCTCAGTCAGTATGGTACCCATGCCCAATTCCACATTACTAGTTAGTGATAAACACCTTACATAAGCCATAGGTTCTTTCCCACAGGATGTTGGAATTGTTGGAGGAGTTGTTCAGACTCTGCTCGTGGTCAAATTTGTAACCTATAAATTGAAGGTCCTTAGTGAAATGTGTTCTGTCATGAGACCAAGGAAGAAAGAAAGCCTGGCTTTGACATGGAAGAATGTGGTACATAAAGTAAGCAACAGGAGAGACTAAGTCAATTATGAAGTTCTACTAATGTCAGGGTTCTGTCCACTTCTGAGAAAACCATCACTATATTTTAGCTGTAAGGTTTCAATAAACAACATTGTGTCCTTATCTTAAATTTTGCTTTTGAACATAAGGTTGCTCGACTTAGTTTCAGTTAGTTGGAACTGCAGTCTAATGGATTCAAGTTCTAAAAATGAACTACTGTTAAATCAACAATTTTAAGGAAACTGGTCTCTCAATGCTTCTAAAATGCCACCCTCAAAAGACACAGTGAGACAAGATAATAAGCATGCAGTTTTCTCTACAAACAAGTCAAAGAAAACCATTGGTTAGGATTCGAACACAAGCTGTTAAATGTTAAAGCACAGAATATTCCATTTATCTTTATTTCATCTCTCTGCTAAAACAGTTCTAGATCTTCCGTTCTTAACAAGGTTATTATAATTAGCTAAGATAAGAATGTTCCCTCTCAGAGATCCAGGCTGTTTTCTTTCTTGCTCTCTTTATATCCTTTTTTGATTCTCAGTGATTAATAACAGTGTCACTAAGTCCCATAGATGTAGACTGGCAACATTAACCAAAGGATTCCTATGAAATTGTCTGAACCAGCCCATGTAATAAATCATGCCTATTGCGTAGGCCAGAGTAAAAATTCTCTGCTTACACAAGAAGGGTTCTTTTGCAGAGAGAAGGTAAAAGTCAAAGTAAGTCTGAATTCTACCCTTAGAAGTGACTGAGATTTTTCTGCTTGTTATTAATGGTTATACCCCCCTTTTAAATACAAATATCTTAACTGTCATAAAAATAAATTGCTGCTTAGTCTTCAGCAAGATACTTAAAAGTACAGAATTACAGAATATTACAACTAGAAATAATGTCGGTATAACTTAATTCATCATCTCCTTTCACAGATTAATAAGGAAAACTACTTCTGCAAGGTCTTATAGACAACTTAGTCATATAGTTAGGGCTTGAATCCAGTTCTGGTAGCTCTTTGTATAGCTGTTTCATTTTTAAAATATATAAACTTTCAATTATAAATAATAATTTATTACTAAATGAACAATTCAGTAATTTAATATTCTTCTTAGTTCATTTTTTAAAGGATTTTATTCATTTGAGAAAGAGAGAGCACGAGTGTGGGGAGAGGGAGAGAGAGAAGCAGACTTCCTGCTGAGCAGGGAGCCTGACACAGGGCTCAATCCCAGGACCCTGAGATCATGACCTGAGCCAAAGGTAGACACTTAATCAACTGAGCACCCAGGCACCCCTTTCTTAGTTCATTTTTAAAGACCATAATGGTCTAGGTCCTGAGGTTGTTTTTGAGGTTACTATGAAGAATAAATATGGTCACAGTCCTCAAGGACACAGGGATAGACAGAGAGACTGGATCCACAAATGTAAATATCCATTACATGGAATGATATGTAATATAATAGCAAAATTGATAATGTAAGAGAGAAATATACAAGATGCCCTGGAACTACAGAAGAAATTATTGGTAGAAGAAGTAATATTTGTAGAGGTAGTAATATTTGACTGAGTTGTAAAGTATATGTTTGGGTGTGCAAAGCAGAGAAGGAAAAGAATACTTCTTGTTATTGGAGCATACTCTGTGAACCTGAAATTATCTCAAGTATTTTATACTCTATCTATCTATCTATCTATCTATCTATCTATCTATCTATCAATCTATCTATCATCTATCTATCTATCATCTATCTATCTATCTATCTATCTATCTATCTAACTAATCTATCTATCATCTATCTATCATCTATCTATCTATCATCTATCTATCTATCATCTATCTATCATCCATCTCTCTCTCTCTCCCTCCCTCTCTACCACCTAACAACAAAATTATATGGAAAGTTATTTGTCCATTTAAAATGTAGAACGGAAGGGGAAAGACCCAGAAAAATTAGTATTTGCAACAATTGTACAGTCAGTCAATGGAAGAACCATGATTCAAATCTATGACTGCCTGATTCCAAATTCACTCTTGGAAATATTGCATATATAAATATATGCACATACATGCACAGAATCACACTACTTGAGGAACAAAGCAGCAAAGAAAGTAAAAGAAGACAATTTTGCAAGTTGATTCTTTTCCTGCAGATAGTCAAAATACGAAAATGTATTATTTTCTTAAGTTTTTCTTAAGATATTCTTGTTTTCTCAGATTTATGCTCCATATAACAAGTCAAAAAAATACAAAAGTGAATAGAGTTAAAAATAAAAGTTAATGTGTCAAATAAATTTCTATTTGTTTTACTCATATGTAGATGGTACTGTACATGAAACAGAGTGATAATCTATCCAGGGATGTGTTATGCTCTATTTTTCTCTAAGAATTAAGCCCTAGTAATTTAGCACTGATCCCTGCAAAAGTTTGTATGGACTTTTGTCCCCCCTAAACTATAATGCTCGCAGATGATGTCAATATTTACATAAACAAAAAGTTTATGTATTCAACTAGTTCTCAGATTTCTCTTTTATTTTTTCAGATTTCTGTTATAAAAAAGGGTTTAAAATTACATTTAAAATTTTAACAATACAAAATTAGCAAATCTGAGTCCAGTCTCTCTTCTGATAAAAAAAGATTTCTTTCTCACCACTCTCAAATTCCTCCAATCTGTGGTATCTATTGATGTGTAAATTTAATCTAGACATTTAAACAGTCCAGTTAAAAACATGAAAATGTTTCATTATGATTGGCTTCCGATAAAAAATAAACTGCTTTCAATACTTAAAACTATTTTAATTATGGGTTGGGCTTTGGGGATGAAAAACAATAAAAGTGAAATGGGTGCTGTGCTACATAAATGTTACATATGTAATTGTGTACATCTCATTAGAATTAAAAAGTATAGACCAATTTTATGGCCCTAGATTTCTGGAATTAAAGTTTTCATCATCTTCTTGACTGGCTGGATGGAAGAATACTAACAAAACAATATGCTAAGTGAAATAAGTCAGACAAGGGAGATACTATATGATTTTACTCATATGTGGAATCTAAAAAAACAACAACAAATGAACAAACAAATCAATACAAAAACAAATTCGCAGATACAGAGAACAGACTGAAGGTTGCCAGAGTGTTAGGGAGTTGGGGTGAGGCCAAAATGGGTGAAGGGGGTCAACTGTATGGTGAGGGATGGCAACTAGACTTTTGATAGTGATTACTTTGTAGTGTATACAGATGTCGAATTATAATGTTGTACACTTGAAACACATGTAGTGTTATATACAAATTATACCTCAACAAACAAACAAATAAACAAAGGCACCATTTAAAGACATGACGAGGGGCTCCTGGGTGACTCAATCAATTAAGCGGCTGCCTTTCAGCTCAGGTCATGATCCCGAGGTCCTGGGATTAAGCCCAGTATTGGGCTCCCTGCTCAGTGGGGAGTCTGCTTCTCCCTCTGCCTGCCACTCCCCCTGCTTATACGTTCCACCCCCCCCACTCTTTCTTTGACAAATAAATAAGTAAAACCTTTAAAAAATATGTAAAAGTCATGATGAAAATTTTGACATCAGCCATCCATTTGGGCAGGAGACATTAGTGATTAATTTATTTGCTGGTTTAAACAAATATTGATACTCAGCCCCGTAAATGTCTAAGGAAATACTTGTAGTTCAGTGTAGGTACATGTAAGTACAAATAAGGGACAACAAATATGATGGCACTAGTAATTTGTTTTTATAGGTTATACTGTCTTTGAGGTAATATAGTGTACTTTACATTATAAATGAGAGAATATCTTGGATTATCGATAAGAGCATCTTCATTCTCATAGTGCAGTTTATTTTTGTTCTCTTAGGGGGCATGATGTACCCTATTAATATTAGTTAATTCCCTTTAAATTGAAGAGAAAGGCCATTAATTTGCTTGACTTTTTTGGTCTTCTTTCCCCTGCTAGAAGACATTCTCTGGAATTAGGACAAGCATTATTTTATCACATTTAAATCTCCTTTATACCCTTAGCTTCAATAAATATGATCTCCTATTTATCTCCTATTTCTATTTAAATTGTACCAGCATAAACATTATATTTTTGAATAATTTTATTTAAATAGAATTTATCTTACTTACTGAATAGCATATTAATTTTTTTTTGCACCAAATTTACTTTCTGGTAACATTTCACTGAAATTCCAACTATCCCAGAACTTTCCCTAGGATTCACTTTTATTTAATTTTCATTGATTTTTATCTAACAGACTTGTAAGGAATAAAGAAATAAAAGGGAGGGAAAATTCACTGATAGTTATTAACTGATGTAAAATGTTCATATTAAGCTAGTCTTTGCACCACACTCACAATATTAAAGGTATTGCCCTCATTAAAAACTGGAAAGCTTAGGCTCAATTATAAAGTGCCATACTCATATAAGAATCAATTATTCAAATTTTTTTATTGTACTGGGAATTTGAATTCTAATGGAATATAATATAAACATTATTTTTTCACTCAACTTCCTAACATTTCCTGCTGATCGTTTCCCTCCCCTTCTCCATAATTCTGTATATACACTTAAATCCATCACCTAAAGAAACTGTCTACTTGATTCAAATAGAAAGGAGCTAGCCCAATCCAGTTATTTTGCCTTGAACTCAGAAATCTCTATTGCTTCCATGCTCTGTAGGGTAAGCCTCATCATTTTATTAATTTTTTTCCTTTAATGACTGTCTACCTTTCACATTATTTGTTTCTTATGTCTGCTGACAAAAGTTTTATGAACCTGCCAGAATCATACAATTAGGAAGTACCTCATCCTTTCTCTGTCACATGTATTTAAAGGTCCCTTGATGATGGACATTTAGGCTATTTACAGTTTATCACTTTTACAAGGAATAGTACAATATTCACCGCTGCATGTCTACTAAGTGGTAGCATGTGTAAAGAATAAATTCTAAAATCAAGATTAAAAAGTTTTTATTTAAAATCCAGTTAGTTAACATACAGTCCAATTTTAGTTTCAGGTATAATACTAGTTTCAGGTGATTCAACACATCCTACAACACCTGGTGCTCATCACAAATGCACTCCTTCATCCCCATCACCTATTTAACCCATCCTCCACCCACCTCCCATCTTTCTATTAATTTACTTAGATGTCAGCAACTTTTGCACTTAAAAATACTTCAATTTATACACATAATATGTGTAAACGAAAGCACCTGTTACTCTCTGTCCTTTCTAACTCGAGGTTTTATTTACTTTTTGTAATAATAACTTGCTAACATGAGGAAAAGAGACATAGGAGAATTTGTGGTGTAAATTTGTTATAGCTGCCCTTACCAAGACAGAAAGTTCAGCAATTCGAAAGTACAGTTTGAGCACATTCTCTCTTTAGCCAAAGAAATATGAACACTCCTATAATTTAAAATAAAAAGACCATTCTTCCAGCTTTTCTGGCTTTGTGTAAAAGTTCAGATTAACCTGACTTTTGTTGACAATAGAAGCAGTTTATCTGCCAAGGGTGGTATGATGAAGATGAATATTTCATCTCAACTAGATTTGGATGGAAAACCTATTAGAACATTGCGCAGCCAGACCCCTTGATTATGAATCCTGGTTCCACCATTTACTATGTGGCCCTTAGAAAGTTAGTTAAACCTCTCTGTGTCTCATTTCCTCACCTACATCATAGGACTTTTGTAAAGATTAAAGGAATATGCAGAGTTCTTAGATCATTGTCTGGTATAAATATTAGCTAGTAATTTAATATGCTGTAGTGCATTAAAATAATTCTAAACATTTTTCATTAAATCATATCAACAGATATTTGTTATCATATTGTCTGATATTTTATGACAAAAATATAAGTCATAGAAAAGAAGGCATATTTAAAATTACAAATAGATAATAAATATATATCTCCAGATTTTGAGGAATTTATAGTCTGTTAGAGGAAGCAAGTCATGTATACATAAATATGTGTGTAACAATAAAATGCCAGCACATGTTTGTGCCAGAGTTGTGACCCAGACAACTTATTCAGTGGTAGTGGAAAATCCGTGCCTTCATGAGATGTGAAACCGTACTGTACTATGGAATTTGTGAATAAAGCAAATTCATAGTTGTAGATCTAAATTCTATTACTCGTCAAATGAAAGTATGGGACTGTAAGTTATCTAGGAGTCTTTCCACTCTAAAATTCCATATGTTTTAAATCTATGAACAAGTTCTACAAGTTCAGAATAGTGAGAATGAGAATGAACAGTAGTAATGACAACGGTTGCTACATTAGAGAAGGAACTTAAATTGATTATTCACATTCAGATTCAAGTGGGAATTATTTTCTAGAAAATTGTGCCGCATAATTGTATTTATTTTTACTGTGCTTATTATTTTCATGTATTTGTCACTAAGGATGTGGTAAGTTTTACATTAAATGATTTAATTTTTATCTAATAGCTTTCTTTCACCATGCAATTACAATTATTAATAGCTAATTTTAATATAGTGTGCCATTGGTATAACCTCTTAAGAATCATCACAGTGGCTTCCTTGCTTGCTGGTTTTTCAAGAAATTCAATATAGTCTAAAGGTCTATCAATGGGCTAAATTGAAATAGTATAAGGAACAATATACAAGAAAGATGCATTTTTGTGACAAGCAGAACTAGGACAATCAAGTGGGTCTTAGTCTTCTATTTACAATACTGGAATATCAATGTTTGTTTAATAGTGTAATGGATTATTAGTTACAGATGGTAACTAATATTTTTATATTATTAATCTAAAATTAATAAATTAATATAAATTAATAAATTTATCAGAAATCTTCTAATAAATAGGAGCCAGAATGTGACCTTGATTATCCCAATCAGATGAAATCTCCCCAATCCTGTAGTAGATAGAGAGCAACCTGAGGAAAGAGGATACAGACTCCAAATCTTGGTAAAAGTTCTGGAGTAGAGCAAACACTGGCTTTAGAAGTAGCAGTGCAAGGAGTACTACTGGTGGGGTCACATATTCACCTATACTGTCAGCTCTTATAACAACCAACGAGAAGAAGCAGTGCCAGCCATGCTCCTGGCTACAAACACTCAAAATGTGATTTTGGTTTTCCTGGATATATTGTGAGCCATCAAATATCTTAAAATTAATTATGGTTCTGCTAATATCAGTATTTTGATTAGCATCACTGTTTGAAGAAATAATTTAAAAATCCATATTATGTGATTCTGCAAAATTTATTGTAATGAACACTTATTTAAAAGATTGTTTAGAGGGGCGCCTGGGTGGCACAGTGGTTAAAGCCTTTGGCTCAGGGCGTGATCCTGGCGTTATGGGATCGAGCCCCACATCAGGCTCCTCCACTATGAGCCTGCTTCTCTCTCCCACTCCCCCTGCTTGTGTTCCCTCTCTCTCTGGCTGTTCTCTATCTCTGTCGAATAAATAAATAAAATCTTTAAAAAAAAAAAAACTTAAAAAAAATAAAAAATAAAAGATTGTTTAGAGGTGTGGCTTTAGGGTAAGATGCTGCCTCAAGCAGATGGGTACATCTCAACAATCAGAGAAAAATCAATAGAAGTAGCTAAAGATATAGTGATATTATAAAAACAAAATAAAAACAAAAACTAGTAGCACTGGTAATTAGAGAAGTATATTATCCATATCTCATTAATTTCAAGATACTCATGATAGATGGTATGCATCTGGGAATGACACTGATGTCCAAGTCATAAACCCCAAATTACAGTTGATAATTAATATAGACATCTTGGATCCCTGAGAAGGAATCAGAAAATTTAAAGTAAACATTTTACCAGGAATTTTAGTTTTCAATTTTATAATTAAAAATAAAAATAGACCTTATTTATCCCATAAATAGATAGCAATAACGGTGATGTTTGCTCTGTGTAAGAATTTACTTTTTTAAAAATTAAAGATTTTCAAATAGTGCCTTGGGGACTTCTTGTCTGTGGGTTATGAGAGAATTCAGCTTAAGCCTTGATGAAGGCTAAATTCCTGTCTGATGATATGATTCATAGCTTTTTGCTGTGAGCACAAAGCAAATCCATAGCAACAGTTCTCTGGTACCAATTTCAAAAGTTAACCATTAAGTATTTGAACACAAGAGAAAACAATTTCTAACTGAAACATTTAACATTTCCATTTAAAATGAATAGTGAATTTTAGTTTGATTGTAGTTTCATATCCACTAATTTTCTTTATTTAAAAAATTATTAAAGCATAGTAGACATACAATGTCCTATATTAGTGTCAGCTATACAACATAGTCACCCAACACTTCTATACATTATGCAATGCTCACCACAATAACTGTCATCACCATCTGTTGCCATATAACATTATTACAATATTACTGACTATATTCCCTATGATGTACTTTTCATCTCTGTGACTTATTTATTTTATAACTGGAAGTTTGTACTTCTTAATCCCCCTTGCCCGCTTCACTCATCCCCCACCACCCCATCCCCCTTTCCTCTGGCAGCCAACAGTTTGTTCTCTATGTCTTTTAAAAATTATTTGTTCTTTTTTTTTTTTTAGATTCCACATATAAGTGAAATCATATGGTGTTTTTTTTTTCTCTGTCTGATATATTTCACTTAGCAAAAATATCCTATAGGTCCATCCATGTCTCGAATGACAACATCTCAGTCATTTTTTTTAAAGATTTATTTTTTCAATTTTGGAGAGAGAGTGTGAGCCAGGGGAGGGGCAGAGGGAGAGGGATAGAGAGAATCTCAAGCAGATTCCCCTCCGAGTGTGGAGCCCCATGCAGGGCTGGATCTCACAATTCATGAGATCATGACCTGAGCCAAAATCGTGAGTCAGGTGCTTAACCAACTGAGCCACCCAGGCACCCCCAAGATCTCATTCTTTTTATGGCTTACTGATATTACATTGTGTGTGTGTATTATCTACCTACCTCTGTATCTATATCTGTATCTATACCTATATATCTATGTATCTATGTATCTTTCATGGATAGTTAGGTTGCTTCCAGAAGTCTTTAAAGAACAAAAAGTATGACCCGCCATTTGTAAATCAGGATTCAGAGACTAGAGATACTCTGAAAAATATACAGAACCAAAAAGCTACAAGCCATAGATAAAAATCCATATATTTTCCTTGTTGTAGATTGCAAGTACAAGGATAACAAGCATTCGTCTCTCATTCTTTGAGGAAAAAAAAAGTGGAAGAATAAAGAAAGAGGAACAGACATTTCAGGCTACCCTATCTTAAAGACTTTGCAATGATTGTTCCCACTGGTCACAATGTGCTTCCTCCAGATTCTTGCATGCCTTAGTCGCCTATCTCCTTTAAATGTTACCTTCTTGGTGAAGTCTGCTCTGATCATCCTGCGTAAGATTTTAAGTTCCCCACACCTCCGATCCCTCTTATCCTTCTCTATTTTATTTCTACAGCACTTATAAAATACACAATTTATTTACAAATTATATAATTATTATATAATTTATCCATTTATTATGTATGTGTCAAAAAAGAAGAGTTTTTTTTAAATCTATTTTGTATCCAAAGTGCTGAGAATAGTTTCTGACATATAGCAGAGCTCTCTATTTTTTAAATATATGACTGATATAAAAAGATATGCATGGAATGCTGTTAAATGACACAAGTATGTACAGAAAAAAATTGTGCATTTTAACATGAATTGCCATTATTAGTAATTTAAAAATGTATATGTAAATTACGTGTGGATAAATACACTGAGATACTAACAGTGTTAATCTTGGTGTGCTCAAATCATAGATGACATATATTTATTTGCTTGGTTGGTTAGTTTTTTACTTTGTTTCTTTATTTCTTTTTTTCCTAAATGAATATTGATTACTTCCTTAAAAACAGAAATGGGAGGAAAGAAGGAAGGACAGAAAGAAGGGAGAGACAGGAAGACTAAAGGGCTGGTATATATCTCATGATTCTCCCCTAAAATTAACAAAAAGACTAAGAGAAAGTAAAAATCTGGGGAAAATGCATGAGTTCTAGAAGAAATTCATCAAGAAATCCACTTTTATGAATGCATTTTTGTTCTGTAAAAACTCTGCAAAAATGAGTTTATCTGCATTTACCAGTATAGTGTTCATATCAGCTTGCATTTTTCTAGGGTCTGCTCACAAAATGCACAAAATTCATTCTAGTCTCTTCAAGTGATTTACACAAATTTAGATAGATAGATATAGAAAGGTAGATAGATAGATAGATAGATAGATAGATAGATAGATGATAGATAGATAGATGATAGATAGATAGATAGTCTTGAATGTAACTAAACTCTGTTTTAATGGGATATTATAATCATCTGTTAAAGACAGCCTCTTGATAGACTAACAATGAAATGTTAATGAGTACTTTGCATTTGTATTTGCTCATACTGTAATTCCATTTGTCATCACACTGTTTATTCCCCTCACTCTTTAGAATGAAGAGTCACCTATTCTATTCCTAAGGTTTGGTTGAAATTGATTCAAACATTAGCATTTAAGCCCCTTCAATCAAAATGCAGCAGAGTCATGAAAATATAGAAGACTAAAGCATAGATTGCACAAATATATATCCCTCAAAGGTAAGTGCATTAATATTTTAAATTCATTACTATCAGCATTGTTAGTTATGAGAGGACAATATAAGTAGTTAATATCTTTGAAAAATTTTTAACGTAGGTAAACCCATAGATATGATTTTATAATCAACAAAGTTTCCATCAAATTGCAAGAACATTTTAAATTACCTAACTTTCTAATTCAGAATTATAAAGACATTTTGTATTTCAAAAGTGTTGTTCTAATCTACCCCCTTTTGTTGTAACAACATCTTTATTTTTAACGTTATCATTTGGATTAATAGATAGTTATTTCACTTGTTTGCAATGACCTTATTATCTTCCTTTAAATCTGTCTTTCCTGTTTTTGCTGGAATTATCTTCCTAAAGACATCTGAGTGTTGCAGTCTCCTGTTTAAAATACTTTTCGTAATCTTCAATTTAAAAAATAATTCTTTCATATGACTTTTCTATGCTAAATCAGTTTTACACACTTACGTACAGAATATTCTTGCAGCAGCTGGATATATACAGCTACAGTTTTACAGTCCAGTATAGTGGTGGCTTTGAATTAAGAAGGAAAAGGGAATTCCTATCAATAGGTAGACTATTGGACTAAGGAAGAGGTGTAGTAGTCTCCTGATAGTGCCTCCTTTCAGCTAATTTCTCTGACTGTTGCCCCAGAGATCACCTGTAACTCTGGACTTGTTTACTCTGAGGTTGTAGCTTTGCCATTTTTGCAATTTACTCTAGCATAACTTGGGTTTCTGTCTTTCAGTACTTTTGATAATCTGAGCCATGTGCTTTCTAACTTTGAGAAATAATTCTAATTTCTGGTCTGCTTATACGGTATCTTCTCATTTTTGAGCTATGATGGATTTATTTGTAAAAATATACATTTCAGTTACTTTTGATTTGGAGTCTAAGAGAAGGTGGGCATATACATACAGTCTAATTTTAGCTCTAAATATATTAAACCAAGTTCAAAGATAATATCTACTCTAAAATATACTCTTTTGCACATACTTTTCCAGTCTTTCTGTTTTTGGATGAAATATGTTCTGCTTCCTTTAGACTCCAGTTTATCTACACTTATTCTGGAAAGTCTTACGAGTCCTTGAAGTGTGGGTTAGGAGCTCAATCCTTGTTCTTACAGAATTTTCTACATTCAACCTTATTATAATATCTGCCATAATCTATTCTAATTGCCTTTTTACTGTTTTTTCCCTACCATCAGATTTTAAGTTCCTTTGGAGAAATAAATAGTTCACATTCATCATAGTACATTGATATTTGATATGCGTTGAATGAATCAAAGCGATGTTATCACACTGATAAACTGAGAAATTCAAAAATTTTTTGTTCAAATAAAATTATCCAGCTGTGGGAGCCATGGAAACGCAACACTTGGATATCCCTTCAAGAAAGAACTTCTTGATTAACTGAAAGAAGTAGAATTAGCTGATTGCCCTCCATTTCAGCATCTTTAGGATAAGTTTCAGTTTCTGAGCCTAAAATAACTTCTCATGGGCAGCCTTCAGTCAATGACTGAATCATGGTGTGGTGATTAGGGCAATATAGGATTCCACTAATGAGCCATCTTTGACTCAGAACTGTCTATTGGGTTATCTGATACGCTTTCAGATCTGGACCATTCAAAAACTCTGACTAGTCCTTACCCACCTCCTTTTGCTTTCACAGGCATCCTGAGAGTGGGTGGAAGGTTTACCCGGCCCAATTCAGCTCCCTCCCTCTTTATCTCTCACTAGAATTTTTACCCAGTGAATTGCTTATATTACTAACTCCTGCCCAGCATATGTCTCCTAAAAGACTGACTGAAACACTACTGATGTAAAAGAAAATTTTAAAATTTGAAATCACATAAGAACATGAAAGGTTTTGAAGTTTGAAATGAATTTGAATGTCTGCTCAGTTTTGAATTGATAACCATATTTCACTTAGCACTCCTTAGTAAGGCTTTTGCTTAAAGCTCTGTATGTTTAGAATTAAATCTTGTTTATTTTCTTCAGCATAGGTTTTTCTAATAAATTGATGTAACAGTTATACCCACTTTTTAAATTAATTTTATCAAAGAGATACACTTTTATTATCTTATCATGGATATATTATTTTGTTGTTATGGCTCTAAATTAATCTTAGAGCTTTTTCTCTGAAATATGTGCAGTGTCACATTAATATGTATATATTAATTTCTCAGCAACATTACTAATTGCTTTATTATCGTAGTTATAATTCGTATGTTCACAATCTGCAGAGGATTTCACTACACAGTCAAAACTTAGTCTCTAACCGCATGCTCTATAATTGGACCCATTCTTATTGAAAACTCAAAAAGTGAGAGTTCTAATGAACAATTCACTTAACCTTGTAAGAAACAGTGATTCTGGAGACAAAACCAAAACAAATCAAAAAAGCTATTACTGAGGTATTGCTCATTGCCCTATTGCCAATGGTAATTTTAAGACATAATATCTGCTCCTTTCTTCTTCCCTCTCCCTTCTAGTTTCCTTCTCTTGAGAAATTTAGACTGAGTGGAAAGTCTATGGTGGGGACTTAGTGGGAGCCATGGTGGCCTAGAATGGGATATCAGAGACTAAGCAAGATGAGAAAGATATCCATGTGGTAGGAAGTAGGACTAGGATGTGATGCTAACCTGATGCAGGAAGTCGAAACCTGATTCTGGAAAAATGGCATCCATGTAGGGGGAAGCCCAGGCAAGAAGGTAAAGGACAAAGAAGCCAGCTTAAAGCTGATCACATTGGCCACTCTAAGTATCAAATACATAATAATGATAAAATTTTATATTCTTTGAATAAAATAGGAGTGCAGGAGTCCATACTGATGTAAAAGAATAAATGAATCACTCGAAAGTTTGATGAAGTATCGAATCTTTATATAGTATAAAAGTATTTTTCTACAAAATAATCATTAATCCCAAAATAAAATCAAAGTACCTTTACAATGGAGAATCTTGTGAGATCCTATCTTAATCAAGAGGGCTATGCAAAGGACAAATCAAAATCACACACCATCAGATAGGAGGTGATGAGAAGAATACACCATTACCTTCATGATATTCTTGCCAAAGGGATAAAACTTGAACATGATCATGAGGAAATATCAGGCATACTAACTTTGAGTAACATTTTTTAAACCATATTGCCTGTAATCTTCAAAAGTTTCACACTTATGAAAGCCTAAAAAAGACGGACAAATTCTTCCAGATCAAAGGAGACTAAAGGGATCCTGAAACCAATGTAATACCAGACTATGGCCTGGATATTTTGCCACAAAGACATGGGGACTACTGGAGATATCTGAATGGGATGGAAAAAGAGATAGTTGTAATGTCTTAATGTTATTTTCCAAAATGTTATTTTGATGGTTACAATGTGACTGCCTAGTAGAATGTCTTTGTAGGAACCACAGACAAGTACTAGATGGTGATGGGTATGATGTTAGAAACTGTCCCAAATGGTTTATAAAAATTAAAGGTTATGATATAGTACTTGGGAATTGTCCTGCAAATTGAAGTAGTTTCAAGAAGAAGAAGAAGAAGAAAAAGAAGAAGAAGAAAAAGAAGAAGAAAGAAAGAAGAAAGAAAGAAAGAAAGAAAGAAAGAAAGAAAGAAAGGAGAAAGAAGAAGAAAGAAGAAGGAGGAGGAGGAGGAAAAGAAGGAAAAAATACTGCTTTAAGATACCTGACCACATCTTCTCCAAAAAGTATAGGGAAGTGTTAGAAGAAATAAATGAAGGTATTTATCCTGTGAGAGTTTTACAATCATTTTAATATTTAAGTAAAATACCTATAATTCCTGCCTTCTAAGAAATTTAACAGAAAGAATAACATTATGAAAAATTAAAATTCTTATATTTTAAAACCATATGAACTTTAGTTTTTTTTCCAACTTCTTAAGGTACCATTTGCAAAGTTAATATAATAATGCTATCCTTAACTCTATCATAAAACTGTTATGAGGCTAAAAAATAAAATGTATGAATTTAGTTTTTAAAACATTCATATAAATATCAGGCACTTTTAATAATTCACTGAGCAGAGATACTTGAGAAGTGATTCTCCCAGGAGACTGCACAGTTAAACAAAGCTAGAAAGATGGCTCTACAAATTAGGGCTACAGAGGAAAAACTAGTCTGCTCCAACAATGGTCTTATTTTAGGAGGTTTTATTTTTACATTTAAGAATGAACTAGTGGAGAAATATAAAAAATACAGAAAATTGCTTATAGGAAGAAACATATGCAAATAGTTTATAAAATTTTACATTCTGCTTAAGAAAATGAACCAAGTTGTAAGATTGACAGAACCAGATAAAACATTTTCTACATATGTACAACAAGGGGTTACTATCTATAATTAGAAAACCAATCGCAAATTAAAAAGAGTTGAGAAGAAATTCATAGAAATGGAAAGAAATTGACTTATAAAGCCAAGAAACTATGCTTAAACTGATTACATTTACCTTGCATTATTTTTTAAGATTTTATTTATTTATTTGAGAGAGAGAGATCACACAAGCTGGGGGAGGCGCAGAGGGAGAAGCAGACTCCCTGCTGAGCAGGGAGCCTGATGCAGGGCTTCATCCCAGGATCCCGAGATCATGACCTGAGCCAAAAGCAGATATTTAACCAACTGAGCCACCCAGGCACCCCTACCTGTGTGTTTTTAAGTTTAAAGCAACTAAAATATAATATGGAGTTAATTTAAATAAAAAACAATATTTATTAAAAGAATATTTGGTAGATCTAAGAAACCATAGGTAGACCTCAGAATGAGGCACAGAGATAAACCACAATGAACAATGACAAAAAGGAGACCACAGAACTGATCCCACAAAAACACCATGGTTGCATCTGCTGAATATAAACACCATGTTTGCAACACTAACATCGGTGACACTTGATAGTAGACATGCTGCTGCTCCATCAGAAATGATTTGGTGAGGTTGCTGTTTACTGTGCTTCTAATTTGTAATACATTATGTAGGGGAGTGTATGTCTAAATGGTAGTCAGTTCCATGTTTCCTAAATTCAAGGGAAGGTGGGCCTAATAACCAATCCATGTAGACTGCATGCAGCATGGAAGTGGGTTACCAAAAGGAAATAAGGAGCATTTCCAAGAATGGTGCATAGCCAGAAAAGACAGATGTCCACCAGAAGGGATTTCAATATGTTTGATTCTTTACATATACACATGCACACATTCACATATGAAGACATGCACATAATTGAGATGCAATATAAACTGTTAATATGTGTGTGTGTGTGTGTGTGTGTGTGTAGAGGTTAAAAGAATATTCAATCATAGCGGTAAGTAAATTGATTCAAATAAAACAACAACACAGGATATAAGGTCCTTCTATCTGCACAGCCCCCTCACCTTTCCCCGACAAGCAGCACTTCCACACTCTGTCCCTAGCAGAGTGGGAAGGAACAAAGGGAATTATGCCACTCAGTTATTTTCTACTTGTGCAAAAATAAAGGAAAAATTTTGAAACTCTACAATAATTTTGAGGCAAAATTTGTCTATATATATCAAAATTCTTGATAAAGCAATTAAAATCCAAGGAATTTATTTTCAGTAAATAATCAAATATGTGAAAATTATTTACATGAAAACATGTCCATCTACACCAGAATTGATTTTGATAGGGAAAGATTAAAATAGAAAAATAAATTTTATGTGTGTTGATATAAGAATGAATGAAATACAGCTATTAATATAATGTTGCATATGTTCATAAATGAATTGTCCCAAATGTTAACAGCAAAAATTGGAAACAAGCCAAATGGACTACAAATTGTGATATATTCATATAATGAAATACTGCTCAACAATAAAAAGAAATGAGCTACTGATACATGCAGCAAACATGGATGAAAGTCTTAAGCATCATGCTGAATGAAAAAAGCTGGGTGCAAAAGAATAAATACTTTATGATTCAATTTGTATAGACTTCTAGAGTAGATAAAAGTAATCTCTAGTTATAAAAATTGGGATCAGTGCTTGCCAAACATGGGGAACAGATGAAATGGTTGGTGATAGTGATTGCTAAGTGGCAGAAGGCAGCTCTCTCTGTGGAAATGCAACTGTTTTTTATCTTGTTTGGGTGTTAGTTACACGAGTATGTGTGAGTATGTATACTATCAATGGGAAGTGTCATAGATATATATAGATAGATAGATATAGATATCTATCATATACATGATAGATATATATGAGGTATATATATGTAGGTGTGTGTATGTATATATTTTATGTATTTACTTTATATATATGTGTGTGTGCATATGTGTGTGTGTGTGTATATATATATAGATGCCTGGGGGCTCAGTTGGTTAAGCATCTACCTTCGGCTCAGGTCATGATCCCAGGATCCTGGGGTCGAGTCCTCCTGGGATCGAGCCCCGCACTGGGCTCCTTGCTCAGCAGTGAGCCTGCTTCTCCCTCTCCCTCTGCCTACCACTCTGCTTACTTGTGTGCACTCTCTCTCTTCCTCTCTCTCTGACAAATAAATAAAATCTTGAAACAAAACAAAACTATATGTAAAATGTTAAATGCCATTGTGAACCATATTGCCTGTGAAATAAACCTCAATAAAAATAATGCTTTAGAGGTGAATTTTTAACATGAAAAATATTATTTTCTATTTCAAATACTATTAAATATGAAAAGGAAGTTTCAAAAATCTATACAATGCATAAATAAAGTGTTTGGTGTGTGTGTGTGTGTGTGTGTGTGTGTGTGTGTGTGTGTGTGTGATGGGTACGTTTATGTAAAGAAAAAATGCCAGAAGCACATATACTACAATGTATACTGAATTTTTTAAATGTTTATACTGAATTTATGTTGAATTTTTAAAATTGTATGCATCCCCTTGTTTTCCACAACTAAGAGTATTAAAATAAAAAGCACAAGTATTATTTAAGGAATTGTTTGGAAATAAAAATAAGAACACACGGAATTTTAAACAGCATTTTTTTTGTAAGAAAAATAAAAGTCTTAAAGGCATTCTCAAAAATCTCAGCAGAAGATGCAATTAATTTCTCCATTTGACTACAGAATCTGGGCATTCCACCTTTTACTTCGGGGGGCAAGGCTGTGTAATGACAATTTATCATCCTCTTTTGAACATTTGTCAATATTTACTTATCTACATTTCTATGTTAACAGGTTCCAAATATAACCTCATAACTGGTTTTAAAAAATCAAACCTCTTTCCTTAAATTCAAAGAAATGGCTCAATTAGCTATTTAATAAAATTTATCTGTTGTTAGAATCTACAAATAAACTTTAAACAAGCAAAACTCTCTCAATTCTAGTTAGTTTTAAAGACATTGAAAGATGGAAATGTTGATTCAAAGTTATTTTCATTTACACTTGCCTCATCTGATATTTTCACAGATTTACAATGAAATCTGTTTCATATAGGAAATATTTCCTTTCAACAGAGGGCTAAATACTTAGTTCTGCTCAGCCTTCTAATATATGTTTAATCAGGTTTATATTTATAGAAAAATAGGGAGTCCAGCTGACTTGTTTTCAATTCCAAGACACTAGCCAGTTCTAAATTTTGACAAAATGCCTAGACTAAAGCTTCATTAAGGAATGGGCTATAGCTACTTTGTGTATTAAACATCAGAATACAGGACACTGTTTATCCAGGGCATAATAGGCTATCATTAATATGATTGGGTGGATGGATGGACGAGTAGGTGGAAAAAGGGAGGGATAAGTGGCTAAATTAGAAGCAATGGAGGTGGGTTCTATATACTTAGGTACAGAAACATCTTACTGCAACTATTGATATAATTTTCCAAAACTCTAGTCTCTGTATTTGTCTCTCACCCCACACTGATCTGATATTTTATCATTTATTACATCACATTTTAGTTTACTAATTTTTTATTCCTCTTATTATGCTTTCTAATTTTTACTTGTTTTATATTATCTCTCAAAGTAAGGGGAAAACAACAATTTTATTCATATTTATATCTTGGTGACTAGTAGAAATTAAGAATTAAATTGCTAATTATTAAATGGATGAATGGATGCCCTATAGGTGCAGAAAATATTTTAGCCAGCAATGGCCATACCTGAAAGGAAATTTCTCCTGTATATTTGGTCACAATGGACCAAAGATGGCTAGGACAAAAATAAGTGTCCTTAGAGATTATTTTGAACCCTTCACCTAGCACTCCTCCCCCCACAATCATTAGTTTAGCATAGGGAATTTTATACTTAAATTTTCTCACCTTTCATCACCACTCCTACTCCCCATTGTTCTAGAACTGTACTATGTGTTTCATATAGGTACTTAAATATATGTGTAGTCTTGTTAAATATATAGTATATTTGTGAGATAAATGATTTGATTTATATAAAGAGAATTATACTATAAATATCATTCCCTTTCTATTACTCAGAATTATGTGTGCATTCCTATAGGCCTTGAGAGACTGTCGGGAATATACACCTAGAAGTGGAATTACTGAACCACAGAGCAAACACACACTTAATTTCAAAAAATAATGCCAGATTGCTTTCTCGAATGACTGTAACTATTTATACTCCTGAGATTACAGTATGAGGTTTCTCTTTGCTGCATCCTTTACAGCCTTTGATATTTCACTCCAATGGGGTATTTTGTTATTCTGATAATGTGCTATCTCTCCTGTAACATGTATGAAAAATAAATCCTTATTATTTAAAGCCATTGAGGGGCACCTGGGTGGCGCAGTCGTTAAGCGTCTGCCTTTGGCTCAGGGCGTGATCCCAGCGTTCTGGGATCGAGCCCCACATCACTCCTGTGCTAGGAGCCTGCTTCTTCCTCTCCCACTCCCCCTGCTTGTGTTCCCTCTCTCGCTGGCTGTCTCTGTCAAATAAATAAAAAAAAAAAAAAAAAAAAATCTTAAAGCCATTGAGAGTTCTGGATTTCCCTTACCAAAGCACAGCCTTTCATGATTGATACAATGGCCATTCAAGTTTTCACTCTGCTGAATTTAAGAGCTACATCCGTTGGGTGTCCGTGAGGTTGTTAAGCTCAAGGTTTTACTTTGGCAATTTGGATACTGAAGGCACATTTGCTTGTTACCCCCTCACCAGCTATATATGCCAGAAAGTGAAAAGAATGCTTGCAACACCAGCCAATTCTGAGCTTATAAAATGCCCATTATTCTATGTAAACCCTACAATTATTTATAACAAATCATTATTTTGGAGTTGTTCGACTGTGCAGGCTACTGATACATGGTATGCCTTTAATTCTCCATTAAAGCATTATATAAAAATACAGCCACAGTGTTTTGTAGAAAATATTCTATTCTTGAGTATGTGATGGCCGATTCAGGTGGATGGAAAGCTTGATTTAAGCAATAGTAATCAAAGACTTTTTTATTTATTTATTTAATTTTTTTAGGGTGGGGAGTGGTAGAGGGAGAGAGAGAATGTTAAGCAGGCTCCAGGCCCAGTGTGTAGCCTGCCATGGGGCTTGATTTCACAACCTTGTGAGATCATGACCTAAGCTGAAATCAAGAGTTGGATCCCTAAAGGCTTGAGCCACCCAGGCGCCCTGCACAGAGACACTTAAAATAAAAAGTCTACTCATATGTGGAATTTAAGAAATAAAATAAATGGACAAAGGAAAAAGAGATAAAAAAGCAGACTCTTGCATATGGAGAAGCCAGAGGGGAGTTGTGTGGGGAATAGGTGAAATAGGTGATGGGGTTTAAGAGTACGTTTATCATGATGAGCACGGAGTAATATAGAGAAGTGCTGAATCACTATATTGTACACCTGAAACTAATATAACACTGTATATTAATTATACTTCAATAAATAAATAAATAAATTGTCTTTAAGAATGAGAAAAGAATAAAACACTCAGAATAATGCAAGAGATAAGAAACAAGACATCACTGGGAATAATGTGACAATAAATTCAGTTCTTCACATGCTAATTCCTGCTTTCAGTCCCTCACCGGGTCTAGCTATGTCTCCTGACTATTCATCATTCCATTATTTTACCCTCTGTGATTAAGCTAGCTGTTGATTAGTTGCAACCAAATGTTGCATGAATATACAATCACATTCACATAGTGAAATCGAGTTTTTAATTTGACTTGCACTCATGAAAAGCTCCTAAATTCAGGATTCAGGCTAGGAGACATAGTGGGAAAGGAATACGATTAAAAGATATTTATTATTCAGATCTTTTCTCTTTTAGCCCTTCTTCAATGAACTTGGATTGTACTTGGATCTTGTATTCTCCCTTCCCTTAGGATATTCTTTCCTCCAAGAAGAGCCCTAATACACACACACACACACACACACACACACACACACACACACACACGAGGAGGAGGTGGAGGACGATGAGGACGAGGAGAAAGAGGAGGTGGTGGTGGTGGTGGTTACCTGGGCACTCATGCAAATGGACACCTCATGGGACTGAAGCATGCCTTTCAGACATTTCCAGAAACTTCTGAATAACAAAATGACTATGAATTTTTATTAATCAAGGATGTTTTTAATAAAACGTTAAACTTTAGAAAATACAAAGTTCCTTCTTTTATTATATCCTGACAGAATGTAGATACAATTAATAAGGTTCAGAAAGAGCCCCAGTGCAATAAATTGAAGGAGGTTACCTTCAGCTTGAAGATCAAATGGCGGAACAGAAAGAACAAAAATAATTGCTTTGCCATCATTCTCTAGACTTGGTTACCTGAGTTTTGGTCTCTCAACTAAACCTCAGTGGGAAAATAAACTTGGGAAACTATCATTTAATATATGAGTGTAATAGGATATAGACACTCAACCAGAAACCTACTTTTATGAACAAAATAGATAATAACTGTGATACCAGGTTTTGTCCTTCTTGAAATAAAAATTCTTTTCTTCCTGGCACAAAGCAAGACTTCTATCATTGTTATCATCCTTATCATCATCTTCATCCTCCTCCTCCTCATCTTTGGTATGTGTTAGCTAAGGATAAGATTTTAAGAAGTAGTAATAATAACTACAGAGAAAAAAGTTTCAGGAAGCATATGAGTTAAATAGATGAAATTCCAATTGAGTGCAATTTTCCAATAAAGCTCTGAAAGTGAAACACCAGAAATTTATTGTGCTTATTAACACCATGGATTGCTGTATTTAATAAGACTTTGACCCCATAAAAATAATAAAACTACTTCACACTTTATAGAATTTAATAATTTTACTTAACACTTCTACATACCTATTTTTCATTAAATATATGAACAATGTTACTAGGGTTATTGTTAATATTAGAAGTTCAACCTTATTGGGAATATTGTCTAAAGATAGTGATAACTTAATAATTATTATAATGACAACTTTCTCTTTTTGAGCTCATATGTTGTCAAGCACAGTTTTAGTTTATCCATTTTAAATGATTTATTCCTTACAAAATCTGTAAAGCCAGTACGGTTCTTTTTTCCTCTCCATTTTAGAGATGAGAAAGCTGAGGCAAAGATCTACTGAGCTACTTGCCCAATGTCACAACACAGTGGAGAACCTTAGATTTTCACAGCCGGGCAATCTGGCTCTGCAGTACCTGCTACAGGAATGTAATGTGAATACCAAAGACTGAGAGTGGAAAAGGCAGAAGAAGCTGCAATAAAGTAATTTAAACGTTATGTAACTCCAGTTTAACTAAAACACTAAATCTCTTGGTACACTTAGGTTGTATTCTCATTCCACTCCCTGAATAATGGCTTCATAATGTGCTTTTGGTGGGGATGACATAGGCAATGATGACCTTTTCTGAATAAGTAAATAGTTTACTTTAAGATAGATAATAGTTTTGATTGATTCAAGTACAGGATCAGAAACGTATTAGCTTTTTCTCTTGTATTCTCTTAAACATCTTTAAGCCTCAACAGTAAGAATGAAATGATGATGATAATATCTACATTTGGGGCTGCTGTGAATCTTAGATAAGGTGCGTGGACTCCAGGGTGCCTAGTACATAGTGATTATTCAGTAGAAATAAGACACTTGCCCTTAACCCTTAGTCAAATTTCATTTATAAAAACTAGGTTCCTAGAAAAACTTAAGAATAAACCTAATGGGGTAAAATTCTTATAAATGGTAAGTAAAATTGTAAAATCCTATGAACTGAAAAGCAGAATTATTATTCTTAACTTAGGAAGACTTGTGAAGTTCAATACATTGTGGTGCTAATATGCACTGTATGTTCTGGCACTTTACTTTCAGAGACTGATCACTAGGAAATCACAATCATTTGGGATACTTTCTTTTTTTTACTCATATGTTACCTGAAAACATTTGCTTCTCTTTAGGCAATGCTGTTAATTCCTGACACTGTTGTCTACAAAGGTTGTTAAGCTAACAACTTCTTTTTTTTTGGCCAAATTTTCTGAGCGATATCTCTTCTCTCTTCCTCTATTTTCTAGTTATCCTTTTATACCATTGTCTATAGTTTAGACTATGACAGGGAAATTCCTGGAATCTTGCTAAGTATTTATAAGCTCTTCTAAATTTACATGAGGTTCAAAAATCTTTTGACAAGTGGACTGAGAAATACATTAGCTAGAAACACAGAATATTGGATCTAGAACAAAATTTAGACATACATTAAGTCTACTTTCCCTATTTATTGTTAATTAAAATGATGGAAACAGTCTGGCATAATGACATATCTGCATGTCAAATCCCAGCCCTACCATCTTTGGCTGTATGAGCCTGGGACAGTGACCTAACTACTCTTAAGCTTCATTTTCCTCAATGTCAAAAAATACTAAAAAGTATATTCAGCATAGGGTTGTTGTAAGGATTAAAAGGTACCTGACACATATCAACTAATAGGCAAAATTTATCTAATATTGTTCTTGTCATTAAATATAGTATATACTATTTATCTGGAATTACAAAACAGTTTAACATGCATCTCACGTATGACAATCCAATTATCTGATAGAGAAGACAACATAAGTCTCATCTTATAGGTAAATCATGTGTTAGTAAGTAATGAGACTGGGACTGGAACTAAAAAATTTCATGCCTTCTAATCCTTTTTGTACTTTAAGTATTCAGTCATTCATCTTTTGACTTAGCTCCCTCACAAAGTAGCACATTCTGCAGATATTTAAACAACTTGTTTAGGACAAGTTTCTTCCCTATCTTTGAAGCCAAATGCTCATGACTATTTCTTTCATTTGCCTTTTTAGTGTCTTTGAAAGAATTTCTTTTAAGTCAAAGTTTGGTGCAAAGACAACAGTTAAGGTTGACTAAGCCCTTTTATATATTTCTATTAACTTATTCAAGATCCCGGAGAGGCTTGCAAAATATTTTGAAAAAAGAATCATTTGAAGCAAATGATTAAGAAAAAAATAATTACAATGGAATTAATCCAGGCAATGAACATTTAGTAAGGACCTATATGAATATTTTTGCTAAGCAATACATTCATTGGAACCCAAGTTTAATTTGTTGAAAGCATCATGAAGTCAATAAACCAATTTCTCTAACCAAATCCTTACGAATGATGTAACTTTAGATTCTTTTACTATAAATGCTCTTCTAAAATATTTCCATTGGTAGTGTCAGTTACACTTAAAAATAGGATTTTAAGTATCCACGGTGAATGCAATTCTGGCCAGGCCATGTTTTCAGGTAACTCTGAAGCAGGAAAGCACAAGACATTTTTCAGTAGAGTTCATTTTCGTGAGACTGCATAACATCTTTGCTGACCAAACAGGTTCTAGTAATTTGTGCTTGCAAGGCTTTTTTATGTCTTCACATACTGAGTCACTACATAGCTGAGGAAATGCTTTTCTGTATGAAAAGTAGTCTACATCTTATTCTCAGTTACACATACAATCTATGAAAACACTGAATCTCCAGTACTTAGACACATTCTACATTTCATGTTTCAGTTCACAAGAAATCAAATATTGATAATTTCCAGGGCAACTAAGGGAATTTTTATACAGCACAACTGTAGTTACATTAGATAACCACCCATTTGTGAACATCCAAGAGCTCACATTTCAAAACAGCATATATTTATTATTATATAAAGAAAGTTAAGACTTGACGCACAGTGGATAAAGTAAAAGACAATGTTAAAAATCAAAATGCTAAAAAGAAATGATTAATTATGAATGGAAAGATACTATTTTCCCCTAATCTTCCTTAAGTTTGACTGATATGCCAGCATTATTATGAAAAGTACTTATGAATATAATAAAATTTGTATCATCACTAGTGACACATAAAAAATGGTCTCTCCAAGTATGTCAAAAATAATATGTCACTGTGACTGACATAAATAGAGTTGTAGGGGAGTCCAAGGTAATGAACTGTATGTGTGTATGTGTATGTGTGTGTGTATTGTTTAATTAATATATTAATTGCTTATTTAAATGTATGCATTATATTTATCATTGACATGTTTATTAATTTACATACAATTGTATGTAATCTAAATAATGCAAAGATGGAACATGAATAATATGTGTTGTATGAGTGATACATGAATAATATGCTCAATTGAAAAGTAAAAACCACCCATGTATCCTCCCAGTAGTGAGGAGAAAGGTATTGATACATAGGGTTCTCTAAATATACTCTAACCAAATGGAGAATAATAGATTTTTTTTTAAATCACAAAGTTATATAATAAAATAATGGATAGTAAATATTGAAGGTGATTAAAACAGAATTGTCTAATCTAATTTGAAAGAGAAAACATATAACTGAAAAATAAATAAATGATAGATAATGATAGATTAGATAGATAGATAGATGATAGATAGATAGATAGATAGACAGACAGACAGATAGAAAGAACTCCTAGAAGGATACCAACCGTACTTGCAGTAAAGAGGAAGATATTTGGGAAAAACTAAAGTGGAATAAGGGCCAGATGTGAATTAAATAATAAATACAGAATTTTGCTAAGGAACAGTAACCCAAGTTGTCATATCCTGTAGCTTGAAGAATTGACTCTAGTGACTCTAGTAAGAAAGAGAAAGTTCTCATTTAATATAAAGCCTTCAAGCTCATACAGAACAATGTAAAATTTTCCATTATTTTATGAAGCCACTATTAACCTGATTTAAGCATTTTAAAGTTTGCAATGAAAAACAAAAATATAACCTTATAACCTTATTTGTGAATTCATATATTTTTTAAAGGCCAACATATAATTATTAGCAAAATATGCCTACTACATAGCACTATAAGTATGGCAAATTATTATTTGAACAATGAAAAATAAATAGTAGGGTACAGGTGTTATCAGTTTAGTGATAATAGTAAACAGTCTAAGAGGACACATAATTATAAAAAATGACTATGGCAGAGCATTTCTGAAAACAAAAGCAAATTCTGATTCTGAATTAGAAATCCTTTGGAGAGTGTTATGCATGACAGAATTTGTTGGCAATGTTTTGAGTAAATAAATTAAAAAAAGAGATCTGTATTTCTTGCTTGAGCTCTTATAGGAAGAAGAGAAAGAGCAGCCATGGAAGGTAAGAATACTGCTTACGAGTTGGGAGGCAGTGGAGAAGTATTCTAAAGTATGGACCAACCTCGGAGTGGAAATAAAACAAGAACTTTTTTACCCAAGTATTTGTGATAAAGGTAAGCCTTCAAACAGCGTGGAAGGCTATATTGTCTATTACATGGAGAGGCACCATAGAAGAAAGGATATCAAAGGATGATTCAGCAGTATGAAAAATTCTATTGCTATAACTTGCCATGTTGATAAGATAGATTTAAAAATGTACTTTATGAAAAATCTTGTCTAAAAATATTTATTTATTTATTTATTTTTAAAGATTTTATTTATTTATTTGACAGAGATAGAGACAGCCAGCGAGAGAGAACACAAGCAGGGGAATGGGAGAGGAAGAAGCAGGCTCATAGCGGAAGAGCCTGATGTGGGGCTCGATCCCACAACGCCGGGATCACGCCCTGAGCCGAAGGCAGACGCTTAACAGCTATGCCACCCAGGCATCCCTAAAAATATTTAAAATCAAAACTTCTCAGTGAGATACAACATTCCATTTGAATATCCTCACTATTATCACTGTAATTCATAACTACAGGTTTTAGACAACATAATAAACCATGAAGAGGAAATAAGACTTACAATTTAGATAAGAAATGGCAAAAATGCTTGTAACTTGAAGATGATACAATAATTTATTTGAAACCTGGGGGGCAACCACTTAAAACAATAATGCCACCTAACATAAAGAAAAATAGGTATTACAAAAGAAAAGTATGAAAACTATAGTTTTCCTATATGTTGAAATAATCCTATAGAAAAATGCAATAAAAAACAATAGCCAATTCATAATGACAATAATTCTAACGAACAATATCATAAAAAACAAGTAGCTTGAATCACCAATATAGGGAGTTATACAAACTTTTTTTTTTAAGAAACACAAAATTGGAACTCATCAATTCCCTAATGAGAAACCCAATATTAGTAAGATGTCAATTGTGTGCTAATGTAATCTATAAATAAATATAATTCTAGCACAATACTATTTATTTTATGAAACTTGAAAATAGTTTTATATTCATTTGGAAAAATAAACCTTTGGATACAATCATTTTGGCAAAAAAAAAGAAGAACTGAAATTAAAAGAAACATTATTCCACAAGGTACTAAAATGATTGCAAAGATATAATAATCAAAATGATATGGTTCTGGCACAGAGATCAGAGGGCCAAGAAATGGAGTAGAATTCTGAGTACGGGGAGTTCTAGACATATCTATGATTTTTAAAATATATTTGAATTTCAAATCAGCAGGGAAAAGATTTTTAAATAATTCATATTGTAACAATATAATCATATGGAATAATAAAGTGAACATAGCAGCCTTTCTGTTCTTTCATGGCTTCAAACTATATTCATATCACTGAATATTAGCCTTCAAAAACATTCCTAATCTAGTTAGGCTGAATAGAATCATATGCAAAAATCTTGAAACCTCTGAGGTTTCTCATGTCCAAACTATCAGTTGTCACATGACCAGGACATTAGTCTTTACTAGATTACTTATAATTTATAACTGAAAATATTAAGGGGGAGAATTTTTTTAACTTTTAGGGAGAAAGTAAGAAGTTCCACTGAATAGATCTTCTTATCAGTTTAGAGAAGCCTGAGTTCCATTTACTCATTCATTTAATTTGTTGAATGCCTAATATATATGAGCCAGTGTTTCCATTTCTGTGGTTTTATTTTGACTTACTTCAGTCTCTTGGAACTTACATTCTACTTGAGAAGTTAGCAAATATATTAGCAAACAAGGACCTCTAGTATCTGAGGAAATCTTAGAGCTAAGAGGCAAACCTGGGCTGTCAAGCTTCAGAGATCACTCTGCAATATGTCCTCTCATAAACAAACACCGCTATCAAGACATACCAAGAACTGCAGAACACTACAAAATTCTAATCTCTTAAAGAAACAATAGACATTTCTGAGGGCAGTTGAGGAGACACTGCATTCCACGTCCCAATGAGAATAACAAAAGTAGATGATAGATAGCTGGTTTATAACAGAATCTGAAGCACAGAAGAGAGAATGGGGGAAAAATACGGACATTTGGATGTAGTGAGAGGCTAGTAGTTGAATAGTGAGTAGAAGATAATGGAAGCTGCAGGAATAGCTACTTCCTTGCTAATTTATTTCAACTCCTGCCATATATTCTTTTTTATCAGTGGATGAGCAGTTTCAAAATTGTTCTTTCTTTACTCAATGTATTAATACTATCTCACAAAAATTCAAGATATTAAAGCTAATTTCTAGGAATTATTATTTTTCTTTAATTCATAATACAAGTATTGAATAGATCAAGTATTTATATTTTAAGTCCAATTTATTTCATTTTTGCTCTAAACATTTCAAAGTAATACAACCAAGGATGCTAATCTATTACATTTCTATTCATATTAAACTTTGTAACTGGTAAACTAGTACACATTTAGTATTAGGAGAATGCTTGCAAGGAATATTTGTGTAACTAAAAAATTTCCCAAAAAAAGTACTTGGTCTACCCATAATGAGACAGCAATTTGAAAACAACAACAATAAAATAATTTTTTATGACTATCATTACCTGAAGACCACATTGCCTAAGGTCTTACGTGCCCTAGACTATGTACCTGGGTATGCTTTGGAAAACTTTCAAGACTCTCAATCTTTAGTCCCTTATACTATTTATGCTCTCCTATTTCTATGTTTTTGCTTTGGTTTAGATACTGTAATTATCTAACCCCATCTTATGAATCTATGCCAAAATGTCTATCTAGCTTTTAAGTTCGAAAGAGTAGCATCCACTTCAGCTCAGCAATTGTGGGAATACTTCCACCGTACCCTCAAAACAATTCCTAATGTCTAGGACTTAGTGTGATGAACCCCTCCCTTTTATTGCATTTCAGAATACTTCATTACTCAAATCCCGAATGCCTGGACTCTGCTCACCATCTGTGTTTTATTTGATTGCAGACCGTAGAGATGGCAGGACATTCCCAAGAATTGCAAGCTCTTCATTCCTTTGGTACCACCTTCCAGATTTGCATTTTCCCACACACTCTATACACTCAGCAATAAAGATGAATTGAGAGTTCTTTTGTAGCAAACCTCTAGAAGCCCATCCAACCCATAATTGCCATTTTTTGATGTTGAAATGAAGCATTTAACCGAGAAATTCAGATGAGCTCTACTAGAAAAAGATACTACATTACTTCGAACACTTTTTTGCATAAATAAGAGCCCCTCTTCCTACACACACTCATAAAGATCCCTGCACATATTGACCATGCTGTAAAATTTGCGGATTCTTTAATCTTCCCCTCCCCTATCAAAAAAAAGTCAACAAAGCACTCTCCTGTGAGAGAAATTCATGAAATATGCTAATAATCCCTGTACCCTGAAGTGTATTCCTGCCTCATATGCTTTAAATTTTATAATATTGCCACTTGTATATTAAGTCCATATTAACCTCTACTGAATTACTCTAATCAGTACAGAAAAATTATAGAGACAAGTGTTGGGCTCTGAGAAGATATGTTTTCTAAAACCTTGTGATTACATAGCATTATCTTAGAGTCTCCTGCCATGCATCTTGGGAAATATATTGCTGTACAATTAGCAGGAGCATAGTCTTACATAGGTTGATCAAGCTGGAATTGCTTCTTTAACAGCTCCCTTTCCACACATGGCTTAATTTAAAATCCCCAATAAAAATTACCTATGGCTACTTGGTAAAGACTCAGGGAGTTGCTTCAGGCTCTATTATCCTCAAATTCTGAGCCCCTTTGCTCTGGTTGGTTCCCCTAAATTCAGCTTATTCCCTAAAGCTGTCCCATTTGAATGAAATTCAGACATTTTATTTTTGTGATTATCTTCAGCTCTGTACTTTGTAACTTGGAAATTATCTGTGTCCTAATTCCTGGCTTTAGCCCAGGCCATTCGGACTTTTCTATAGACTTTCACGTCTTTATAAAAATAGATCTCAAATTTTTAGAGTTACATACTAATTTGAAGTCAACTAGAAGGTAATCTCCATAAGAGAAGGATTATTTAAGCTACTGTAACCTAACATCTGGAATAATATATTACGTCCTTAGTATGTTTTTGTTGAATGAGTAAATCGATGTGAAATCTGTGTTACTAACAGAGAATCTTCTGAATGTTGCAGCATTAATTAATGACAGAACAAGAAACAGAATCCAGGCTATCACCCAGGTATTTTCTAATAGACTTCATTGTCTATACTTATCTTTATTTTTCTGGTGAGAAAATCAAATATATTCACTAAAAATGTTTAGCAAACCAACAAACAGTAATTAGGGTCATTTATTGTATTTGGTGTCTGAGTTTAAAGTGAGACGAAGCAGCCAGCTTTCAAGATAGCTCCAATGATCTTGCCTCCCGGTATGCATGATCCCAATTATGGGTTGCACTTATTGACTCACTTCCAAAGAACTGAGCAGGTAAAAGCCACCTCTTCAGAGACTCCGAGGCAGAATCACCTCGCTTCACCCAATTATGCCATTATCAGATTTCTGACCCCTCAGAATCTGTGTGAGATAATATATGGTTATATTTTGAAGCTCTAATTCATTGGGTAATTTGTTAAGCAATAATAGATTATTAATGAAATACATTTCTATAACTTTACTACTATTAACAACCAAAATGATAAAAGTAAAATTGCTATATATGTGTGTATGTGTGTGTGTAATATAATTTTCAGTTCAGGCTCTCTTTATATAAATTATATATGCTATATCATATATACACATATATATATATATATACAGAGAGAGACAGAATTTCTATCTCTATATCTATTTCTATGTGTAAAATACATTTTCTAGACTTTCAAGGCATTTCAAGGCAGGTAAGGACAGATAACATCATGGTGATATCCCAAACATTGTTGTCCATTGTCTTGCTCTATATTTGACCATACTGGCTTATCTGGGTGTGTGCTGCTGAAATGATGTGTGTAGAAGTAAAACTTGGCACTTACTCATGTGTGGAAGTCACTATATGAAAGTAAGTAGTATTTTACATATTTTTTTGTTTCAGAAGTGGATTTGAGAGGCACCTGGGTGGCTCAGTCTGTTAAGCGTCTGCCTTCGGATCAGGTCATGAACGCAGGGTCCTGGGATAGAACCCCACATTGGGCTCCCTGCTCAGCAGGGAGTCTGGTTCTTCCTCTCACTTTCCCTCTGTGTTCTCTCTCTCTCTCTCATAAACAAATAAAATCTTAAAAAAAAAGAAGTGGATTTGAGCCACCTAAGAAGACATTTACCATGAAGCATTGTATTCCAATGACATGAACAAAGAAAAAAAAAACATTTAATAAAGCTGATTTTTGAATTCTGGCTCTGTCACTAATTATTATATGACCAAGAGCAATATAACCTATCATGTTTGATGAGCTAATAAAATGGATTTTAATTAAAAAGTCATAACCAAGTTAATGGTTTTTATAATAAACTAATAAATTTATGAGGAATGGTTTTGTTTTATTTTAAAATATGCTACAAGTCAAACAGGAATTTACTTTTTATTCTTTGAAAAACTTAGATTTAAATAGATGAATGGTAAAACCTGTCTTATCAGTTTCAGTAATAAGGCCAGGAAGAAATTCATACTCTGTTTCACAGAGGAGCTTTGCAGAGGAAACAAACAAAAGCTTCTGATACGGTTTTTACCCTGGGGTTTTCAGAAAAGCCCAGGCTTTTCTTGCCTCTGGGCTAGGTAAGAGTACTCCTTGAAACCTTTGGTAAAGTCTTTTTCTGGCTTTTCCTCTTCCTCTTAATTTTGGTCAGTTTCATGCAAATTAAATTTGGAAGTATTCAGATTTAAAGTTCCCTTTTAATCTTTCATCTAAACATTCTATTCTCAGTCTTAGAACCCACCATGCCCCACCAACACACTACAGGGTATGTAACTTCTCCTGTCAACCTCAAGAATGGAGAAATTGGCTAGGCTAGAGCAAAGTAACAGGGTTTGATATTTCAGATTTGTTGTGGAAGAAGTATCCCTAAGATGATTCCAACTTGATTTGGGATTATAAGTATCATACAAACCCAATCTTTTTGTAACTTATTGAAAATCAATAATAAAAGGCCAATGAGGCAGCCAACTCACAAATTCCAATGACAACTGGTTTCAAGATTCCATTGCAGCATAGGGCAGAAGACATGACCTTGTGGAACAGAAAGCACCCAGAGTACAATGTGTAGCTTCTCAGACTGGCTTCTTTCACATACAATATGCATTTAAGATTTCTTCATGTATTTTCATAGTTTGGTATCTTATTCTTTTATCATTTAATAATATCCCATTGAATGGATGTACCGCACTTTGCTTAGACCATTCACCTTTTAAAAGACATTTGGTTGCCTCCAATATTTGACAAACTGCTATAAACCTTCATGTGTAGGTTTTTTTCTTCTTATTTTGGTAAACAGCTCAATTAATGGATCATATAAGAGTATGTTTAGTTTTCTAAGAAATTGCCTTCCAAAGTGACTGCACCACTTTTTATTCTCACTAGCAGTGAATGAGAATTCCTGTTGCTTCAATCCTCCTCAGCATTTGATGTGGTCTGTGTTTTGGATTTTAGACATTCTAATAGGTGTGTAGTATCTTGTTGACTTTTTAAATTTGCAATTCCCCAATAACAAATGATGTTGAGCATCTTTCAACATGCTTATTTGCTATCTGTATATATTCTTTGGTGATGTGTCTTCAGTTTTGTCTACTTTTAATTGGCCTAAAAAAATCACATCCTTGCTGGTTGTGCACATCAGCAATGTGTGTGGCATTCTACATTCTTGGGAATGTATTGGGACTTTTCAAAACTTGCTATAGACATTTTATTACACAGTTTTTCCTCTGAAGGATTTTATTCAATCTCTTGTTAGCCCCAACTTTTATTGCCTCCTTAGGGGAATTCAGTGTTAATCAATAGCCATTGATTGTTTTCTACAAACACTCTGAAGACAGGATTGTTCTATAAACACCCTGCAGATAGGATTGTTTGCATAGAGCTAACTCTGAGTCAGATCAAATAAAGACAATCCCTAAGAAAAGAGCATTTCCAGAAAGCTACCCCCTGGGTCAAAGAGTAACAATAATGCATGGGTAGTGGTTTCTGTAGTGTTCTGGACACATATTGCCCTTCTTGTGGCTACATGCTATTTTTTACAACTACCATGGTTGTGAAGTTATTTTCAAGGCTACTGCATTAGGGAATGGGAGGTGAGAATAGAACTATCAAAAAACAAAATTTACTGTATCAAAAAACAGAATTTGCTGTTTTTACCAGGATTCAGCCATTTTTTGAATAAATGCTCCTGGATTGTCATAAATCTTTAGCTAATTTAAGAGTTCTGGGAACGTAATTTTTGTTTGTTTGTTTGTTTGTTTTGCTGGTAAACTCACGGTTTTTATGGGGGAGCAGATTTTAAAAGGTCCTTAAGCTGCCCTTCTACAAGTGCTTCTCCTTGATCTCTTTTTATAGAATCCAGTTTTCTTGTGAAATATCCCATATTTTAAACAACATCTTCTATTATTCTATATTTTGAACATATCCATTACGGTTATTTAAAAATCTTGTCTACTGTAAGTCTGTCTTTCAATTTTATCTCTTGATTTTTGCTTACATGGCCTTATTTCTTTGCAGTATTTTTTATTTGAATGAAGACCATTATGTGTACAAAATTATAGAGTACCTAGATCATATTATATTCTCCTAGAGATTATTCACTTTTGCCTGTTCTAGACAAATAAAATGGGACTCAATCCAATTAGAGCCAGTTAGCTTAAGTCTGGGCTAATTGGAAAGGTTCTATCTGTCTCTGGGTCACCTCTGCTCCAGAGACATAGCCCTCCACATCGAAAGACGGTTCATGATCAACCCTCCCCACTGTCTTGAACTCTAAATATTTGTTAGGCAAAGCTCAAGTTTTCATTCCAGACATCATCCTTTTTATCTCTGTCCAAAACCAAAAAATGTCCCCATGAGCAAAGTAACTGTACAGATTCAGCTCTTTTTTTTTCTCCTTATTAATTTTGATTTTATTTTCTTAGTAGATCATGTGCTCACACGGCTCAAAAGTAACAGCATAAAAAGTGACACAAAGAAAAGTTTCCTTCCTAACCCTGGTCCTATATACTCCATTCTTCTGTTCCTCCCTCTTCAAACCTTCTTTTACATGTGTATGGGAGGAAGAGTTCTCCTTCTTCGCTTCCAGATTCTTTGGTTGTTATAATAATAAGTTAATATAAGATAAATTAACAGAAGGAAAAACAAAGAAAAGCAGAATGAGTTTTTAGAATGTTTATTGTTTGTAAGCTGCCTGCAAGCATGTGTACATGCACATACACTCATACACACACACCTTTTACCTTCTACATTTTTCACAGAAAGTACATTTCCATTCATGCCTACATGGGCAATTCCATTCCTTTATTTTCTGAATTAAAACCTATTTCATTTACATTCTATATTGATTATGAGGCATATACTGAATATTGTACTTTTGAAAGTAACCAATAGAAAACTAAAGAATGTTCAAGTATCAGGGATAGCAAACTTGTAAATTACTACTTGATTTCCTTTGTATATAATATAGATCTAATTTTCCTTGGTTTCTTTATATTTTGGCCCCAAACTGATGTGTATGTTTATCACCTTGCTCTGATTCAAAGAATTTTTATCAAAGACTGATAAAATGCCATTGAATTACATCCGTGAACGGTCTAAAAAAAGTTATTTATCATTTGACTATGGTTCATCATCAAATTTGTATAGTGCTGAAATATATCTGAAAATTGTTCTAAAACTAGATGAAATTGCAAAGATGTAATAATGGTCAATTAGAAACTTGGGAATAAATCTGCAAAATTAACTTAAACATTCTCTGTCACTAAATCTCTTCAACTGCACCATCTCAAATAATATTCCTTGATATATTTTCTTTCATATATGTGTTTGTTATTGTATCAAAAGACTCTTAATCAGAAATTATAGAACAAAATTCCAACTAGCATGTTTTCTATTCATCATCTAAAATGTATCAAAAAATAAATCTAGGAATAAAAAAACTTCTGAAATTGTGATGACCTGAATGCAAAAAAATGTGTCAGATGCACACAGTGCTTTAGAATACATTATCTGGTTTGGTACCAACTCTATAAAGTAGATACTATAGTCATCATTTTGGAATGATGGGATATTAAACCACTTTAAGGAATATTAAACCACTTTACTTTCATTTTCAAAATGCCCCACACTTTTTTATAAAAATAAGCTAGTAAAGACCTATAAAAATCAGGTGATATGTCATGTAGTAAGTTCTAAATCTGGGACTAATATGATTCTCTAAAGATAAAACTGGTATTTTTAATACCGGACCACAGTTGAACAATAACATATCCAATTAAGATTGAAGGCTCTTCTGTAACTCAGGATATTGGCATACTTGATACCTTTCACCTGGGATGCTGAAATATATATATATATATATATATGACAATAATAATGATTAAACTAAAACATACTGTGACAGTGACTATCTATAGATCACATATTGTATGCTAGATGCTTTACACACATAATTCATTCTTCTCACAGTAACCCTGCAGAGCTGGTATCATTATCTATCCAATAATAACTGAGGTCCAGAAACTTAGGTAATTTATCTAAATCCTCAGAGTTAAAAGTGAAGATGTAGAAAAATTTACACTCACAGGATAAGCCTTGCTACAACATAGTAGTCTATCTATAAGTTAACAAGTAATCTGACTTTCTTTTTTTTTTAATTTTAAGATTTTATTTTTTTTTATTTATTCGACAGAGATAGAGACAGCCAGAGAGAGAGGGAACACAAGCAGGGGGAGTGGGAGAAGAAGAGGCAGGCTCATAGCAGAAGCCTGATGTGGGGCTCGATCCCAGAACGCCGGGATCACACCCTGAGCCGAAGGCAGAAGNAATTTTAAGATTTTTTTTTTTTTATTTATTCGACAGAGATAGAGACAGCCAGAGAGAGAGGGAACACAAGCAGGGGGAGTGGGAGAAGAAGAGGCAGGCTCATAGCAGAGGAGCCTGATGTGGGGCTCGATCCCAGAACGCCGGGATCACACCCTGAGCCGAAGGCAGAAGCTTAACTGCTGTGCCACCCAGGCGCCCCTAATCTGACTTTCAAAATTTTGATGAATCTATCAATTAATGATAATTTTAGAAGAGTTAAAGAGAGAAAAAATGAAAAAAGAACAAAACATCCATTTGAGAGAAATTATATATGTATATGAGGAGAAATAAGATCCAAATGAAAACTATTAAGATAATTTTTATGAATTTAAGTAAAGTCAGGTGATCCTTTGTGTCAAAAGAAGTAAAAGATTTGGATAAGGGACTCAGGTTTTGTTGGGCACTCATACCACAAGATTACTTGCTATAAAGTCAAATTCCAAAAGGTTGCTGCCCAAATTTCTAATTCAGTCTGCCTTTCTTATAATACCAGTAGAGCCTCAGGTGATTGAATGGACAGAAATTGGAATGTTAGGAAAAGAGTCCACTTGTGTGGTTGAGTTGTAGGTATCAGCATTATTTCCAGTTAATGGTATCTTGTAAATAGAAACAAATGCTGAAAGATTCAGTTTCAAACACTTCCCCTAGTTATAGGAGAAAAACAACTTAGAAATTACTGGGCAAAAGTTGATTTTACAGATGAAAGAACTAAAGTGAACTTTAGAGCAAGCGCTGTAAATTCTCTCTACTCATACAGAGACCACCTGAGGGGAGACTGAAAAATTTTTTATAACTATCCCATTGTACATAGCTTGGCTCACAGATGCGGTACCTAAATTTAACAGAAATTGGACAGTTATTTTTCTCTTGAAATGCTATTGCTTTTTTTGAGTGGGCTGTATGTAAATATAAAAACATAAAGGTCTATTTGCAATTTCAGCTTCAGAATCTCATTGTATGACAGATTAAGAGAGGTCATGTAATTGGAGAAAAGGACTAGGGAAAATCTGGGGATTTTTTATGGAAAGGATACTGTTTTTATTCCCACTGTTTATTTAATTATAATGATTTGAGAGAGGTGATGGAGACTGCTGTGATATGAATGTGAGATGAAGTTGATATCATTACAAAAATTAAGTTTTTCAATCAATAAAATTAAAACAACCTAAGATATCTATTATTAAATCATGAAAATTCATGAGTAATTTATCAATGTTATTGAATACAAACTCATAGATGAAATCAACTATTGTTTTCCATATTAGAAAAATTAAATATGCATTTTATAGCAGTTATTATGACTTGAAGTGTTTTTATTTTTATTTTTCATATTACCAAGCATCTCAAAACTTTCTTAATTACTTAGCTTGCATTGTAAGCATTTATTTTTATTGAACTACATACATTATTTCTATAAGTTATATATGATGAAAATTAACTAAATTATGGAGAAATAAAGATAATAAATAAAAATAAAGAACACTTCTCCATTTCTTTTGCAAAATCACAAGGCTTTATATTTAAAAATCTTTATGATTCCCTATTTTCTTAATGTTTCTCTTTAGTAAATCACTAAATATAAAATAACTCAAATAGAGAACATGATAGATACATAGATGACATATTCAACTTCAATTTTCTCTTTGACAGCAAAGAAAAATCAGATTTTTTGCAAATCATAGATACATACACACATTTACAATAGAATACAGAGGGACACATACACAATAGGCTATTTTATATATCTTAATGAATTAACATCATACTGATATACAGCAAAGAAATAGGTATTATTATCTCTATATATTTATACACAGACGTACACACATATAATACTCCAATAAAAAGGTTCAAAATGGCTTTGTTATCTACCATCTGTGGGCCCATAGGACTTAAAATTCTCTTGGTTTTATTTGTCTCCTCAGTGCTGGTTACACCGGTGTGTTTGCTAGGGATGCTATAACAAATACCCATGACTGGGTGGTTTAAACAACAGAATTTTTTTCAAAATTCTGGAGGTTGGAAGTTCAAGATCAAGGTGTTGGCTTTCTTCAGAAGCTTTTCGCTTTGGCTTCTAGATGCCCATCTCTCTTCCTTGTGTCTTTACATGGTTTTCACTCTGTACCTGTGTCCAAATCTCCTCTTCGTAAGAGAATACCTGTGATATTTTATTAGGGCCCACCCTAATGACCTCATTTTAACTTAATTGCTTCTTTTTTTTTAAGATTATATTTATTTATTTGACAGTGAGCACACACGCGCGAGAGAGTGCAAGCAGGGGGAGCAGCAGAGGGAGAGGTAGAAGCAGGCTCTCGGTGAGCAGGGAGCCCAATGCGGGGCTCAATCCCAGGACTCTGGGATCCTGACCTGAGCCTAAGATAGACACTTAACCAACTGAGCCACCCAGGTGCACCAACTTAATTGCTTCTTTAAAGACTATATCTCCAAATACAGCCACATTCTGGGGTACTAGGATGGTTTGAGAAATTAATTGATCTGTATACTCACCATCTGGATAAATAAACACACATACAGTAAAAAACAAATTTCAAATAAGAGTTCTTTGATCTGCTCTCTACTGACCCTGCTCCTTTTGCATTTATCCTTTTCTTTGTCCTGACCCAGTCCTGCTCTATTTGAATGCTAATCCTAGCAGTTTCATCCTTCAGATTCATGTCTATATTCTGGAGGAAAGATCTTCTTTTAAAAATTGTTTTTATTGTTTTTCTGACATCCTGAAGGCTTAGGGCTGTGCTGCCCCATAACTCTCTAATTTTGTGGGTTTCATTGGTCATTTTGAGCTCATGAATAAGTTGGAGCCTTGTAGCCTTCTATTAGTCTTACAGGCTTCCTTCAGGTTTCCTCATGGTGGATTCTACTCTCCTTCAGGGAAACATTTATTTCTATATCTGTCTTCTTTGGCCGTTAGTACCAGGAGAACTCCCTGTTCTTCTCCCTTCATGATTTCAGCCCAGCTGGTAGTTCCTCACAGGTATTGTAAATTCTGTAGGTAGTGAACCTTCTGAAGGTACATCTTGATCCCTAGTTTACTAGAAGCCACTATTTGTGTTTATTCTGTTCTTTTTACCATACCAGCTGCTATTCCTATTTTAAAAGAAGACTGGTAATGATTCTAAATATTAAGTCATGGTCAAGACCTTATCTCAGTAGTAAATCCTTTTTTCATATGTTTTAATGTTTCAGTTTTTTTAAAGATTTTATTTATTTATTAGAGAGTGAGGGCTGGCACATGAGTGTGGGGGGGAGGCAGAGGGACAAGCAGACTTCCCACTGAGCTTGGAGCTAATGGGGGGGTCTCAATCCCAGAACCCTGAGATGATGACCTAAGCTGAAGGCAGATGCTTAACCGACTGAGCCACCCAGGCATCCCTTAATGTCTGTTTTTAAAAATAATGACATTATATTAATTCAGTAGTAGAGAAATAATGAAGGTGAACACTGAATGCTCAAAGAAATCTAATCACATTATATGTAAAATTCTGGGATTGTGCATGGTTATAGTGCCTGCCCAACCACATGCTTGTCAGGTTTCTGGGCATATGGACTGATAAAAAATTCTAACAACTATCAATTATTAGTAGAGAGGTGGTTTCTAGTAACATGTATTCACAGAGTTCAATGGACTTTAAGAAATTCAGTATATTTAATTACCCTCAAATATTAGGTCATATTTCATGTAAAATTATAATTTTAAAAAATAGGTCAACAAAGCTTATGCGTAGATTCAAAAAAATGGAAAATATATTACTTTATATTATCTATTTTATGTTTTATAAGACATACGTGTTATATATATATCATTATGAGAACATACTTTAAAATAAATGTGTTTGTATTTTCAATGTATATGGTTCATAATATCTCCTTAATAGAATAAAGAGAATTTAAGTTAATATGTGTTTCATTTGAACCCTAGTTTCCTTTTGGGATATAACCACTACTAATTTTCATTATATAGCCTTCAAGATTTTTAAGTGATCTGAATATCAATTTATTATATAAATTGGAATAGTCTATGCATTCTTCTGAATATCACCCTTCCTCTTTAATGACACCTTAGGTACTCTTCCATATTGGCACATAGCTCATTTTTCTATGATTTGCATAATATCCCATTGAATAAGCATCCCCATATTTATTTATGCCAGGCCTATTGAAGGACCTACCCATTGTTTGTAGTAATTTGCTATTACAAACAATACTGCAATAAATATCCAGTATGCAACTAGCACAGTTTTGAGGGTTAAAAAATAATTCTCATGCAATTCAAATGTATACACTTTTATATTCTCAAAAAAATCATAAACTCAATGAAACAGGTATCAAGAACTAAGAAAATAGACTCGTATAAACTAGAACAAAAGACAATGAGAGAAAATAAAGAAAAAGTCCATTTCAGAATTTAAGACTAGAAGTGTACCTGCTAAATCTCCCTGGCAGAACTTAAAAGATTACCCTGTAGAGCCATTGTATCAGATTAGCAACCAACTTCCACATTAAATGGTGAAGACATTTAAGTTGTATGTAAAAAACTAAACAAAAAATACAGTCTGTAAGGACAAGCCTTAACTAAACAACTCAGATGGTTTAACCATAAAAAAGAGTTTCAAAGATATAATTAAAATCAATGTAATATTTCAAATATTAATGGATAAGAATGTAATTTAAGAAAAATCAATACACATGGGAAATAAGCCATTCTGATATGGTATCTAAAGCACACTGAACATCAGTTGACCATAAATCTTCTTCAAAAAGTAAGAGCACAGAATATATGAAGTAAATATTTAGTAAATAAAGGGGGAAAGTGACAGGAAAACAATGGTGCCATTCTTTAATAATTTGACCTCAATCATAACAAATGGAGTAAATAAAAAATATCTAGAACAGATGTGCTAAATCTCCATGCATTCTGGGGCTAACCAGGTAAAGCCAGTGTGTGGAATAATCTTGTGTAAAGAAGTAGAAACTACAAAAACCTTTGATGAAAGGCAGAAACTACAGACTTCAAATGGTATGCGAATTAAAAAAAAAAAGAAAAGAAAACATTGTACTGTCGAAACAAATGCTTCTGTAGGCCAGTTGTTACTTAAGTTGTATAAACTTATAAAAGTTCTATGCTGTCTGAAATAAAATTCACTAAGCCCATAAAGATGTAAAGATAACTGGTCACTCTCCATCATCATAATATGATAAAGCTTGTGATTCCTATTACAATTGCAAGTATGACTGACATCAGTGAAAAGACTTAAATGAAACTAATGCTTATAGCAAAAGATAATTTTAGCATCTATTCCTTATTTTAAGTGTATATTCATAATAACTGCATAAAAATTCTTGCACATATTAAAGATAAGTCTACACAGCACTGGAAAAATTTACAATAGATTTAGGAAAATTTTACTACTCTACATACTATAACTTAACATTGATCATCGTTCAGTAAATAATTATTGAACTACTATATATCAGATACAGTTATAAGCACTGGTGGTTCTAATACATGTACTCCTTAAATTAGAGGTCTGAATTTATGATTAAAGATGATAAAATTACAAGTTTTGCACATAACATGATTATCTAGGAAATATAAGAAAATCAGTGGGGAAAAAAGTCATTTTAGGACATGAGAGATTAGTAAGATAGCCAGTTAACTAAATAAATATAGAAAAGCTTAGACTCTTCTTACATATTTGCAGCACCCACTGAGAAAGTGAAATAGAAAAGAACTCATTTTTTATGACAAGAAAAATACAAAATATCTACATATGCTTTTTAACACAGATATTAATATGTTACTAAACTGTAATGAAGAAAATAAAAAACCTGAATAAACAAAGAGCTCTATCATATTCTTGGTTAAGAAGAGTAAATATAGCAAAATATTTTTTTAAATATACATAAATATACAAGAAACATAATTTCAAAAGAAACTTTTAAAAAATTTTGGAACTTGATATCAAGAATATATACAAAGAATGTTAGAATACTTTTGAAAAGGTAATGAGGGATAAGGTTCATTCTACCAAACAGTTAAATAAAATACAAATCTCTAATAGCTTAAAATGTGAAACCTGGACTATACTGGTCAGATAAAGAAGTGAAACTGAGGGGAATAGAAAAATAAACATGAGTGCGTTTCAGTATGTGTTTTCTGGTTGCTTATGTGTATGTATGTAGGTTTTCTAGAACATTATGTTATATTTTAAATATGCAATTATGAAAACAGGAGAAAATAATTCATTTAAGTAACTGTTTGAATGATTTCTTAATTCTTTGGAAAATGATGCTAGATTGTGTCTGACTAGGATAAAATTAGAAAGAAAATATAATAAACAAATACAATGTTTAGATTATAACTGGTATCTCTGTTTTTACATCATGAAAAGACAATAAAGATTTAATCACATAAAGTCAAATTAGATTTATTAAGGAAAAACAAGTAAAGAATTATTTTGTGCTAGATCTTCCCATGTGCAGTCTGGGACATGTACAAATCCATTATTTTTAAAATTGTAAGAAACGTTCCTTTTTGTCTAAGCGGGTGCCAAGCAAAGACACAATGTTATCTCATTCCACCTCCATGTTGCTAGACGGGATTGCACAAATGTTGTTGCAGGTCACAGTGGTGCCACCCATCCCTGCTCAGCTTTGTAATTTCTGCACTCCGTCCATCATTTGTGTAAAGGGGAGTGAGTCATTTTCTCTGACATATCTTGGAACTAGGCAGGCAGGCAGTCTGGCAATAGAACAGCAGTGACTGACATTGTCTGTAATTCAACTTGCTGACAAGGATTGGTTGATCAATAAAAACAGTCTTTTGACACAGATGACGGTTTATTTTTCATTGATTGTCAGGTGATGAGTGATTTCCCACAACCATCATTCATGCTGCTTATGTATTATTCCGTCGCTCCATTTCTTGTCTTGAATGTTTCTTGACTCTGATTATAGGTTCTTTGCCTTAATCAAAGTGGGGAGGACAGCATTTTTATTCTCACTTTATCCACACATTAACACTTGGAATTTGATTCATATCACCGGATTCAATTTGCTTTTCAAATTTTTCCAGAATTTGCTGCTTGCAATAATGTCTACTGATTACAAAATAGATTCATGTATCTGGCTTTTGCCTCCAGCATTAGGGCAGTATCTCCAAAAACACTGTAGTTAACCTTGTCATTGTTCTTTGGAGTCCTCAAGAGCTATTTAAGATGTGTTCACTACACACGTTTCCTTTCCTGCTTTGCCTTCCCTTTGAATTGGGTTCTAAATGTCCCACAGTGCCTATGGGAGGTTCTTTGCCACTCTTTCTGCAGACTGCCTATGCAGGCATCTCCAGATACACAGGGGTAACTCTAAATATGAAAACATGACTACCCTTGAGGACTGAACTGTCTTGCCCAACACATCTGAGTCTTCTGTGTGACAGACTAACCGTCTTCCCTGGTGACTGCTACTTCTGGTAGTCAATGAAACACACAAGCACAGGTGTAGAATCATTAGTGTGATGATATCTCCTTCATTCTCTGCTTGCAGATCATCCTTTCCCCCCCCCTCCCCTGTGCCTGCAGGGTGTATGAGTTCTTCAGGGGTCAAATCTTATTACACACATGACTTTGTCAGAATTCCCTTTCTCTACAGAGGACTGAAGCTTTGCTATGAAACCATGTTTACCTGTGTGTCAAGTCTTCTTTTCTCAGTTCTTTCCAAGGATGATCTAGTGAGCCCACATAGGAAGGAGGATCTCTATGTTAGCTAGTTAACTATACTGAGGATCTGACAGTATTTACATTGAAATCGATACCCTGGCTATACTTATCTTCTTAAAATAGTGTTTTCCATTTATTAGACAGTTAATAGATAGATAGTTGCTGTAAAAAAGTGAAATACTTACAAGAAAGTAAGAAAAGACATGCAACTCTATGTTTCTAATTAGCAATTTTTTAAAATTTCATGAAAACATCTAGTTCTATGTAGCAAGATAGATATTATTTACGTCGTGTTGTAGGTTAATGAATAAATGGAATCATATGTATTGTTATAACATTCGTTCATTAATTTATTTATTTAGACTTATTTATTTTAGAAAGAGAGAGAGCATGAACAAGGGGAGGGGTGGGGGGGAGGAGACAGAGGGGGAAGCAGACTCCTGCTGAGCACATTTGGGGCTCTATCTCATGACGCTGAGATCATGACCTGAGCTAAAATCAAGAGTGGGACCCTTAACCAACTGAGTTGCCCAGGAGCCCCTTAAATTAATATTATAAACTGACAGCTATTCTATGTTAATATTCTATGTCAATATCAGTAGTAGTATTCTTATTAACAATAACTATAATATTAATTATAGCTAACATTTGATGTGTGTTTATTATATATCAGACTCTATACCAACTGCTTTACATATAGGAACTCATTCATTTGCCTCAACAGCCCTGTGAGTCATATCCTTTATATACGATCTTAGAGGTACAGAATTCAAATTCGGAATTTTCTAGGTATTGTATAATAGTTCTTAGATGGCAAGTGTCCATTCATAGAAGAAAATAGAGAAATGTTCAATAAAATACAACACTCAGGTATACTAATGATTAAAAATGCGAGTTAGGGGGCACCTGAGCGGTTCAGTCAGTTAAGTCCCCAACTCTTGATTTCGGCTCCGGTCTCGGTCTCAGGGTTGTGAGATTCAGCCCTGTATCAGGTTCTGTTGCACTGAGTGTGAGCCTGCTTAAGATTCTCTCTTCTATTCCTTCTCTCTCTGCCCCCCTCCCTGTGTGCTCTAAAAAATAAATAATGTAAGTTAAAGTAAAAATAACCTATCTTCAATTTATCCATAATACTTTCAAATTAAAAATATGAATTTTTTCATAGTGGCTGAGTGTGGTATTAGAGTTATCATCATATAATGTAGTTAATTAGGCATGCAAATGATAACAACAAATAGAGGCTATGAATCAAAATTTAATTTGTAGTATTTTATTACTAATATATTTCGATGTGTCTGAATATTATGCAATAGAATGTTTATTGCATCAGTCTTCATAATATGCTAATGGTAGAAATAAGTTAAATGTTCACTAATTGTACAAGGGTAATATGAACTATGTTCCATTTGTATAACTGAACATTGTGAAACCATTTGTAATTGTCCTAAATATATTTGATTGTGTGGATGGACATAAAACAGGGATGCCCGCAAAAAGTAGAGTAAAAAAAACTGGGTGTGATATCATTTGTGCATATAAAACATGTATGTATATATGCATTGGAAGAACTCTAGAAAACGTATTTACCAGAAATAAAACAGCAACGTGTGTTGCTGGTGGTGTCACTCTCACATAGTCCTGCTTTGTTTTAAATACATGCTTTTGTAACTCACTTTTTAAACAAGAAAATAAAATATTAGTAAAGACAGAGGAAAATATATTTAATTTGATTTTAAAAAGCCATTTGTTTCCAAAAATTTTATATTCAATGATCTTTTCTAATGTTCCTGTGTTTTAAATTTTAAAATATGTCTATTTTAAATGATTTGGAAATTTTATATGAAGTTTTGAAATGTATATTTAAGTTTATTCTTTAAAAATGGATAAGCAGTCCTGATACTTTGCTAGATATTTATTCCATCTTTTAATGATGCCTCCTGATCATACATTACATATTTTATGTTCTCTTTCTGGGTTGTATATTGTATTCCACTTAATTACTTGTCTATTATATTGTCTCAGTTCCACACTGTTTTCATTAAGTCTTTGAATGACAATTTCAAGAGGTTTCTAGCTGGTAAAATGTCATGTTCCCAAATTCATTATTAAGTTTTTATTTCTAATTCTGATAATCTTATCCCATGCTTTAATTATAGGAAATAATTCCTTGTACCTGCCTGGTAACTTGACATTTACAAAGCATATTCTTATACACCATTCTACAAACCCTTATAAAAATACTGTCAATGAGATGCTATTATTTTTTTTTAGCAGATGAGCACACTAAAAGAGAGGTTATCACCACCTGAGGAAATTATTACATTGTAAATACGGATTCATATTTAATGTCTTATTCTACTGAATTTAGGATGCCATTAATCGTAATATTTACCAACATTTCATACACCAGAAATAAAAGTGAAACCTCTTCAAAGCATTAAATTGAACAAAAATCAAAATGGTTGCACTAATGCTACAGCAAAGCTCCATTTTAAAGTAACCTTTTTCCTCTCTTCCATAAACCTCCCCTCCTCCCTACCTAGCCTTTTGTTTCAAGAATCAGGTACCACCCTGAAAAAGACTACTGAGGCCTGCAGCACCTACACAATTCCTGTCCAAACCTGCTAGGTCCTGTACTTCCCTATAAACCCACACAGCTCCTTACTCCTGGAGGGCTGGCTGTTTTCGGAGGCCATAGCTTTCTGGAGCCTCCTTTGCCTGGCAAGGCAATAAAGCTATTGTCCTCTTTATCCTAAACTCTGTCTTCCCCATTATATTCCAGCTCTGAAGCACAGAGGTCTGTTTTCCACAACAAAGCACTGTTAAACTGTGGAAAAAGTATTCGTATCACTTCAGCTTTATATTTTATTCTTATTGTAAAAACACTCTGTGGATTCTGTTACACATTAATTTTTATCATATATTGTGTTGTTCTAGTTTTAGATTTTTCTATATGAAAATTACTTTGTTTAAATGCTGAATGTTTGCAAAGTTTTTGAAGATATTTTAAACATGACTCTCTCCATATATATATATACACACAAAAATAATATATTCATAATTATATATGCATAAATAACATAAATTGCCAACAACTTTGCCCACATGCATAGGAAATGAAATGAACATCATATTGTTGATTAACAAACTATGGGTTTAAGTTGTTACTGATTATAAGGCCAATCCCCAGTTGGGATAATAAAATTTGAAAAAGTGCTCATCACTGAATAAATGAGATAAAACGTTTTTGTGCTTTCATCTCCAGGTCAAAGACATTTACCATCCATCTAGTATCATTAACTCTCACATAAAAGAGTTAGAAAAAAGGGATAAAGAGGCATAGCAACATTAGGTCCTCTTAGCTCCTCTGGCTCACATCCTTCCGTAGCATTAACAAGTATTTAAGTACCTAACATTTGTCAAGACTCTACAGTGGACTCCTAGTTCCCAGAATATATATATATTTACATATAAAGATATGTAACTGGACATTTCAGTTTAATTTCAAGCTATTTTGTGTCCAATTTCTATCTTGTGGATAATTCAGCTCAGGTCCTCTGAGCTTGCAGAGATGGGTGTGATTACCTCCAACCTCTCCACATGTGGGAGGTAAAACCAAAAGTCTCAAATAGTTTTTTGTGACATAGTAAGATATTTTTTACACATTTTTAATAACAATAAACCAAGATACAAAACTGCTCACCAAAGATGGCTTCATTCATTCAAATAAAAGCCACAAAAATAGGAAGAACAACCTGAAACTAAATAAAGTGCTAATCATAGTAATATCTTGGCCTAATTTTTCACTTTTCTTTCATGTGCATTTGGTTTTGTAAAATAAACATATATTAAATAAACTCAGAAAAATGCACGTTAAAATGTTTTAATATAATGGCTTAGAGCAAAACTAGAGAAAAACAATAAAATATGCCATAGCAAAGTTGGATTATACTGCATATTGAAAACATATTTTCATTTTTTACAAAATCTTGAAGGTGAGAACATAGCTGATAACAAGGTTTCAGAGTGTACCTTCAAAAACCATCTCTAGTTCACACTGATTTGTCATGCAGTTCCAGCATTACTTATGTTTCCACTATCTGTTTGTTTCATTCAATTTTTGTCATTTCTTGCTGTCAGAGGTTTTCACTGTTTGAGAACCTTAGACCACAGTGTTAAAAAAAGGTGCAATAAAAGTTATTATAAATCTGATTATGCTACTTATCTTGTTGTAAACTTCAGATGAATCCTCTCTCTACAGAATAATATTGGATTGTAGAAGAATTGCTTCTTTATTTCTGTCTCCTTATTTCTCAGTTACATTATGCCTCCATTCTCCTCCCCAGAATGAAATACCATCCAATGGCACAGGTGTACCAGGACTTTCATTTTTGTGTCCTCATAAATATTGACATTTCTGACTCAAATCCCTTCTAATCTTAATAACATGGAAAATATTTTATATTTAATTATGCTTTATATGTCTAAAGAGATTATGCATATACACTTCAATACTCAAGTCAGAGGCATAGTTTCCTGTTCTGTGCTACTAGCACAAAACATTGGATATAGTTCTAGATTGACCCCTTTTAATTTCCCATTGTTACTACTGATAATTTATTTGTGACTTGTCCTTTTACCTCCTTCAGATCTTTACTCAGTGCAACTTTTCAGTGAAAGTTTCTTTGAACCCATTTTAAATTGGATTCTGTCGCCTAACACTTTTTATCTTTATTCTCTGCTTTTTAAAAATATATATCATTTATCATCTTTCTGTTAAGTATACATTAATTACTTTATTGTTTATCTCCTTTCCCTCATATAAATAGAATCATACAGTGCATAGGCCTTGAGTCTGACCTCTTTCATTTAGCATAATGTTTCAAATTTATCTGTGTTGTGTGAAACAGCAGTACATTTATTTTTATTGACTAGCAGTACTCTACTGTATGACTTTGTCCTACTTTTTTATCCATTCACCAGTTGCAGCATTTTTTTGGCAGGGGGGAGGGTATTTCGAAATTTGGGAGATTCTGTAAAAAGTCACTATAAACATTTATAAACAGGCATCTGAATGAATAAAAATTTTTATTTATTGGGCAAAACTTAGGGGTGTGGTTGCCGGGACATACAAAGAGTATATATTAAATTTTTAAAGCTGACAAGTGGCTGGCCAAACTGGCCATGTCATTTTGTGTTTTCAAGGAATTTATGAAATTTCCAGTTGCTCTGCATCCTTTCCAGAATTTGGTATTGTCAATTTTATAATAATGATGATGATATCTTGATTTTAGCCATTCTAATAGGTGTGCATGTTATTTCATTGCCGTTTTAGCTTGCATTTCCCTAATGACTAATGATGTTGAACACCTTTACAAGTGCTTATTTTCCACTTGTAAAGGTGAATTGCCTGTTCTAATTGTGTGTCCTTTTTTATTTAATTGGTAGTTTGTTGGGTTTTTTTGTTGAGTTTGAAGTTTTAAATGTATTCTGGATGTAAGTTATTTATTATACATATAAAACACTCAAATTCCTCCTCCAAATCTGACACTTGCATTTAATTCTCTTAACAATAATTTTGAAGAGAAGATCTTAATTATGGTGAAGTCCAATTTATCATTTTTCATTTATAATTCATGTTGCTGGTCAGATATAAGAAATTTTTGAGTAAAAGTCACAAAGATTAAAGAGTTTCTCTTAGGTTTCCTTCTAGATGTTCTATAACTACAAGTTTTACATTTTGACTTATATACATTCTATCTTTTATACATGATATAAAGTATTATTGGTCAATGTTCTTCTTTCTTCTCTTTTTTTTCTGCATGTGGATTTTTAAGTAACACAATATATTTGTTGAAAAAATCCTTTCTTCATTGAAATTTTTTTGTATATTTGCAAAAATCAATTGGCCATATACTTTTTTATCTATTTCTGGACCCTCAGTTAAACACCTTTGTAATTTGTGTCTATATTTTCACTAATAGAATACTGTCTTGATCACCATATGTTTTGTGGTAAGTCCTGATACCAAGTAGTGTACACACTACAACTTTCATCATTTTTCACCAAATTGTTTTGGCTATGCTAGTTTCTTTGATTTTCACAGAGATTTCAGAATCACATCATTGATTACTACAAACAAAATCTTCTGCAATCTTAATTACAGAATCAAAATTGTGATCTGAATTAAGTATTACATTACAATGTAATTACATTCTAAGTTAATGTACTAAACATTCTAATTGAAAAACAGAGGTTGTCAGAATAGACAAGTGTAAAAATCAACTTAACATTATCTATAAGATACACTTTAAATATTAAAAGTAAAGATAGGCTGAAAGTAAATAGACTGAAAAAGATTCACCACGCAAATAGCAAGCATTAGAAGGTAAGAATGGTCATACTAATATGGGATAAAATTAGATTTTAATATAATGAGTATTACCAGAAATGGTGATGTTTTATTATAATAATCAGTTCATTAGGAAAACAGCATAATAATTGCTTATGTGTCTCGTATCAAAGCTCCAAATTATATGTAGCAAAAACTGATAGAACGAAAGAGAAAAATAGACCATTCCATAGTCACAACTGAACATTTTGCACTCCTTACTCAGCAACATAGAACAGGCAAAACAAAAATCAATGTAACCGAGTATCTGAATATCATTATCAACCAACTGTCCTAATTGACATTTAGTGAACAACTACACCAAAAAACTTCAACATAAACCTTCTTTTCGGACAATATGGTATGTCCATTAGGATATACCATATATTGTGCTGTAAGATAAGTTTCCACGGTTATAAGACAGTTCTCTGTTTACTCTGTTTTAAGCAGAAACACTAACAGTCCTTTGTTTCTGACAATCTTTTCAAGGATGTTTATACAGTGAACAGAAGATAGAGATAGTAACGCTCTCAAAAGAAAGGACAGGAATCATTGTGGCCCATAATAAAAGATTTGGGTTCCCTAGGTCAAGGTACTTCACTGGCAGCTGCTTGGACAGGCATCTATCCGGGTTCATCCACATCACCTTCATGGGACTTGGGGGCAAGAAGAAATGATGTGATATGATGCTCTACTCAACTTGTTGTGCTGTGAGTAATAAAGTCTTTGTCTCTTACCCAGGAGTTGCATGTCTTCAACCAGTAAGTATGAAACTAACTTGTTAACATACAAATAGGATAAAATCTATTCACAGTTCTTGATAGTTCTGGCAATGTGGATGGGATGTTGACAAAGAAATGCCTTTGTAGAAGTGGAAGGTTGAGGGTCTGGTGGAATGATTGACAAGATCTGATCAAATTGTATGGTCAACAGGGTAATAAATGGCCCTCTACATTACTGACTATCAGTGAGAAAATACAGGTTGGTGGTTACAGGCCAAATACCAGAAGACAGCTTTGTTAAATGGTGCCATCTTCTTGCCAACTCTCCAATGAGTAGAGAGAAGGGGTCTTCCTTACCAGTCTGCCACTCATCTTTAGATCTGCTCCATAAAGATTCATTCTGAATGTTTAGAAGGTTCACCACCACAACTATTTCAAAAGATAGTTACAGAGATGCATATTTCATTGAGCATGAAATAAAGGAAGTTTGTGATCACCACATACAGAAACAAGGTGAATCATTAGAACTTTGGATCAACTGCGAAATAAGGGATGGGGAGCACAATGCTCGTCAAAGTTGAAAGTCAAGAGCTGGGCGTCTTTTGTCTTAGTCTCATTCTACCTCTCTTATGTTGACGTTAGATCCATTCAGAGATAACAGAAAACATCTGAGTTGTGTGTGTGTATGTATGTTTGTGTGTGTGTGTTGTTTTGTTTTGTTTGCAGTGGACCCTGGTTTCTATAAGGGAGATCTGGCCTTTCAGATTTTTCTAAAACAGACAAACTCCCATGCTAAACCATAGATGAAGAATTGCTTAATATTCATATTGGGTATACAATGCTGCTGAATGTTACCCAGTGGGGAATGAGACACTGACCCAAATGAATCTTATCAACTTGCAATTATCCAAACTTTCCTAGAAAACTCATAGAGCCCTTATGTTAAAATTTGGTGAAAGCCTAAGAGATGTTATCATAACAATTGGAAAACAAATGCTTGCAATTAAAGTAAATTTCTTAAGAAACGTTACTACTGTGTGAGACAAGCCTGAGTCAGCCAAAGGTTGCAAACCCTTTGGCCCCATTCAGAAATATGGCTGTGACTACAGAGTCAGGGGGTCCCCAGAAAGAACACAGATTGTGTCAATAATGAGACCTTGTCATTGGATATATGGCTGTGGGAAGACTAACAACACTAGAAAGTCTTTTTCTTGACCTGTAAGCAGCTATGGAACTGCCTGAAGAGGAAAGTAAATGAGCCTTACTTAATGGTATAAAACTGGTATCTCCCTTTGTGTACCCTGACTGTTCACTCCCTCTTTACTCTAAACTCAGGTGCTTTAAGGAAAAAGACTATTGGGGGTGGGGTGGAGGTCTCTCTGTCTCCCAGAGGCATTTAGGATCATATGTAACCATCCAAATTTGCTAGAAAATTTCAGAGTAGAGAGATTCAAACTTTTATTGTTCTGATGGATATAAACACACAAACCACCTTTCTTCTAGGTTCTGTGGGGGAATGAGATACCAGGGTTGAGCTAACAAAGTTTGACTAATGTTCACAGAAGCTAAAATGACCTTATGGTGGGGCCTTTTGGACCAACTCAATTACTTTTGCCATTCTCATATATGAAAGGTAATAGGAATTAATGTGTTTTATTCTTATACCTCACCATTCCATAAATGCCAGAAGGTATTTGTCCAGTTGGAGAGAGTACATAGAAAGAAGTGCTAATGGGGCAGGAATAACTACCCTGCCATTTGCCATAAGACAGTGTGCTAGGATTTGGAATAAGTATCTCTACTCTCTGATATTCAAGGTTCACTATGTGAATACTGTCCTCTTGCTTGGCAAGTCAGAAGCATCAGTATCAATAAAGTTGACTACAGTGATATCACACCTATACCAGCAAGGATGGTTAATAAATCCCAGCAAAATTCAGAAAAGTGCTAGGTAAGTACAATTTCTTGGGATTATGTGAGTGAATTCATAATGCTCAATCTCTTCGGCAAAGGAAGATTGCTGTGCTTGTTTCCACCCTCAAAAGGGACACTTAGCATCTTATTGGGCTATGTGTGTAAGAGACAGAGAGTGCCTTACCTGAATTTTCAGTTTGGTTATTTATACTGGTTAACCCACTAATCTGAATTATCTGAGTGGGATCCAAACCAACAAGCTATTTTGGAAGCTGGCAGGCAAGCTATGACACTTTCTACATTTAGAGCCTACAAATCTAACAACTCCTTTAAGTTACAATCTCCGTAACTGAGGATTTTGTGGATTGGGTCCGTAGGAAAAGGAAGGCAACTTTCAACCTGAAGTGCCCTTCACCTAAAGCAAATTTAAGGGCTAATTCTTTATCAGGAGATGCAATATCAAGACAGTGAGCATTAAAGACAGAGAAGACAGAATATAACCAAGCTGGTTATTGCTTCAGCATACATATAACCAATCATCTACCCATGTGAAATATCACTATCAATTATGCTAGGCCAAGAGAGAAGGATATAAGGGTATTTTATATGTATTTTCTTCCCACCATTTCTTCTTCACTGATTCAACTTACTCTTCTGCAATTCTAGGTTATATCACCTGGTTCTTTAAGCACCTCCTGGGGAGGCCAGATACCATAACCCGTGGCCTGATGTTTCATGTATCTCTGAAAGCAAGAGGAATAGTCAGCTACCACTCTTGATGGTGATATAACCATGAACACAGACAAGAGCCAGTCTCTGCAGAGATGATTAGGGAGGAGCAAGAAACCAAGTGAGGCTGAGAGACCAGAGGTTTCTCTGATGAGGTTTCAGACGCAAATCCTGTTACTATTCTTGTTGTTGTTGTTGTTGTTTTTTAATTTCCTTACATGAATTGTGAAAAGTAAAGGATAAGGAATGCTCTCAATGGCTGTTTGAAAGGCAAGATTCCTTTGAAATCTCCTTTATCACTTAAATTAGAGATCTATATGATTATTTTTTCCTTCTACTAAAGTCGCTTAAAAGTCTCCTGAAATGAATCAAAACACTATGACACTGGCACAAGAACAGACACATAGATCAATGAAACAGAATAGGGAGCCTGGAAATAAACCCACACTTATATGGTCAATTAATCTACGACAAAGGAGGCAAGAATATACAACAGGGAAAAGACAGTCTCATCAATAAATGGTGTTAGCAAAACTGGACAGGTACATGCAAAAGAATAAAATGGAGCACTTACACAAAAATAAATTCAAAATGGATTAACCTAAATGTGAGACCTGAAACCATAAAACTCTTAGAAGAAAACATAGGCAGTAATTTCCCGGACACCACCCTTAGAAGTGTATTTATGGATATGTTTCTTCAGGCAAGGGAAACAAAAGCAAAAACCAACTATTTGGACTACACCAAAATAAAAACCTTCTGCACAACAAAGAAAAACAGCAACAAAACAAAAAGGCAACCTACTGAATGGAAGAAGGTATTTGCAAATGATATATCTGATAAGGTTTTAATATCCAAAATGTATAGCGAACATTTACAACTCAACACCCCCAAAACAAACAATATGATTAAAAATGGGGAGAGGACCTAAATAGACATTTTTTTCCCCACAATGACACGTAGATGACCGAGAGGCATATGAAAAGATGTTCTACATTACTAAACATCACGTAATGTAAATCAAAAATACAGCGAGATATCACCTCACCCCAGGCAGAATGACTAGCACCAAAAAGACAAGAAAAAACTAGTTTTGGTGAGGACGTGGAGAAAAGGAAACTCTTGTGAACTTTTGGTGGGAATGTAAATTGGTACAACCAATGTGAAAAACAGTATGGAAGTTTCTCAAAAAATTAAAAATAGAACTACCATATGATCCAGTAATTCTACTACAAGGTATTTATCCAAAAAAAAATGAAAACACTAATTTGAAAAGATATATACATGCCTATGTCTATTGCAACATTGTTTATAAGAGCCAAGAAATGGAAGCAACCCAAGTGTCCATCAATAGATGAATGGATAAAGAAGTAGTGTTATATATAACAGAAAATTACTCAGCCATAAAAAAGAATGAGATCTTGCTATTTGTGACACATGGGTAGGCCTAGAGGGTATTACAGTAAGTGAAATAAGTCAGACAGAGAAAGACAAATATCTTATGATTTCACTTATATGTAGAACCAAAAACAAAACAAAACAAAACAGAAACAGACTGATAAATGTAGAGAACAAACTGGTGGGTGCCAGAGGGGAAAGAGGTGGGATATGGAAGAAATAGGTAAAAAAGATTAAAAGGTACAAACTTCTAGTCATGGGGATGAAAAGTACAGCAGAGGGAATATAGTCAATAATTTTGTAATAATACTGCTTGGTGATAGACGGTAACTACACTTATGATGAGCACCATGTAATGCTTAGAACTGTCAAATTACTATGCTGTACACCTGAAACTAACAAAACATTTTATGTCAGTTATACTCCAGTAATAAGAATTTAAAAATAAGTACTGTTTCTTAGTCACCACACAGATTTCTTCAATTACAAGATAGAGTCTCAAAGGGGCCTGGCTGTCTCAGTTGATAGAGCAAGCGACACTTAATCTCAGGGTTGTAAATTCCAGCCCAACAGTGGGTGTAGAGGTTATTTAAGAAAATAAAATCTTAAAAAAAAAAGATAGAGTCAAAATAGCAGTCAAATTCATAGAAGCAGAGAGTAGAATGATGGTAACCAATAGTGGGGATGGGAGAAATAGGGAGATGTTACTCAACAGGAACAAAGTTTCAGTTCTGTAAGATGAATAAACCCTAGAGATCTAATATACAACAATATGAGTATAGTTAACAATATTGTGCTATATACTTGAAATTTGCTGAGGGTAAATCTTAATTGTTTCTCACCAAAAACAAAACCAAAACAAACTAAAAAAGGAAAAAGAAGAGAAAGACGGATAGAAAAAGAAAAAGACAATGGTAATTATGCAAGGTAAGGTTATTTCTCAATGTGTACACATACTAAAACATCAAGTTGTGCATACACACACACACACAGCTTTATTTGTCAATTATACCTCAATAAAGATGGGGAGAAAGGAAACCAACACCAAGAAAAAGACAAAAACAAAAACAAAACAAAATAGCAGAAATTATTTTCACTTTATTTCTATTTGAGCACAACTGCCTTTTGAGGGCAACATCAGTCAATATTTCATTGATGCAATTTATGCAATGTAAAGCAACAATTCCTCCCTCCTTTCTACCTTTCCTCTCTTCCACCAAAGCTCCTATATAACTTCTCTTTTGGTCTGCATGTCAACCAACACCTGGCACAAGTGGTTCATTAAATTCTAACACGACCTAATACTTGGTAGGGCATCCAGAGGGTTCATTTCTGAGGAAACACATAGAAGAACCTGAATTACCAGCTGTCTTCATGGTAAATGTACTTTGACAACATTTGTTGAGAATGACAAGCAACAAACACTCTTAAGTCTCTCCTGTTCTTTTTCCAGCTCCTATGTATACACTAACCCTCACAATTACTTCCAATTCCTTATACCCACTCTTTTTATTTATATAGTCAGAGGTTTTGTTTAATAAACAGAGAAATTTGTATCCATACTCTATAGACAGGTATATACTTAAAATAGGTGAGAGGGCATTTATAGTTTTCAATATTTCTATGATTTATTGAATTCTTTTTAGGTTCAGTCATCCCACTTACATTGTTTTCAGTTCTCATACTAATCTTGCCAGAAACAAACTTTTATTATTTTCTTTTTTCCACATGGCAATGAACCAGTGATATGGTTGAGCTGCGTACACAGATGATTATCTGCATGTTAGCTATATAGAAGTCATTACATTAACCCTATTGCTGGCAATAGAACTTTCCACAATGACAAAATGTCCAGTAGTGACCAGTAGCCACATGTGGCTATTAAAGACATAATGTCTCAGTGGAGATGACTGAGTTTTTAAAAATTTTGACTAATTTAAATGTAAATGAAAACAGCTCCATGTGCCTACTATAGGGGCAGCACAGTTTTAGAGAGTAGGCTCTATTTTCAAAAATACCATTAAAAATTATAGCCCATACGTCAAGTAAGGTACAGTGCAGTCCAATTAAATTAATAAATAAATTAATAATTATAAATAATTGAATAATAAAATAATAAATAAATAGTTAAATTATTTATAATATCCAAACTCCATTTCTTACAATGTAGAAACTTTGGTTGAGTTATTGTTTTCAAAGTGTTCATAAAGTAGCATATTTTACCATAAAAAGAGGTCACCACATTTTATTTAACTCCCTACTATTCTACATGAGAGTTCCTTTAAAAAAAAAGCCTTTGCATCTAAGAGAAAAGAAAAGAACAGGGAAACATCTGAAAATACCTATTCTCATTCTGTAGTGTTTAACATAGCATAGTCTGCTTTTTTCAAAGAAGCAAAGTAAGGATTACATAAGGCAGCGTGACTACAGAGTGACTGAGTAAGTTACAGACTAAGGCATATTGGCTTCTACTTGGTGCCCTTTAGGATAAACACATTTAAAGCCAAACAGTCAGTGTAAGGAGTGCTTGTTTTAGAAAAAAAAAAACAAAAAACCAAAAAACCAAAATAGATTTGATAGTTTAGAGAGGCGTTTATTTCCAAAAGCGGGTATTTTTTTCATGAATGTTTTCATCTACGAAGTTGGTAAATAAGGTACCCAAAATGGTCTTTTTAGCACTGAGCTTTGGTCCTACTTGCAAACATAACACCATGTTGGAAAATTCTAGAAGTCATCGTGAACTCAAAGTGTATTTATAGACTCTCCACTTGTTTATAATTTCACAGGGAAGCATTTGTGTTTCTTTTTCTTTGTACATAAATTTATACTGTAGTAATAGATCTTATTTATTGCCTTAAATGTTTTGGAATGCAGAAAAAAGAAAGATAATAATAAAAAAAAAAGCCTGTGTTCACACAACCAATAATTAACAAGCATAAGATTTTGGCATTTTTTAGAACTCTTAGTAACAAAATATATTACAGAAAAACTTGAAGTTCCTTTTGTTCCCTACACTATATTTTCACTATTTTTCACAATTTTACAATTTACAGGATTCCCTGACTCCTTTATCCCAGACACACTTAGCAGCAATAATTTTGATGATTAGTTAGGGTTCTGGAAAACATAGAATCTGCTCTGGCTTGGATAAAGCAAAGAAGTTTATCACAGAGTCTAAAAGTGCTTAAATATCCATTAGATAGAATGAAGAAATAAATGCTTGGTTAAGTGTGCAGAGCATGAGACTTCCTGGCTACTCCATTCATTTCTTCTTGTAATATCTCAAGGATTGCCCAAGCTTTCCTTTCAATACAAGATCATTTTACACATAGAAATAAGCCAACCTTGTGAATAATTGAGAGATTCTGCTTGTTTCTTTTCTTATTTTCCAGGATATGATTCTGCTTTCTCAAGGACTATGAGGTTTCCTAGTTTTCATTTAACCTGATCTTTCTGTAGTATTAGGCTAAAGTTTTAACTGACTTGGTATATGGATGTTATATTAATCTAGCTGTAGGTTTGGCTAATTAAAGAGAATGGCATTTCTATTTTTAGAAATTACCTTACTATTGACTAATAAACTTAATTGGTGGTGAACATATTATCTTTACAGCAATTGTGGCTATCACATTTTTAAAAATCTCATCTTGGACTTGGACATGAAAATTTGATTTTTACTCCATTTTGGGGCTAGGTGTTATGCAGTTGTGATCTTGAACACATCCTCTCTGAAGTTTACCTCTTACTTTTCCAAAATTTGTTCAAAACTGAATAAGACTAAAAAAGTAAGAATATAACAGAATACTAGTAACATACCAACCTATTAATAATTATTAGCTGGTATATGTCATAAATAATTTTTGGTGACTCCAAAGTGTTAGTGTTTGTGCAATACTCATATATTTGAAATGGATACTCTAATGGCAGTAGCTCTACGGAGGAACAACAAAGATAAACAGATTTTTAAAAAAAATGGAATCACATATTTTTAAATTATTACTAATTTATAGGTCAATAAGAGTAACCCTTAAAATACACTTGAGAATGCCGTACTCAAAGATCTTAAGCAAATGTACAGAATGAAAAAGTTAACTAGTTTTTTAAAAAAGGTTATCATGAACTGGAAAGATGTTTGAATATCTTCCCCCTTTTTTTTCTTTGCTTTTCCTCCAGTTCTTTTTTTTTTCAAAGATTTTATTTATTTATTTGACAGACAAAGACAGCCAGCGAGAGAGGGAACACAAGCAGGGGGAGTGGGAGAGGAAGAAGCAGGCTCCCAGCAGAGGAGCCCAATGTGGGGCTTGATCCCAGGATGCCGGGATCATGCCCTGAGCCAAAGGCAGACGCTTAACAACTGAGCCACCCAGGCACCCCTGCTTTTCCTCTAGTTCTGATTGCTCTTACAACTTCTCTTCAGTTCCTTTCCTTTAAATTACTTGTGCATATTTTTCTTGATTTCCCTATCTTTCCTCCTTCCTACATTTACTTCTTCCCTTCACTATACTGTAATATTGCACTTAACCATAAATCTACCTACAATCCAATTTACTACCTAATAGAACAGAGAATTCCTATCAAAAGACTGTTTTGTTGCAGGATTTCTCCCACATTCTTTCAGAGTCCATGGAAATTTACAGACAATTTAAACACCTGAAGTTTTCCTCATAGTATAAAAAGTTCTTGAAAGCAACAGCAACTTCATTGAACATACCTCAGTGAATAAGAAGCTATGCTCACGTAAGTTTAGGACTCAATATAATATCAAGTGTAGGAAAAAGACTTCTCTGAATGATCCAAACAAATACAGAGACAGGGTATGTTATTGCTTCTGCATATTTTGCCATCTCCTTTGAATTACAAACAGAATTTAATTCACATATATTCAGTTTACCATATTCTAGATTATAAGACATGTCACATATTATGTCATGTCCATAAAATGCCTTAAGTTCCAGATGTCAGTGGTTTTTCTATTATAACTTTTTTTAAATTTATATTTTTTTCAGTTAACTGCAATATTGGTTTCTGGAACAGAGTTCAGTGATTCATCACTAACATACAACACCCAGTATTCATTACAAAAAGTGCCCTCCTTAATACCTTTCACTCTCTATGCCATCCTCCCACCCACCTCCCTCCACCATCTCTCAGTTTGTTTTCTATTGTTAAGAGTCTCTTATGGTTTGTTTCCCTCTGTCCCCTTCCCCATATGTTCATCTATTTTCTTTCTTAAATTCCACATATGAGTGAAACCATATGATATTTGTCTTTCTCTGACTGACTTATTTCACATAGCATAATATACTCTAGCGCCATCCACGTCATTGCAAATGGCAAGGTGTCATTCTTTTTGATGGCTGAATAATACTCCACTGTGTGTGTGTGTGTGTGTGTGTGTGTGTGTGTATCACATCTTTATCCATTCATTGTTCGATGGACATTTAGGCTCTCCATAGTTTGGCCACTGCAGATGCTGCTGCTATAAACATTAGAGTGCATGTACCCCTTCAAATCTGTATCTTTGTATCATTTGGGCAAATACCTAGTAGTGCAATTGTTGGGTCATAGGTTAGTTCTATTTTTAACTTTCTCAGGAACCTCCATACTGTTCTCCAGAGTGCCTGTGTCAGTTTAAAACCCATACCCAGCAAAGAAATTGAATCAGTAATCAAAAATCTCCTAACAAACAAGAGTACAGGGCTGGATGGCTTCCCAGAGGAATTCCACCACACGTTTAAAGAAGAATTAATACCTATTCTTCTGAAACTGTTTCAAAAAATAGAAACGGAAAGAAATCTTCCAAACTCATTCTATGAGACCAGCATTACCTTGATCCTAAAACCAAAGACCTCACTAAAAAGGAGAATTACAGACCAATATCCCTGATGAAAACAGATGCAAAAATTCTCCACAAGATACTGGCTAATCAGATCCAACAATATTAAAAGGATTATTCACCATGACCAAGTGGTATTTATTCCTGGGGTGCAGGGTGGTTCAACATCCACAAATCAATCAACATGATACATCACATTAATAAATGAAAGGACAAGAACCATATGATCCTCTCAATAGATGCAGAAAAAACACTTGACAAAATACAGCATCCTTTCTTAATAAAAATCCTCAATAAAGTAGGGATAGATGGAACATACCCTCTATTAAAATTTTACAAAGGGACATGAAACTCATTCACCTTTTTTTTTTTGATTCAACATTCAATTAGTAAAATCATTTGTTGTCACTAATTTATATGTCTGGAAATCGGTCCAAATGGCTAAATTACTCTTCTGTGTTTATCAAGATAACAAGATTTGTTTAGTACGTAAACCATGACTTTCGTTATTTAATAGTCATTACTAATTTCCTCAAAAGCATGTTTCCTTATATGCTGAATTCTATATTTCTCACAAACAATAAGAATGGCTAATTTTATTTAATGGTTAGTAATTGCTAAGTTACTATTCTTTAAGTACATTTTTCTTTTAGCTGATTTTCCTTGCATGCTTACTCATTTAAAGTTATTAAATATGTTAATTAGATTGTTTTACTTAATTTTTTATTAATCCGGAAATAGTCATGATTATTCAGTTTGATAGGTAAAGACTTTGAGCTTAAAGAGGTTACATGAGTTTCAAAAGTTGAAGAGTCAGTAAATGATGTCTGGTAGTATCTAATTCCAGAACTTATGCAAATGCTATATTTTTATGATGCATATTTGATCTTGTTTACATATATAATTGTTTTAAAATGAAATATCTACAGATCATTCTACACTACTACAAAATGTTATGTTTTAGGTTATTATTAATACAATAAGAAAAGAACTTAATTAGAAAGTAAAAAGGAATCCCTATTTGCAAATTAAACAGCTGCATTATATAAAAATAGATTTATGTAATAGAAATTATATTAGATGTATTTCTGTAAGATATAATAAAAATATAATTTCTATTAGAAATAGAAAATACCTTGTTAACTTAGTAAAAAGATTATATGGTACATAAAAAAATTCACAGGAAGGACTAATTATATAGTTCAAACTATGAGGTTTTATTGAAAGACATCATATCAGATAGCAGGAGGAAATTTCTAGAATACCAGACTTATCATCCTAAAAAGTTTACTTTAATTAATGCAATTCTAATCAGAATCTGAAGGAGTTAAAACAACAACAACAACAACAACAAAAAACTTGGAAGGGATGATTTTACAGTTCCAAAGGAAGAAAACAGTTAAAAAAAAGCCAAATCAATTTTGAAAATTTTAAGGAGGGCTGTATCTTAACAGATCATAAAATGTGCGACAAGTCCACTCTACTCAAAATATAGTAATATTGACACAGGATAAACAAATCCATTATTATAATATAAAAATATAAAAAGAGTTCTAAATTTGTACAGGAAATTATTCTATTACAGATATTTTATTTCATTCAAGAGAATGGAACTTTAATTATTGTTATTTACATTTTTACCTACAAGCATCTGGAAGAAAACAAAGCTAATTTATTATGTTATATAAAAATAAAACCTAGATGAATAGAAAATGGGATTATAAAAATAAAACAGAAAGCATGACAATAATCTAAAGACCATTAAAGAAAATGTAGTTTAATTGACTAGAAAAAATATTAACAGCTTTGCTAAAGTATGACTGACTTGTAATAAACTGCAAATATTTAAAGTCTGAAATTTGACAAATTTTGACCGACAATATGTATCTCTGAAATCCTCACCACAATCAAGATAATGAAAATATCTATTATCCCAAAAAGTTCTTGAACTCCTTTATAATTCCATTATTCTGCTCTTCTCCTTCCCAATTAACCAAAAACTTCTTTCTGTCCATAAATGTTGGTTTGAATTTTCTAGACTTGTATATAAATGGAATCTTATAGTATGCATACTTTTTGTCTGGCTTCTTTCACTCAACATAGTTATTTTGAAATTCATCCCTGTTGTTGCATGTACCAGTTATTTATTTTTTTTTATTGCTAAATTCCATTGTGTGACTACATCAGTTCATGTACTCATTCACCTGTTGCACATTTGGGCTGCTTCCAGTCTTATTCATTTTCAATGATCCTTGTCAGCAAGACCTTGGCAAATAAGATACTTTGTTCCTTTAGCATGGAGCTTTGAGTCTCACTGCAAACTTAACTGCCTAGGGAATTGTCAAGAGTAAGCAGGAACTGAAAATGGATTTATACACTACTTTCATATTTTTAATTTCACAAGGAACCCCTTGTTTTCCATATATAAGTTAATGCATTACTATGTAAATCTTTTTTGAATCACTTTAAATGATCTACCGTGCACAAAAAAGTAAAATAATAATAATAAAGCATTTGTGTTCCCACAGTCAATAACTGAAAAGCTTAATGGCATTGTCTCAGTCCCTGTGCCCAAGAAGCTCCTGACAATGGCCAGTATTGACGACTACTACACCTCAGTCAGGGCCTGCACTGCCACCTTGGGCAACTTCACCAATGCCGCTTTTGATGCCATTTCCAAGACCTACAGCTATCTCACCCCGACCTCTGGAAAGACACTGTGTCCACCAAGTCTCCCTGTCAGGAATTCACTGACCATCTTGTAAATACCCACACCAGAGTTTCCATGCAGATGACCCAGACTCCACTGTGGCCACCACATAGTTTTATATAAGAAAAATAAAATGAATGAAAGTCTGTTCATAAATAAATAAATTAACTAATTAATAAAAAGCCTAACATTTTGTTGGATTTTTGTTTGTCTGCTTTAGATATTTTAGTAACAAAACAAAGGTAATATAGGCTTAAATGATCCCATATAAAACATCTTAACAAATACCAGAATCATATCAAAAAGGAAATCATAAGTCGGAAGATACATTTGTTGAAAATGGTTGGTATATGTAATTGACAGATTACTTCAGAAATAGAAAGTAAATGTTTCAATTTTTTCAGCTTTTTAAATGTGTCACATTAAGTCGGTATTATTTTTCTATGTTAAACAATTTTAAAATTTCCTTTTCCTTTTTTACTTCCACTTCCCCTTCCTATACCCCTTCTCTTTACTTTTTTTCCTTTCCTCCCCTTAAATTCTCTCCCTGAACAATTCAATTCTAAATCTATTAATGGTAGCAGGGCACTCCTGCCTCCTTCTTCAGCAGAAGCTCAGAGTAGAGTATGTAAGACTAAGCCGGGTAAGGAGGGAGTCAAAGGGGAGGCGATGTAAGAGGTTTTGGACCCCAAGCAGGGTGAGAAGGACATCCACACAGGAATCTGGGCGTCTGTCCCTGTGTGATGGGCCAGAGCTGAGGAGGGTGAGGAGGAAGTGTACTCTGGATTATCCTGGGGACTGAGGGTCTGAATGTGGTGGGGAGGGCATTCCCACTAAGGAGCAGCTGGAGTGTGGTTGCAGAGCCCAAGCAGGGCAAGGACACATCTACACGGAGGAAGGAGTGGCAGCAGAAATGGGAGATTAGTTATAAATTAGAAAAACGATCAAATAAGTAATTTTATTAAATACAATGGAGAAGAGTTTTCTCAATGTAAACAATAAAATTATAAATACAAAAGCTTACAATACTGAATAGGAGTCTGGAATCTTGTTTGAGCTCATAGTTCTCAATTTAAACAGGTATATGATGATTGATAAACTGAAAGTAAAATATACATATATAGAGGCGTATGTGTGAGTGTGTGTGTGTGTAGACTGGGAGTACCAAGGTTCCAATATTAATGACTATACCTAGGAACCAGATTTTGGCTTCTAAATTTTCTACTGAAACAAATTAGAACTCCTTGGGCAAATGGTTAATTCTGGAGTTGTGGTAGGAAAAGCACAAGACAGCCTGGAACTTCTTACAGTGCCCCAAAGGAAGAAAGTGTTGGAAGAATAATGGAAACATAACAAATGAACCCAAAGTCAGACTGAATGGGCCCCTAACTGGCCAAAGTGAGAATATTTTGAATATCCAAGTAAATGATAATTATAACCCATTAAATATAAAGAAAACTGAAAAAAAATTACATAAGCATATATATGTGTATCATTTTATGAAGAACAGGATTTTTATGTAGTTTCAAACTATATCTTTCCCAATATCTTAATAATTATAAGGAAAAGAGAATCTTTCTGATAGAGAAGCCTGAAACGTATCAACTTTATCAAGTGATCAAAGTGAACATCAGTAATGAGGCAAACTGAAATTGTGTACTACCTGATAAGATACAGTAAAAAGAACATATCATCACTTTTATGATATTCTCGAGGAAGATACATGACATGAATAAAATCATGAGGAAAAACCAGATAAACATAAATTAAGGGACAATCCACGAAATAACTGGCCTGTAATCTTCAAAGCCAAGAAATATACTCCAATAAAGCTGAAACAAATAAATGTAATGAATGATTCTGAACTGATTATCTTATTATAAAGGATGTCATTGGGAGATGGTGAAATTTGTATTGGGTCTAATAGTTACATGTTGGTAATGAATCAATGTTAATTTTTGATTATTGAATTGTGAGACTGTTTCTTCTTTCTTTCTGTCTTGTCTAGAAGAATGTCCATGTTTCCAGGAAAAATACAATATACTATTTAGGACTGATGAAGTACTGGGGTCAGGAATTTATTCCTAAATATTTAAGAAAAAAATATTCTTTATATTGTACTCCTAACTCTTCTATAGCTTTGTGACTGTTCTACATTAAACAAAATTTAACACAGCAATATTTAAATAAAGACAAATGGGAACACTATTCAGCATTATGATATAATAAGAAAACAAACGGGATAGAGTTAAATATACCATTTTGAATAACTTTTTAAGGAAATGTAAACATTAGACAACATCATTATGATTTATAGTTTTCTAAATGAATTGATATGGTAATTTAATGATTTATAATTATATGCCTAAATAGCTCACATAACAATCTGTTTATATATATTTAAATTAATTGTGTAGTCAATGAGTTCCTCTCATATATCCTGAATAATCCTTATTAACTTCTTCTCAATGAATACGTGATGCTTAATTTGGTTAAACAAATACCTTAACCATCATAAATTAATTCAGGCCATGTGCTTAATATTCACAGTGAATTCCAGCCAGAGAAAACCACATTGATAAATTAAAGGTGCTCCAGGCAAGAAAAATAATTTCAAAAATCTTGTATTATTACTATGTTGAATTTAATTACTTCCCTCGTTCCATAGCATTGTGCCTACTCTTTAGGGAACTTCTAAAAATCAATTATAAAGAACCAACATGTCAGGAAAATGTTGAGGATGTAGCATATTTCAGTGATCTGTACACTAATTAAGAGGGAGAACAGATTTGGATTAAAGTTATGGGTACCTGGACAACCTAGTTCTGTCTTTTTAATTCTTTAACCTCTTTTCAAGAGCACAAATGAATCTAGTATGGTTCCCTCCTTCTCACAGCATAGTGCACCTACTGTCTTCTGATGTCTTTTTCTGAGGAGATAGGGGAAGGTCTCCTTTGAAGATCTGGGACACAGATAATGTCAACTGCCTTGAGGGGAGTTCAATATTTGGACAGGACTAGGAGGACTACGGAAAAAAATCTCTGATCCAAAGTTGTAGGAAAACTTACCATCTTTGGGCCTCATAGAGTGAAGACTGAATCCTTTGAGGGACAGGCTTGTTGATAGCACAAGTTTGGGGAGATAGTTCTGTTCCATGGAACCTCTCTCTGATTAGGTAGGACCACACCAGGCAGGGATCCCTGAGGATAAGTCAGGGCCTGCTAGCTCCAAGAGTAGCTACAGATAGTAGGAGTCAGACTTCCCTTCTGTTTTCTCTTGAAATTTTTTTAACATTTTATTTTGAGTGATAATCTGGTCTCAACAATTACTCTAGTAAAATAAGGGCAAAATTGTAATTGAAATGAAACTGCTGTGAATACAGCAAATGTTTGGGATGACTTCTCAAATAGTTGCACAAAATGATAAATGTAGGTTACCTGCTGATTCGGAGTAATAGCTTAAGTTCCTGTCAATTTTAATGGCTTTCATGTCTAATTAGAAATGGGGCATTAATCCTATCAAATTACAAATATTCCCTGCATTTACTCAACGTACACTTTATGTAACATGTTGAAAAGCTATCATCACTAATGTTTGCTCTAAAATTTAAAAAATAGTTCAACAACTACAAGGAATAGCTTTTCATTTATAGAATTTGGGGAGGGATTTTAAGCCACAGGTAAAACTTTTATCTGAGATATTTAAAGCCTTCAGAAGACAAAACAACCACAATAACAATTCATTTAATGCTGAAAATTCTTCATATTGCCAGAGGTAAATATTTGAAATTAATTTTGGGACTTAGGACTACATGATTGTGTGCGCATGTCATGTGTGTGTGTGTGTGTGTGTGCATGTCGTGTGTGTGTGTGTGTGTGTGTGTGTATAGAAAGAAGACAGGGTGTGGGATTACTACAATGCAAACTTTCTGAATATGCAAGACACAGCAAAATCCTATTCTAGAATGGTAAGTTTGTAAACATTGAACAACAAAGCTGCTCTCAATGGTATAAAAGTTCCACCTCTGGATGTGTTAGTAGTTATGAAGGCAATGGATTTGAGCTTCGTTCGAGAGGCCAATACAAGGCATTATGGTCCTTGGAATGCATGAGAAATTACAAGCAAGAGACAACTCCTATTTGGGAAGGAATATTTGCCCTAGATATTAGAAGCAGCAAGAACCTAAATAAAGAAATCAGCCACAGGAAATTCCTTAAGAAGTAGCACGTCAAATAAGTTTTAACTACAGTAATATTTGGCTTATAGTTTTCATATGTGGTTATCTCCAAATTTTAACAGAATTTACTTAGTAAATTTGTATTATTGACACCTTGGGTAAAAGAGACAGATGCTGTCTTCCATATTTAGAGAGTGAAACATACGGGAAGAAATACAGCAAGGAGAATACGTTATAAAATGAACAGTGAAGAACGGAAAAGAAGCACTGAACAGCAATTTTAAATGACATGTAAAAAAAAGGAACAACTAGCAAAAAAAAGCGACTTCATGGTTCTTCAGAAGTATTGGAGAGGTGCTGGACTGTTTGCTGTCACACAAAATAGGTACTCAGAATGTTGCTTAGATATTGATAGAAAGGATGGCCCCATATGGCTTATACAGATTATTGCTCTTCAGTCCAAGCACAGACTCTTGATGATTCCATTCCTCTATGATTTCAACCATATTTTGTTCAATCCACGGAAATTGCCCCCTTAAAATACACGGCAGTTGTGGCTGCTTATCACCACCTCCACCACAACCATTCCAGGGCAAGACACCGTTTACACCTGAACCACTACAATATTTTCTAACAGTTCTTACCTACTGCTTTATCTCCCTTGCATCTTTCTGTATACACAGATCATATTTTCAAATGGTAAATCAGATCACATTATTTACCTAATCCCAGTTTTACTCCCCTTTACTCTAATGTTAAATATCTTAGCATTATTTACAAGGCTCTGACTCCTGCCTAATGTCTAATAACTCTGCCTGATAGTCTGTCCATTTTAGCAGCACAAAATTTTGTTATTCCTCAAAAGCATTACTTAGCATGTCTATGCTTGTGTTTCTCCCTGCATTGTTTTTTCTCACATCATCCAATGGCTTGTTCCTTCACATAGCTCAAGACTCTACTCAAATAGTATCTTACTGAAAATAAAGTTTCCATCATTCTCTACTTTATTTGGTACATGATTTATGTTACTGTTATTTTTTTTAATTTTGCAGTAACTTTTCATTTTAATTCCTTTTCATCTCAAATAAATAAAAAAAAAAAGTTGTAAGAGAAGTTCAAGAAATCCCTATATGTCCTTTGTTCATGTTCAGCAGTTCTTTACATTTTATTCACTGCTTCTGGTTTATCATTCTCTCTCTGTATCTATCTATCTATCCTCTATCTATCTATCTATCATCTATCTATATAATATAGTATAATACGATATAAAGTAGCAGACTCCTGTAAGTAATGATAAATTATTTCCCTGTAATGATAAATAACAATGTTTCAGGGCTGAAAAATCAAGGGGAATGCAAAAGCTGAGGCAGTAAGAAGTGAAAGGTAATCTCTTTGGGAAGTGGTGAGTAATCTAACGTGACCTGAAGTCAGAGAATGAATGGAAGCATGCATTTGAGAAAGGCTATATATATATATATATATATAGTTACATATTATAGTCTATAATTTATCTGTCTATATATTTCTCCTTCACTCCATTTGGGCTTTCAGACCTCTTTCCATTTACCCGTCAAAAATGTTTTTGTCTAGGTTACTGTTAACATTGCTAAATTAGATTGGCAATTTATAGACCTACTTATATAAACAGATATCCAAATCATTATTACAGTGATCACTATAATAATAAATAATAATGAAGTCATTAAATCACATCTTGTGGCCATTGTTAACTCTAAATTTGTATGCTCTGCAAATACCAGGAAAAAAATATCTTCATTCTGGTGGTTTAGTGACACAAAAAAGAAAGAATAACTGTTCCAGTGTACAAATATCATCCTTGGTTTTCTAATCACATATAGAAAATAACATGCACTTTAATGTAAAATTAGATGCAAGTGATGTAATAAGCTCATAAGTATTTGGGTATAATTGAGGTAAAGTTGAAAAATGAAAGAAGAAATACCCAATAACTTATTATTTTTCACTTTTTAAAATTTCAATTACTCTGAAAGATTTTAAAATATGAAACTGAGTGATCCATACCATTGACTTAGTTTGGTCATATTCTGTTAAAAATTATGAATGACTATGCAGTTAATATGCAAGATTATTAAAAAGTAAAGTGACAACCATACCTATATCAATGTTACGTAGACCATAGGAATTATATAGCCAAAATAATTATATTTAAAAATTCCTAATATGGAGGCACCTGGGTGGCTCAGTCAATTAAGCATCTGACTCTTGATTTTGGCTCAGGTCATGATCTCAGGGTTGTGAAACTGAACTCCACATCTGGCTCTGCACTCAGCACAAAGTCTGCTTGTTCCTCTTCCTCTGTTCCTCTCCCTGCTCACACTCTCTGTCTCTCAAATAAATAGTGTTCCAAAAAAAATTCCTAATATGACTTATATAGCAAAATAAAAAAAAAAGGCAATGGAAACAATTTAAACATCCATCAACAGCTGAATGAAGAAACAAACTATGGTATATCCATACAATGGACTACTAGTCAGCAAGACAGGAATGAACTATTGATACATGGTACAACATAAATGAACCTCAAAATAGTTATGTTAAGTGAAAGTAAGCAGACAAAAAGAATACGCACTATGTGATTCTATTAATACAAAATTCTAGAAAATACAAACTGATCTCCAGTAACAAAAGTTGATCAGTGGTCCCTGTCAAAGAGGGATGAGCAAGAGAAATTACTAATGTTCATAACAAAACTTTGAGAGAATGTTGATATGTTTGTTATCTTGATTGTGGTGATGGTTTTATAGGTAAATATATATGCCAGAACTTATCAAAGTGTATACTTTACTACATGCAGTTTATTGTATACCACCTGTACCTCCATAAAACTTTTTTTAAAAAGAAACAAAAGAGACATTGAAAAAAAATTCCTACCATGCTTTTTCGAGTAAAGATGCACCTTCTCATTTTGTAGATTAAAACACTGAGGCGGTTATTGAAAAAGTTGTTTGATACTCTCTTTTTTGAACTGCAGTCCATTTTTTAATAATTAAAACTGATCAGGGTCTATTCTCTCTGAGTAAAACCTGACTCTCTTGTCCACATTAGCAAGCCACAGTTCCATTCTCTTAACTGATTTGAGCTCAGATTTATGTCCCAAATGGCCCCATTAGCCAGGTTGAAGTTTTCACCCCATGAGGATAATGGCATCTGTGACATCACAGACAGAGGACTTCTTAACTGAAGAAAGTGCCAGAGAAACTGTTTATAAAAAGATAATGATTAAATAAGAGGTGAGATAAAATTCTTTATGTGTTGAATGCCCCCTACAGCTTAATTAATGGGGTCATGCACCTCTTTATCTATGTTAACTATGTTTCCCATTTCATTTTCTGCTCTCCTATACAGGGTAATTGGTAAAGATGAGTCTCTTTTGTGTCCTTTATTCCTAATGTTTAAAAAGAAATGGACTTTACTCCTAACTGAAGTTGAAGAGATAGAATATAAGTAGTCATAATAAAAGTATATGTATAATCAATTTGTACTTATTTATGGATAGGTCAGATCTACTTAAATTTTTTTTTTTTAGTAAAGTCAAATCTTACTAACTTCCCTTTGCATGGAAATATTTTTTAGTATGCGTTCATAATGCACTCCTATGATTTTAGTAGCAATATTATACAATGTGACAGCAAAATAAGTCCTATGGACTTTAAATAATTCATTCTACTTGAATTTTGGATTTTAAAATTTATTTATTTGTTTATTTATGCAAAGGCTCATTTTTCTAAAGCCTCCATTCCTCAACCAGGATTTAATAGTTAATAAATTTCTATGTGTGAGAAAAATAAACATCTACTATGTTTGTGTTTTCATATCTCTCAAAACATAAGCTGATTATAATACCTGGGAAAATGTGCAGGATTTTAGCACATAGTAACTAGTTAGTGATTTTTTTCGCAGGTGTAGAAAATAATGATACACTAATAACTAAATAAAGTTCCTTCTCAGAAGTGCACATTTCCATTTGTAACTTCATTCTGAATTCATAGGATCTCAAAATATTTTTTTTTTAAAATAAAGACCATTTTGACACAGTGAACAGTTTGACTATAATCTTACTTGACAGCTTCCTTACTGGAAATTCCATAATAATTTTGTTAATTACTTGTATGTCAACTCCATATTGTACCTCCCAGTTTAGAGAACAGTCTCAGCTTCAGACTTCCCATGTCCTAATACAGATTGGATTTATAAGGTCATTTTATCCCTCTCAGTCCCATTTCCCTTATCAATAAAACAGGAATATAATATCTCTCATATGGTTGTTGTAAGGATCAAATAAAACAATATCCTTTAAGCAACTGTGTACACAGTAACTACAATATGCTGGATATTTGTTAAAAATACTAACCAATATCTATGAAACTAGAAGTCAACTGCAAGAAAAATTTTAGAAAGATCACAAATACATGGAGGTTAAAAAATATCCTACTATACAATGAATGAGTCAACCAGGAAATCAAAGAAGAAATTAAAAAATACATGGACACAAATGAAAACGAAAACACAATGGTCCAAAACCTTTGAGATACAGCAAAGCAGTCCTAAGAGGGAAGTATATAGCAATATAGGCTACCTTAAGGAGCAAGAAAAATCTCAAACAAACAACCTAAACTAAAGGAGCTAGGAAAACAACAACAAATGAAGCCTAAAGCCAGCAGACAGAAGGATATAATAAAGATTAGAGAAGAAATAAATGATATAGAAACTTTAAAAAAAAAAGTAGAACAGATCAATGAAACCAGGAGTGGGTTCTTTGAAAAAATAAATGAAATTGATAAACTTCTAGCCAGACTTATAAAAAAGAAAAGAAAAAGGACCCAAGTAAATAAAATCATAAATGAGAGAGGAGAAATAACAACCAATACCACAGAAATACAAACAATTATAAGAAAATATTATGAAAAATTACATGCCAACAAATTGGACAACCTAGAAGGAATGGATAAATTCTTAGAAACATATAAACTACCAAAACGGAAACAGGAAGAAATAGAAAACTTGAACAGTAAATAACCAGCAAAGAGACTGAATCGGTAATCAAAAAACTCCCAACAAACAGAAGTCCAGGGCCAGATGGCTTCACAAGCAAATTCTACCAAACATTTAAGGAAGAGTTAATATCTATTCTTCTCAAACTATTAAAAAAGAGGAAAGAAAAACTTTTGTATTCATTCTCTGAGGCCAGCATTTACCCTGATATCAAAACCAGATAAAGATTCCACTAAAAAAGAGAACTATGGGCCAATATCCCTGATAACCATGTATGCAAAATTCCCAATAAAATACTAGCAAACCAAATCAATGGTACGTTAGAAGAATCATTCACTATGATCAAGTGGGATTTACTCTTAGGCTACAAGGTTGGTTAAATACTTGCAAATCAATCAACATGATACATCACATTAATAACAGAAAGGATAAGAACCATGTGCTCATTTCAATAGATGCAGAAAAGGCATTTGACAAAGTACAGCATTCATTCACAATAAAAACCCTCAACAAAATAGGGTTAGAGGGAACATAAGATAATATAATAAAGGCCATATGTGAAAAACTCACAACTAATATTATCTTCAGTGAGGGAAAACTGAGAGCTTTTCCTTTATGGTCAGGAACAAGATAGGGATGTCCACTCTCACCACTGTTCTTTAACATAGTGCTGGAAGTCCCAGCCACAGCAATCAGACAACAAAAGGAAATAAAAGGCATCCAAATCAGCAAGAGGTAAAACTCATTCTTTGCAGATATGATACTCTATATAGAAAACTTGAAAACTCTACCAAAAAATTGCTAGAACTGTCATATGAATTCAGTAAAGTTGCAGGATACAAGATCAATGTACAGAAATCTGTTGCGTTTCTATGCACCAATAATGAAGCAGCCGAAAGAGAAATTAAGGAATCAATCCCTTTTACAATTACACCAAAAAAAGATACCTAGAAATAAACCTAACCAAAGAGGTGAAAGACTTTGTACTCTGAAAACTATAAAACACTGATAAAAGAAATTGAAGGCAACACACTGAAATGGAAAGACATTCCATGTTCATGGTTTGGAAGAACAAGTATTGCTAAAATGGCTACACTACCCAAAGCAATCTACACATTTAATGCAATCCCCAGCAAAATACCAATAGCCTTTTTCACAGAGCTAGAATGAACAACCCTAAAATTCTCATGGAACCACAAAAGACCTCAAATAGCCAAAACAATCCTGAAAAAGAAAAGCAAAGCTGGAGGCATCACAATTCTGGACTTCAACTTATATCACAAAGCTGTAGTCATCAAAACAGTATGGTACTGGCACAAAAACAGACACATAAATCAACAGAACAGAACAGAAAACCCAGAAATAAACCCACACTATATGGTCAATCTTTGACAAAGCAGTAAAGAATATGCAATGGGAAAAAGACAGTCTCTTCAACAAATGGTGTTAGGAAAACTGGACAGCAACAAGCTAAAGAATGAAACTGGACCACTTTCTTATACATACACAAAAACAAATTCAAAATGGATGAAAGACCTAAATGGGAGACAAGAAACCATCAGTCCTAGAGGAGAACACAGATAGTAACCATTCTGACATTGGCTATAGCAAATTCTTTCTAGTTATGTCTCCTGAGGCAAGGGAAAGAAAAGTAAAAACAAACTATTGGGACTTCATAAAAATAAAAAGCTTCTGCACAGTGAAAGTAAACAATCAACAAAGCAAAAGGCAACTATGGAATGGGAGAAGATATTTGCAAATAAAATATCCAATAAAGGGTTAGTATCCAAAATATATAAAAACATACAACTCAACATATAAATAAATGATCCAACTAAAGATTGGGCAGAAGACATGAATAGACACTTTTCCAAAGAAGACATCCAGATGGCTAACAGACACATAAAAAGATGCTCAACATCACTCCTCATTAGGGAAATACAAATTAAAAGTACAATGAGATATCTCATGCCTGTTAGAATGGCTAAAATCAGCAGGTGTTGGTGAGGATATGGAGAAAGGAGAACCCCCTTGCACTGTTGATGGGAATGCAAACTGGTACAGCTACTCTGGAAAACGTTATGGAGGTTCCTCAAAAAATTAAAAATATAATTACCCTACGATCCTACAATTGCATTACTAGGCATTTACTTAAAGAATACAAAAATAATAATCAAAGGAATACATGCACCTGATTTTTATAGCAGCATTACCTACAATAGCCAAATTATGGAAAGAGCACGATTGTCTGTTGACCGATGAATGGATAAAGAAATGGTAATCACACACACACACACACACACACACACACACACACCCCGGAATATTACTCTGCCATCAAAAAGAAATCCTGCCATTTGCAAGGATGTAGATAGAACTAGAGAGTATTACACTAAGTGAAATAGGTCAGTCTGAGAAAGAGAAATACCATATGATTTCACTTGTATGTGCAATTTAAGAAACAAAACAAACAAACAAAGGGGAAGAAAAGAGACAGGCAAACCAAGGAACACACTCTTAACTATAGAGAACAAACTGATGGTCACCAGAGGTGAGGTGGGTGGGGAAATGGGTGAAATAGGAAATGGGTATTAAGGAGGGCATTTGTTCTGATGAGCACTGGGTGTTGTATGGAAGTGCTGAATCACTACATTGAACACCTGAAACTAATAGTACACTGTATGTTAACTAACTGGAATTTAAATAAAAACTAAAAAGAAAATCATTCAATATGAATACAAAAGTGTTACATGTTTTATGAAGTATAAATGCTCTTAGTCTATTAGTTTATCTCATTTAGAAAATCTGTGGAAATCAGTTGCTTAGCAACAACCCTAAATTTACATATTTAAAAAAGAAAATATTCTCAATACATTAAATAATTTAAAGATTAAGATTAAGCAAACATTTTCAACATGAGAAAGAAATGATCACAGTGTTACTGATGTTTTCATAAATATGTTCAATAGATTGTAAGAATCTAATGTATGTAGTTCATTATGCAATTAAGGTGATAATATAAAGTACTGAAATATTTTCTTTAAAAATTAAAAAAAATTAACTAATATAATCCTAAAACAACCTTGTTATTACTCTCATTTTACATGCCAGGAGATTGAGGAACAGGGAGATGAAGTAAGTTCTCTAAGGTCTAACAACTAGGCAGGGCTTCAATCCTGGTAGTTGATAAATTGATAAACTCCAATTAGCAAATACAGATGGCCTAATCACATTCACCAGGCATGGCCTGTGTGTGTGCGTGCGTGCGTGTGTGTGTGTATGATTGCATTTCACTGAGCTTCCTTGTATCTGTGGGATTATTTTTTTATCAAATGTTATTCCCAGGCACAAGTAGTTGTCTCTTACATATAAACCAATCATTACTAAACTGAAACGTCAAGGGGAATCATCCACTGGTATTTCCTTGGGTGTATGTGTATCTGCACCAGCTTCTCTCCCAGACTTTGCCATGCAAATTCTAATTGCTTTGGTCTTCCAAGTTTCCAATCATAGTCTCTTCAATTCTACAAGATTATAAACTTTTTTGGAGTCGCCTCTCTGCACTCCAGTCCACAAACTATCCATAAGCAGCAAGCTGTGAAATTACTTTATTTTACTCTATTTACCACAGATCAGAACCCTGTACTACTTGTTGTCCAATGTCTCAAAACCATTGCTTCATATATTTTGTCCAGTTTCTAGTTGTTTAATAAATCTGGCCCTTGTTATTCAATAGTGGCTAGATAAATTCTTCATTTATTTAAATCTGTCATTTATTGTTTCTTTTATTTGGAAATGTTTGCATTAGGTACATATATATTTCAGGATTATCAGACCTTGCTGATGAATGGAGACCTTTATTATTATAAAATGATCTTTTACATATGAAATATTCCTTCTTCTTCAGCCTGATTTTTCTTTTTTTTTTAAGATTTTATTTATTTATTTGACAGAGATAGAGACAGCCAGCGAGAGAGAGAAAACAAGCAGGGGGAGTGGGAGAGGAAGAAGCAGGCTCATAGTGGAGGAGCCTGATGTGGGGCTCGATACCATAATGCCGGGATCACGCCCTGAGCTGAAGGCAGACGCTTAACCGCTGTGCCACCCAGGCGCCCCTCAGCCTGATTTTTCTGATACTAATATACACACTACGAATTTCTTATGATTAGTGTTTGCATAGAATGTATCTTTCTAAACTTTTACTCCTAATCTAGCTATAATTTTAAAAATACATCCACTATGTATCAAGCTTGGTTATCTCTACCTTTTAATTAGAATGATTAAACCCTTTGAATATTTTGTGATTATCAATATATTTAGTATAAATCTATATATCCAATCTTGCTCTAAATTTTGCTATTTGATTCTAATTTGTTTTATTCTGTGTTTGCCTCCTCCTCCCCTTTTCTTTTCTACCTGCTTTTGGACTGGGCATATTTATATTCCATATTTTGTTAATTTCTAGCTCTTTAGCTAATTTCCTTTGTTTTAATTTTAGTGAGTTTTCAAGAGTTACAGTAGGCATTTTTAATTTATCACTTTGCCATCAAATAATATTGTGTCAATTCTCATATAAATTTAAGAATCTTATATTGCCATTTCTTCCGTCCATACTTTTGCAGTTGTTGCCATATGTTTTACTTCTTTGTGCTTGAAACCATATATGTGCTTATTTGTTTGTTTGTTTTTTGCTTTAGTATCCCAGTTGTATTTTTTTATAATAGGATTTATATTTTTAGAGAAGTTTTATGTTCACAGCAAAATTGAGAGGAAAGTACAAAGATTTTCCACACACAATCTGTAGCATATACGAAAAGCTCCCCCACTATTAACATCCTATATCACAGTAGCATGCTTGTCATAATCTATGAACCAACCGTGATACATCATGATCGCCCAAAGGTCATAGATTACATTAGAGTTCACTCTTGGTGTTGTATATTCTATGGGTTTTGACAAATGTATAATGACTTATACTCGCCCTTCTAATATATAGAATAGTCTCATTGCCCTAAAAATCCTATGTGCTCCACTTATTCATCTTTTTCTCCTCTTTAAGCCCTGGAACTCATTGACATTTTTACTGTCTTTCATAGCTATGCCTTTTTCAGAATGTCATAATTGGAATCATATGGTACATAGCCTTTTTGGATTGGCTTCTTTCATAGATTGTCCCTTCAGAGATGTACATAAAAAGTTATTGCCAAACACAAGGTCATCTAGGATTCTCCTCTGTTATCTTCCAGGAATTTTATACTTTTGCCCTTTACATGATCCCTATCATCCATTTTGCATTAAATTTCATGAAGTGTGTTAGACCTGTGTCTAGATTCTGTTTTTTGGGGTTTTTTTGTTTGTTTGTTTGTTTGTTTGTTTGTTTTTTGCATGTGGCTGTCAATTTTTCTCAGCATCACTTCTTGAAAAAACAAAACAAAACTGTCTTTTCTCCATTTTATTGCCTTCCACTATTTAGAATTTGCCTCCAGATAGAAAGCTTTGCTAATCCCAGTGAGGAAGATCTTCACATGGAGTGGTGGCCCAAGCACGGGGTATTGGATCCTCAAGATTGTAAAGGGCTTTTATGAAGAAGGATAAGTGGCAAATCAAAGCCTGAGAAGGATCAGGTGTTTGTCCAGGTGGAAAGAAATCAAAGGGTGCTAAGTCTTCAAAAACCAAATTTCTGCACTTACTCTTATCTGATGTTTGCGAACAGTATTTTTTCCACCACTTGTTGTCTAATTTACTAGTTATGCATTATACAATGCATATCCTTTAGAAAGTATTCCTTCACGGGCAGAAGCAGAAATCCTATTTATATTTTCCTATTTGTTTCTAGGTATTTAAAACCATGCGTTCATATTTTTACCACCAGTGCCAAGATAATAATTTTCTTCCTTTTGATGATTCTTTTTCCAAACAGTGAGAAATCTGCTTCCATTATCCTTAATATGTTCATTTATTTGATCCATCCTCCTAAATCTAACAACCCCTCTTCCTTTGCCAGTGCCTATGGTGACCCACTGAGGCTCTAATACCCACCCGGATGTTCCCTCCCCCATGCAAACATCCTCATGATGCCCATTAGGGTTTCAGCATTCTAAGCCAGACCTTCCTCTACCTGATGAGGCCTTCCTCCTCGGTGCTCCTGTCTTTGTCCTTCCTGCACTCTGACACCTTACACAGGACTGCCCCCAGTTTTGGATGTTTTCCTTACTCATTCAGACTCTGAACAACTTTGCCAGGGTGCTCTCCCTCAAGGACCCCTTTCTTACCATTTTTAGGTTCTGTTGCCCTTTCATTGTGCTTTTTCCCACATAGACACTTTTCCAATTATTCTCAAGCTCAGTATGGCCACAATGGGCTCTCTCTCTTTGTGGAAGCACTTCACACCATTCGCACGCCAACACCTGGTGCCTCACACCACTCCGTATGAAGACCTTCTTCACCATGCTGGGGCTCTCACACTGCTTGTCAGGCCACACTTTCACAGGGATGCTCTTCTTCCTGACCTAGGCTCTGACTCTTCATGCTAGGTTACCTTAAAATATGTCACCCCATCTCAGGCTACCTCCATGAATTGTCAGTATCCTCTGTTCTGTCTCTCTCTTGCTGAAAGTTTCACACCCTTTTCTGCTCTATCCAGTAGGTCTTTCTCAACTAACACATAATCTAACACACCATGCCAGGTCTTCTACCAGTATTCATGCCTTCTGTAATTCTTGTAGGTTCTGACATGCATCTCACACTTGGCAACTGCTATGCATATACCATTTGGATTTGCCTCTCCACAATAGATTACCCCCTACATGGATACATTCCTCATTCCACTTTTGCTCTGCCATCCCATGTTGGGACCACTCTAGGCATGAACCACCTTATTTCCCTCACATGGGCACTGCCAACCTGCACCAGGCTGTCCACACACTTGGACAACCTTGTTAGTCTATTTGGTTTCAAATACCTCTCATTGGGGGAATGCTTTTCTGACTTTACTTGGACTCTGACTTCTCATGGCAGGCTGCATCCTGTGTGGGCACTCTCTCCACTTCACTAGCATTTCAAAAGTCCATGCCAGGCTGTTTCTCCATTTGGGTACACTCTACATTCTTACTTGGCTTTGCCATCTTATGTTAAATACCCTCTCAGTATGGATGTCTTTGAAACTCTGCTTGGGCTCTGACACCCTAAGCCAGGATACCTCCCCAAATGATGTTTACTTTGCTCGCTCCCAGCTAAAGGCTTTAGGGTTGAATAATTAATGAAGGAAAGGTAAAGGTAGAGGAAGATAAAGAGGAGAGTAGAAGGAATAGGAGAGGTAGACTCAATAGTATTTGAAGGCATTCAGTTATATAATATAATCTAGGTAGAGTATGTAGAGGAAGATGAACCATTGAGTAGTTATATTATAGGTCACTGTGTACTTACTCCTCTCCTACTTTCAAATAATTTAAAAAAATCAAATAATAAAGTGCATTTTTATAACAGTAAGGTATAATATTTTTTCAGGAAAGGAAGGGTGCATGATTTAAAGAGATTATTTTTACTGTTTATCTTAACTAAGACTTATTTATACATGCTGACAAATACAGATGCTTAATAATTCCAGTAGGTTAAGAAATCCATAAATTAGGTAATCATTACATGTCTATCTGTACCTGTACTATAGAAAATTTATAATAAAAATTCCATTTATTAATTTAAAATCTAAGAGACTATCCATAGTTGGGTGAATCTATTGATTCAAACTTGTTATGTTAGAAATAGATGAAAAGTCAATTGCAGTTTCTTTTGTTCTAGCAACAAAAACTAATAAAAAGAAACATTTAGAATTTGTGAATCCACATTTATGGAAATAAAAGCTATTTTGTGGCACAAATCAAAATGTCATAGTATTAAGATAAATGCAATTTGGGGCGCCTGGGTGGCACAGCGGTTAAGCGTCTGCCTTCGGCTCAGGGCGTGATCCTGGCGTTAAGGGATCGAGTCCCACATCAGGCTCCTCCGCTATGAGCCTGCTTCTTCCTCTCCCACTCCCCCTGCTTGTGTTCCCTCTCTCGCTGTCTCTATCTCTGACGAATAAATAAATAAAATCTTTTTTAAAAAAAAGATAAATGCAATTTTATTTATAATTTTGCAATGGAGATAACTTACATATACCACATAGATAGAAGAAAAATGTTTACTTATGGCAAGAGAGACTATTATTAATGTTGTCCTACGGACCAAGTGAATATTTTAAGTTGGTTATTTGAACCTCTATGTTTCCTACTCTCAGAACCAGTTATAAGAGTTCAACACCCTGTACTGGAGACTGCCTCTGTTTCTGTCCATTTATTTTGACTTTTAGAAATTAAAGGGCTTTTGATAGGATGGCAAATGTTTTTGTCAGCTTTAAGAAGTGGTGGTTTCAGCAGAAACTGTAGAAACAGTTATTTCAGGTGGAACTCAGTATTGGATGATCTTGCAGTTAGGGTTTACGTTGTCTCCAACTGGGCATAACTGGGACTTATCCTGAAACAATATAGTCATATTAATTAGTTATAACTCAGTGGGTAGAGATAAGATAGTTATAAAAGCTTAGACTAGCCTCCAAAGATGTGAAGATGGATTTGGGGCAGGATGAGAGTGAGGGTAAATAAATCAAGTTTATTGGAGTAATAATGAAAGTAAGTTCATTATTTTATGATTCATACTTAAATTGTATTCTTAAATGTTGGGGATTATTAATAAAATTATTATTTTTCTCTGCTGGACCTTAAAATACTTTCATTTTAAAGATAATGAAACACATTTAAGAGCCTGGAATATGTGTCAGATATCAAATAGGACCTTTAGAAAAATCATTTAACTTTATCTTCACACTTAAATCTCATTTACAATCCATCTAAGTGGTACAGGCAAGCAGCTGAAACTACAACCTAGATATGGCTGACTTTATTTTTTTATTTTTATTTTTTTGTATTTTATAGATTTTATTTATTTATTTGATAGAGAGAAAGACAGAGACAGCACAGAGGGAGAAGAAGCAGACTCCCCACTGAGCAGGGAGCCCGACATGGAGCTATGGAGTATATGATATTCTTAATAGGATTCAAACTCTGTTCAACCTATTTCCTTTAGAAATTTCAACAAACAATATAGCTTGAAGTCCAGAATTGTGATGGTCCAGTTTCACTTTTTTTTTTTCCAAGTTTTCTCTGGCTATTTGGGTTTGTGTGTGTGTGTGTGTGTGTGTGTGTGTGTGTGTGTGTGTGGTTCCATACAAATTTTGAGATAGTTTGTTTAAGTTCTGTGAAAAATTCTGATGGTATTTTGATAGGGATTGCACTAAAAATGTGTATATTCTTTGGGTAATATAAACATTTTAACAGTATTTGTTCTTCCAATCCATGATCATGGAACATTTTTGCATTTCTTTGTGTCACCTTCAATTACTTTCTTGAGGATTCTATAGTTTTCAGAGTACAGATCTTTTACCTCTTTGATTAGGTTTATTTTTAGGTATCTTATGGTTTTTGATATAATTGTAAATAGGATCAATTCATTGATTTCTCTTTCTGCTTCTTCATTATTGATGTATAGAAATGTAACAGACTTTTGTGGTTGATTTTTTATCCTGCAACTTTGCTGAATTCATTTATCATTTGTAGCAATTTTTTGGTGGAGTCTTTCAGGCTTTCTACATAGAGTATCATGTCGTCTGAGAATTGTGAAAATTTGACTTCTTCCTTGCTGATTTGGATGCCTTTGATTTCTTTTTGTTGTCTGATTGCTGAGGCTAANAGAGTAGAAGGAATAGGAGAGGTAGACTCAATAGTATTTGAAGGCATTCAGTTATATAATATAATCTAGGTAGAGTATGTAGAGGAAGATGAACCATTGAGTAGTTATATTATAGGTCACTGTGTACTTACTCCTCTCCTACTTTCAAATAATTTAAAAAAATCAAATAATAAAGTGCATTTTTATAACAGTAAGGTATAATATTTTTTCAGGAAAGGAAGGGTGCATGATTTAAAGAGATTATTTTTACTGTTTATCTTAACTAAGACTTATTTATACATGCTGACAAATACAGATGCTTAATAATTCCAGTAGGTTAAGAAATCCATAAATTAGGTAATCATTACATGTCTATCTGTACCTGTACTATAGAAAATTTATAATAAAAATTCCATTTATTAATTTAAAATCTAAGAGACTATCCATAGTTGGGTGAATCTATTGATTCAAACTTGTTATGTTAGAAATAGATGAAAAGTCAATTGCAGTTTCTTTTGTTCTAGCAACAAAAACTAATAAAAAGAAACATTTAGAATTTGTGAATCCACATTTATGGAAATAAAAGCTATTTTGTGGCACAAATCAAAATGTCATAGTATTAAGATAAATGCAATTTGGGGCGCCTGGGTGGCACAGCGGTTAAGCGTCTGCCTTCGGCTCAGGGCGTGATCCTGGCGTTAAGGGATCGAGTCCCACATCAGGCTCCTCCCGCTATGAGCCTGCTTCTTCCTCTCCCACTCCCCCTGCTTGTGTTCCCTCTCTCGCTGTCTCTATCTCTGACAAATAAATAAATAAAATCTTTTTTAAAAAAAAGATAAATGCAATTTTATTTATAATTTTGCAATGGAGATAACTTACATATACCACATAGATAGAAGAAAAATGTTTACTTATGGCAAGAGAGACTATTATTAATGTTGTCCTACGGACCAAGTGAATATTTTAAGTTGGTTATTTGAACCTCTATGTTTCCTACTCTCAGAACCAGTTATAAGAGTTCAACACCCTGTACTGGAGACTGCCTCTGTTTCTGTCCATTTATTTTGACTTTTAGAAATTAAAGGGCTTTTGATAGGATGGCAAATATTTTTGTCAGCTTTAAGAAGTGGTGGTTTCAGCAGCAACTGTAGAAACAGTTATTTCAGGTGGAACTCAGTATTGGATGATCTTGCAGTTAGGGTTTACGTTGTCTCCAACTGGGCATAACTGGGACTTATCCTGAAACAATGTAGTCATATTAATTAGTTATAACTCAGTGGGTAGAGATAAGATAGTTATAAAAGCTTAGACTAGCCTCCAAAGATGTGAAGATGGATTTGGGGCAGGATGAGAGTGAGGGTAAATAAATCAAGTTTATTGGAGTAATAATGAAAGTAAGTTCATTATTTTATGATTCATACTTAAATTGTATTCTTAAATGTTGGGGATTATTAATAAAATTATTATTTTTCTCTGCTGGATCTTAAAATACTTTCATTTTAAAGATAATGAAACACATTTAAGAGCCTGGAATATGTGTCAGATATCAAATAGGACCTTTAGAAAAATCATTTAACTTTATCTTCACACTTAAATCTCATTTACAATCCATCTAAGTGGTACAGGCAAGCAGCTGAAACTACAACCTAGATATGGCTGACTTTATTTTTTTATTTTTATTTTTTTGTATTTTATAGATTTTATTTATTTATTTGATAGAGAGAAAGACAGAGACAGCACAGAGGGAGAAGAAGCAGACTCCCCACTGAGCAGGGAGCCCGACATGGAGCTATGGAGTATATGATATTCTTAATAGGATTCAAACTCTGTTCAACCTATTTCCTTTAGAAATTTCAACAAACAATATAGCTTGAAGTCCAGAATTGTGATGGTCCAGTTTCACTTTTTTTTTTTCCAAGTTTTCTCTGGCTATTTGGGTTTGTGTGTGTGTGTGTGTGTGTGTGTGTGTGTGTGTGTGTGTGGTTCCATACAAATTTTGAGATAGTTTGTTTAAGTTCTGTGAAAAATTCTGATGGTATTTTGATAGGGATTGCACTAAAAATGTGTATATTCTTTGGGTAATATAAACATTTTAACAGTATTTGTTCTTCCAATCCATGATCATGGAACATTTTTGCATTTCTTTGTGTCACCTTCAATTACTTTCTTGAGGATTCTATAGTTTTCAGAGTACAGATCTTTTACCTCTTTGATTAGGTTTATTTTTAGGTATCTTATGGTTTTTGATATAATTGTAAATAGGATCAATTCATTGATTTCTCTTTCTGCTTCTTCATTATTGATGTATAGAAATGTAACAGACTTTTGTGGTTGATTTTTTATCCTGCAACTTTGCTGAATTCATTTATCATTTGTAGCAATTTTTTGGTGGAGTCTTTCAGGCTTTCTACATAGAGTATCATGTCGTCTGAGAATTGTGAAAATTTGACTTCTTCCTTGCTGATTTGGATGCCTTTGATTTCTTTTTGTTGTCTGATTGCTGAGGCTAACACTTCCAGAACTATGTTAAATAACAATGGTGAGAGTGAACATCCCTGACTTGTTCCTGACTGTAGAGGAAAAGCTCTCAGTTTTTCACCATTGAGGATGATATTAGCTGTGTGTTTTTTGTATATAGACTTTATGATTTTTAGGTATATTCCTTCTATCCCTACTTTGTTGAGAATTTTCATCAAGAATAGATGCTGTATTTTGTCAAATGTATTTTCTACATCTATTGAGAGGATCATATGGTTCTTATTCTTTCATTAATGTGGTATATCACATTGATTGATTTGTAAATATTGAACCACCCCTGGAGCCCAGGAATAAATCTCACCTCATCGTGGTAAATGATTCCTTTAATGTAATGTTGGATTCAATTTGCTAGTATAAATTCTAGGAATTTACCCTTTTCCTCCAGATTGCCCAATTTTTTGGTATTTAATTTTTCATAATATTCTCTTACAATTGTTTGTATTTCTGTGGTGTTGGTTGTGATCCATCCTCTTTCATTCATGATTTTGTTTATTTGGATTTCTCTTTTCTTTTTGATAAGTCTGGCTAGGAATTTATCAATTTTATTAATTCTTTCAATGATCCATCTAGTTTCATTGATCTGCTCAACTGCTTTTGTTGTTGTTGTTGCTGTTTCTATATCATTTATTTCTGCTCTAAACTTTATTATTTCCTTTCTTTTGATGGCTTTAGGCTTTATTTGCTGTTCCTTTTCTATCTCCCTTAGGTGTAGAATTAGGTAGTATATTTGAGACTTCTTGCTTCTTGAGGTAGGCCTGTATTGCTATGTACTTGCCTCTTAGGACCACTTTTGCTGCATCCCAAAGGTTTTGCACCATCGTGTTTTCATTTTCATTTGCTTTCATGTATTTTTTATTTCTTCTTTAATTTCCTGATTAACCCATCCATTCTTTAGTAGGATGTTCTTTAACCTCCACGTATTTGTGGTCTTTCCAAATTTTTTCTTGTGGTTGACTTCAAGTTTCATAGCGTTGTGGTCTGAAAATATGCATGGCATGATCTCAATATTTTTGTACTGATTGAGGCCTGATTTGTAACCAGTATGTGATCTGTTCTGGAGAATGTTCCATGTGCACTCAAAGAGAATGTTTATTCTGCTGCTTTGGGATGAAATGTTCTGAATATATCTGTTAAGTCCATCTGGCCCAGTGTGTCATTCAAAGCCATTGTTTTCTTATTATTTTCTGCTCAGATGATCTGTTCATTGCTGTAAGTCAGGTGTTAAAGTCCCCTACTATTATTTCATTGTTATCAATGAATTTCTTTATATTTGTTATTGATTTAGATATTTGGGTGTTCCCAAGTTGGGGACATAAATATTTACAATGGTTAGATCTTCTTGTTGGACAGACCCCTTTATTACAATATAGTGCCCCTCTTCATCTCTTGTTACAGTCTTTGGTTTAAAATCTAGTTTGTCTGATATAAGTATGGCTGTTTTGGCTTTCTTTTGACATCCATTAACATGATAAATGATTCTCCATCCCTTCATTTTCAAACTGGAGGTGTCTTTGGGTCTAAAATGAGTTTCATGTAGGCAGCATATAGATGGGTCTTGTTGTTTTATCCATTCTGATATTCTGTGTCCTTTAATTGGAGCATTTAGTCCATTTACATTCAGAGTGATAATTGATAGGTATGAAGTTAGTGCCATTGTATTACCTGTAAAGTCAGTGTTTCTGGAGATTTCTCTGTTCCTTTCTGGTTTTTGTTGCTTTTGGCCTTTCTTTCCCATTCAAAGAGTCCCTTTTAATATTTCTTACAGGGCTAGCTCAGTAGTCATGAACTCCTATAGTTTTTGTTTGTCTGGGAAACTCTTTATCTCTCCTACTATTCTGAATGACAGCCTTGCTGGGTAAAGCTTTCTTGGCTGCATAGTATGGTACTGGCACAAAAACAGACACACAGATCGATGGAACAGAATAGAAAACCCAGAAATGGGCACACAACTATATGTTTAACTAATCTTCAACAAAGCAGGAAAGAATACCCCATGGAAAAAAGACAGTCTCTTCAACAAATGATGTTGGGAAAACTGGACAGCAACATGCAAACAAATGAAACTGGGCTGCTTTCTTACACAAAAATAAATTCAAAATGGATGAAAGACCTAAATGTGAGACAGGAAACCATCAAAATCCTAGAGGAGAGCACGGAGAGTAACCTCTTCAACCTCAGCCACAGCAACGTCTTACTAGACACATCGCCGGAGGCAAGGGAAACGAAAGCAAAGATGAACTACTGAGACTTCAGCAAGATAAAAAGCTTCTGCACAGTAAAGGAAACAATCAACAAAACTGAAAGGCAACCTACATAATGAAAGAAGGTATTTACGACATATCTGAAAGAGGGTTAGTATCCAAAATCTAAAAAGAATTTATCAAACTCAACACCCAAAACACAAATAACCCAGTTAAGAAATGGGCAAAAGCCATGAATTCAGATGGCTAACAGACGCATGAAAAGATGCTCAACATCATTCATCACTTGAAAAATACAAATTGAAGCTATAATACCACCTCACACCTGTCAGAATGACTAAAATTAGCAACACAGGAAACAACAGGTGTTGGTAAGGATGCCAAGAAAGAACTCTCTTACACTGTTGGTGGGAATGGGAACTTGTGCAGCCACTATGGAAAATAGTATGAAGGTTCTTTAAAAAAAGTAAAAAATAGAACTACCCTATGACCCAAAGGGTATTTACCCAAAGGATACAAAATTGCTGATTCAAAAAGGCTTATAGCAGCATTATCAACAACAGCCAAATTATGGAAAGAGCCAAGTCCATTGACTGATGAATGGATTTAAAAAAATGTGGGATATGTATAAATGGAATATTACTCAGCTATCAGAAATAATGAAATGTTGCCATTTGCAGCAACATAGATGGAGTTAGAGTGTATTATGCTAAGTGAAGAAGTCAGTCAGAGAAAGATATCATATGATTTCACTCATGTGTGGAACTTAAGAAACAAAACAGATGAACACAGGGGAAGGGGGAAAAAAGAGGGAAACAAACCATAAGAGACTCTTAACTATAGAGAACAAACTAATGATGCGGAAGGGGAAGTGGGCAGGGGATGTTATAAGTGGGTTATGGGTATTAAGGTGGGCACTTGTTGTGAGGAACACTGCTTATTATGTGTAAGTGATGAAGCACCAAATTCTACTCCTGAAACTAATATTACACTATGTTAACTAACTAGAATTTAAATAAAACTTAAAAAAAGAAATTTCAACATACATGTCAAGTCTGGATCTTCACACTACCATTGTAAACACACTGCCATTGATCTAATACAGTAGATCGATGTATAAATATATACCCACGCACACCCATGCCAGTATTATATGTTTGAGCCATCTAGTTGCTCAAATTCAGGAAAAAATTCAAATTAATTCCAATTACACCAGATAGGTTTTCCCTACATGACTGTCAAATTTCTTTCAACGCACTCATCTTTAATGTACATTGAACCAATGCTTTAACCTATAGGGACTGGGTACTCATTATCTCAGGTAGCAGACATACTTAGATCTTTCTGGCACAAAACCCTGCCTTCACTTAAACACAAATCTGTATTTGAAATACTTATATAAAAAAGACATTAATCCCTTTGCTCATGACAGGCTTTCAAATACTGAAGTGATATACCTAATTCCCCTGTGAGCCCACTCTTTGCTATTTTAAAATGCCATGCTGCCTTCCATCATGTGTCTTGTGAAATAATTTAGAGTCCTTTAAATTCTTCTTTTCTTCTTCATTTTTTTATCTGAATTAGTTCCATTTTTATATACCTGGCATTGAACAAAACATCTGAGGATATGTCATACCCTTAATTCCCTCAGCCAACAAATCATGTCATTTGTCATACACAATTATAAATCCTTTGAGAGTCTTGTCATTTTGTAGTATCTAGACAATTTAGTAAAGTGTATATAGTCATTTTTTATTTTCTAAGTTAAATGGAAAATTACACATTTTAAAACATTATTAATTATGTCTCATTTACTGTTAGCTGTAAGAAACTGAAAAAACAGAAGGCACACGTAAGTAGTTAATAAACATGTGCTCTCTGGCGGTTGTATCAGCCATAAATGAATGTATTAGGTTATGTAAACATTTTGAAACTGACTTAGGTGAGCAAGTAATTTGTATGATTTTCCTACAATATGTTCATCTTAGAGATTCAACATACTATTGTCCAACAATAATAAAATAGTTACATAGTTGAATAGGGAACTAAGGTCAAATCTCATATAATAAAGATACTCAAACTGTTCTTTTTTATTTGTGCTAGGAGTTTTAAATAAAAAAACAATTAGAATAAAATAAAAGCCAATTTTATGGGCCATGAAGAAACCATACAATTTCATTTTTCATTACAGTCTCTCTCCCACTTAGATCTCTTTTGAACATTTTACTCCTAGGGAATATCTCTTTTCCAACTGAATCAGTAGACTAAAGATGTAACACTGTTCAATTTTCCTCGTATTGCTTTGATTTCATCTGGCATCAGCTGAAGTCCATTGTCAGTCTCCAAGATGCAATGATGACTGCTTTTTGCTATACAGAATGTCTTGAAACAGCTATTATGGTACCAATGAAAGCTTTCTCTGGAAGATGCATTTTCTGAACACCCTGCAAATGTAATCCTTTAAAAAAATTTTTCACTTGAATTCCTATATGAATTCTTTATTTTTTATTTATTTAAGATTTTATTTATTTATTTGAGAGAGAGAGAGTGAGCATGAGTGGCATTAGGGGCAGAGAGAGACAGAGAGGGAGAAGCAGACTCCCTGCTGAGCAGGGAGCCAGACATGGGGCTAGATCCTAGGACCCTGAGATCATGACCTGAGCTTAAGGCAGGCGTTTACTGACTGAGCAACCCAGGTGTCTCTCCAATATGAATTCTTACGATTGTACTTATTTCAAAGCAAAAATACATGCTTTTAAATATACTACTAATTTAAGATTCGTATGAATATGCAGTCTTGCAGATATTTAACCAAAATACTTTAAAATCAATTTAGTTTTCTCTTGTGTGGCAAAAGAAATAAAATATAAATTACCATATTAATCCTTTCCCACTTAATACTAAATATAGTGTTGGGACCAAATATAAAAAGAAATAATATAGTAGATTATATTACAAAACATGTGAACTCTTGCGCCTTGGAGTGTAAANGCTAGCTCAGTAGTCATGAACTCCTATAGTTTTTGTTTGTCTGGGAAACTCTTTATCTCTCCTACTATTCTGAATGACAGCCTTGCTGGGTAAAGCTTTCTTGGCTGCATAGTATGGTACTGGCACAAAAACAGACACACAGATCGATGGAACAGAATAGAAAACCCAGAAATGGGCACACAACTATATGTTTAACTAATCTTCAACAAAGCAGGAAAGAATACCCCATGGAAAAAAGACAGTCTCTTCAACAAATGATGTTGGGAAAACTGGACAGCAACATGCAAACAAATGAAACTGGGCTGCTTTCTTACACAAAAATAAATTCAAAATGGATGAAAGACCTAAATGTGAGACAGGAAACCATCAAAATCCTAGAGGAGNCTTAATTGCTGAAGTAGAGCTTTGTGATTATAACTATTACTGAATATTCAGTGACAAAAACTGGCAGTTGAGAAGATAGGAAAGAATGGCATATGTGACAATCAATCTGATGAAACAAATTAAATCTCTGGAAAGTGACATACAATATAAGGAAAAAGAGGTCAGGATAGGGATTAAATATTTTGACACCACCTTCCTGTGCCACATATTACTACAGTTGAGTATTGACTAGTTTAGAGTTGAAGGAAAATGACTCCTATGTCCTCACTTTTGTCCTTATTTTTTTAATTTTTAAAAATATTTTATTTTATTTTATTATTTTATTTATTTATTTAAGAGAGAAAGAGCAAGCATGCATGAGGGTGGAGAGAGAATCAGAGAAGGAGGAGGGAGAGAGAATCTGAAGTAGACTCCACACTGAGCACAGAGCCTGATGTGGGGCTTGATCTCACAACCGCATACCAGGACCTGAGCTGAAATCAGGAGCTGGACGCTTAACCAACTGGGCCACCCAAGTGCCCCTCATTTTGGTTCTTTTTAAAAAGAAGCATTTTCCTGAGAGAGAGAAAGGGAGAGAGAGAGAGAGGAAACCAAAAACCAGACTCTTAACTATAGAGAACAAACTGATGGTTATCAGATGGGAGGTGGGTGGGGGATGGGTGAAATAGATGATGAGCATTAAGGAGGGCACTTGCTATGATGAGCACAGTGTGATGCCTGTAAGTGTTTAATTACTATATTGTAAACCTGAAACCAATATAACACTCTATGTTAAATAACTGGAATTGAAACAAAAACTATAAAAAATTTTAAAAAATAGATAAAAAATAAAAGTAAAAAAATTTTCCGTTTCCTCATCTCTGAAGGAGAACTATTTATTCATTGTCTTTTAATCCCGTATTTCTATTTTCATAGTTCTGCCTCTTTTCCTCGTCCTTTCTCATCCTCTTTCTTCAATTTTCCTACTCTTCTCTCTTCTCCCTCTCTCCCTTGAAATGATCAAAGTGACTTGGCAGAAGAATATTCTTTCCCTCTCCTTTATTCTCCCAAATTGAGAAACAAACCTCAAACAATAGATTGTTTTACTTTTGAGAATGTATTATGGTAGCTTTAAAGATGCAGTTAATTTGACGAAGTCCCAAAAGTTCATTTTTGCTTTCATTTTCCTTGCTTTTAGAAACATGTCTTGAAAGAGATTGCTGTGGCCAATGTCACAGAGGCTACTGCCTATGTTCTCCTCTAGGATTTTGATGGATTTCTATCTCACATTTAGATCTTTCATGCATTTTGAGTTTATCTTTGTGTGTGGTGTAAGAGAATGGTCCAGTTTCATTCTGCATGTGGCTGTCCAAGCAGCAAAGGAAGCAGTCAACAAAACTAGGAGGCAATCCACGGGATGGGAGAAGATACTTGCGAATGACATTATGGATAGAGGGCTGGTATCCAAGATCTGTAAAGAACTTCTCAAGCTCAACANTTGCTCAAATTCAGGAAAAAATTCAAATTAATTCCAATTACACCAGATAGGTTTTCCCTACATGACTGTCAAATTTCTTTCAACGCACTCATCTTTAATGTACATTGAACCAATGCTTTAACACCTATAGGGACTGGGTACTCATTATCTCAGGTAGCAGACATACTTAGATCTTTCTGGCACAAAACCCTGCCTTCACTTAAACACAAATCTGTATTTGAAATACTTATATAAAAAAGACATTAATCCCTTTGCTCATGACAGGCTTTCAAATACTGAAGTGATATACCTAATTCCCATGTGAGCCCACTCTTTGCTATTTTAAAATGCCATGCTGCCTTCCATCATGTGTCTTGTGAAATAATTTAGAGTCCTTTAAATTCTTCTTTTCTTCTTCAATTTTTTTATCTGAATTAGTTCCATTTTTATATACCTGGCATTGAACAAAACATCTGAGGATATGTCATACCCTTAATTCCCTCAGCCAACAAATCATGTCATTTGTCATACACAATTATAAATCCTTTGAGAGTCTTGTCATTTTGTAGTATCTAGACAATTTAGTGAAGTATATATAGTCATTTTTTATTTTCTAAGTTAACTGGAAAATTACACATTTTAAAACATTATTAATTATGTCTCATTTACTGTTAGCAGTAAGAAACTGAAAAAACAGAAGGCACAGGTAAGTAGTTAATAAATGTGTGCTCTCTGGCAGTTGTATCAGCCATAAATGAATGTATTAGGTTATGTAAACATTTTGAAATTGGCTTAGGTGAGCAAGTAATTTGTATGATTTTCCTACAATATGTTCATCTTAGAGATTCAACATACTATTGTCCAACAATAATAAAATAGTTACATAGTTGAATAGGGAACTAAGGTCAAATCTCATATAATAAAGATACTCAAACTGTTCTTTTTTATTTGTGCTAGGAGTTTTAAATCAAAAACCAATTAGAATAAAATAAAAGCCAATTTTATGGGCCATGAAGAAACCATACAATTTCATTTTTCATTACAGTCTCTCTCCCACTTAGATCTCTTTTGAACATTTTACTCCTAGGGAATATCTCTTTTCCAACTGAATCAGTAGACTAAAGATGTAACACTGTTCAATTTTCCTCGTATTGCTTTGATTTCATCTGGCATCAGCTGAAGTCCATTGTCAGTCTCCAAGATGCAATGATGACTGCTTTTTGCTATACAGAATGTCTTGAAACAGCTATTATGGTACCAATGAAAGCTTTCTCTGGAAGATGCATTTTCTGAACACCCTGCAAATGTAATCCTTTAAAAAAATTTTTCATTTGAATTCCTATATGAATTCTTTATTTTTTATTTATTTAAGATTTTATTTATTTATTTGAGAGAGAGAGAGTGAGCATGAGTGGCATTGGGGCAGAGAGAGACAGAGAGGGAGAAGCAGACTCCCTGCTGAGCAGGGAGCCAGACGTGGGGCTAGATCCTAGGACCCTGAGATCATGACCTGAGCTTAAGGCAGGCGTTTACTGACTGAGCAACCCAGGTGTCTCTCCAATATGAATTCTTACGATTGTACTTATTTCAAAGCAAAAATACATGCTTTTAAATATACTACTAATTTAAGATTCGTATGAATATGCAGTCTTGCAGATATTTAACCAAAATACTTTAAAATCAATTTAGTTTTCTCTTGTGTGGCAAAAGAAATAAAATATAAATTACCATATTAATCCTTTCCCACTTGATACTAAATATAGTGTTGGGACCAAATATAAAAAGAAATAATATAGTAGATTATATTACAAAACATGTGAACTCTTGCACCTTGGAGTGTAAACATAATTCATATATTTATTCATATATTTATTTCAAATATAAACAGAATAGGAAAATGAAAATATACACTTGAAATGTAATCTTTAGTTCTATTAGATGTACTTTAATTTGCTATGCCCCCCTAATAAAAAGCATTATCTTTTTAGTCATTTTATTTTCGGAAATCTCTAAATTATAAAATGAACAAAAACTTGAGGGAATCACAGAAAATGTGCTTATCTTAATTGCTGAAGTAGAGCTTTGTGATTATAACTATTACTGAATATTCAGTGACAAAAACTGGCAGTTGAGAAGATAGGAAAGAATGGCATATGTGACAATCAATCTGATGAAACAAATTAAATCTCTGGAAAGTGACATACAATATAAGGAAAAAGAGGTCAGGATAGGGATTAAATATTTTGACACCACCTTCCTGTGCCACATATTACTACAGTTGAGTGTTGACTAGTTTAGAGTTGAAGGAAAATGACTCCTATGTCCTCACTTTTGTCCTTATTTTTTTAATTTTTAAAAATATTTTATTTTATTTTATTTATTTATTTAAGAGAGAAAGAGCAAGCATGCATGAGGGTGGAGAGAGAATCAGAGAAGGAGGAGGGAGAGAGAATCTGAAGTAGACTCCACACTGAGCACAGAGCCTGATGTGGGGCTTGATCTCACAACCGCATACCAGGACCTGAGCTGAAATCAGGAGCTGGACGCTTAACCAACTGGGCCACCCAAGTGCCCCTCATTTTGGTTCTTTTTAAAAAGAAGCATTTTCCTGAGAGAGAGAAAGGGAGAGAGAGAGAGAGGAAACCAAAAACCAGACTCTTAACTATAGAGAACAAACTGATGGTTATCAGATGGGAGGTGGGTGGGGGATGGGTGAAATAGATGATGAGCATTAAGGAGGGCACTTGCTATGATGAGCACAGTGTGATGCCTGTAAGTGTTTAATTACTATATTGTAAACCTGAAACCAATATAACACTCTATGTTAAATAACTGGAATTGAAACAAAAACTATAAAAAATTTTAAAAAATAGATAAAAAATAAAAGTAAAAAAATTTTCCGTTTCCTCATCTCTGAAGGAGAACTATTTATTCATTGTCTTTTATCCCGTATTTCTATTTTCATAGTTCTGCCTCTTTTCCTCGTCCTTTCTCATCCTCTTTCTTCAATTTTCCTACTCTTCTCTCTTCTCCCTCTCTCCCTTGAAATGATCAAAGTGACTTGGCAGAAGAATATTCTTTCCCTCTCCTTTATTCTCCCAAATTGAGAAACAAACCTCAAACAATAGATTGTTTTACTTTTGAGAATGTATTATGGTAGCTTTAAAGATGCAGTTAATTTGACGAAGTCCCAAAAGTTCATTTTTGCTTTCATTTTCCTTGCTTTTAGAAACATGTCTTGAAAGAGATTGCTGTGGCCAATGTCACAGAGGTTACTGCCTATGTTCTCCTCTAGGATTTTGATGGATTTCTATCTCACATTTAGATCTTTCATGCATTTTGAGTTTATCTTTGTGTGTGGTGTAAGAGAATGGTCCAGTTTCATTCTGCATGTGGCTGTCCAAGCAGCAAAGGAAGCAGTCAACAAAACTAGGAGGCAATCCACGGGATGGGAGAAGATACTTGCGAATGACATTATGGATAGAGGGCTGGTATCCAAGATCTGTAAAGAACTTCTCAAGCTCAACAACCCCCCCCACCAATATCCAGTCAATAAATGGACAGAATACATGAACAGACACTTCTCCAAAGAAGACATACAAATGGCTAACAGACCCATGAACAAATGTTCAACATCACTAGCCATCAGGGAAATACAAATCAAAAATCACAATGAGATACCACCTTACACCAGTTAGAATAAGAAAAATTAACAGGATAGGAAACAACAGGTGTTGGTGAGGATATGGAGAAAGGGGAACCCTCCTACACTGTTGATGGGAAGGCAGGCTGGTACAGCCACTCTGAAAAACAATACAGAGGTTCCTCAAGATGTTAAAAAATAGTGACCCTACGACCCAGCAATTGTGCTACTAGGAATTTACCCCAAAGATACAGATGTAGTGAAAAGAAGGGGCACATGCACCCTAATGTTCATAGCAGCAATGTTCCTGACAGCCAAACTGTGGAAGGAGCTGGTATGCCCTTCAACAGATGAATGGATAAAGAAGATGTGGTTCACATATACAATGGAATATTACTTCAGAAAGTATGAATACCCACCATTTGCATTGACATGGATGGAACTGGAGGGGATTATGCTAAGTGAAATAANCTGGTATGCCCTTCAACAGATGAATGGATAAAGAAGATGTGGTTCACATATACATTGGAATATTACTCAGCCATCAGAAAGTATGAATACCCACCATTTGCATTGACATGGATGGAACTGGAGGGGATTATGCTAAGTGAAATAAGTCAAGCAGAGAAAGACAATTATTGTATGGTTTCACTCATATGTGGAACATAAGGAATAGAACAGATGACCATAGAGGAAGGGAAGGAAAAGAGAATGGGAAGAAATCAGAGGGAGAAAAACCATGAAAGACTTTGGACTCTGGGAACCAAACTGAGAGTTACAGAAGGGAGGGGTGGGGGATGGGCTAAGTGGGTGATGGGTATTAAGGAGGGTATGTGATGTGATGACCACTAGGTGTTATATGCAACTAATGAATCGTTGAATACTACATCAAAAACTAATGATGTACTATATTTTGGCTAACTGAACATAATAATAGAAAAAGGGCAAAAAGATGCAGTTAATAATCATAAACAAGCTGGATTTTAAAAAACATAATAATCTTTATGTTACAACATATTTCCATATTTTATATCATATAAATTAAATCTTCAGGTATTCGTTACTGATACACTGCCAAGGGATAATCATAAACCACCTAGTAAAAAGAGATCACCACAAGATCTCAAAGGTCCTGTACAGAGTAGGGTAAAGGTCAAGGTTTTAGATACGGCTGGGAATTTGACCTGAACAAACTAATTAAACTCTTGGTGCTTCATTTGTTTTTACTATTAAATGCGAATATCCATACCTGTGCTGCCTGCATAATCAACTTATTATGATACTAAGTAAAGAGTGCCTTATAAAACAAAATTTTAAAAAAGCAGCCAAAGAGTATTAAAATAAAATAAATGAAATAAAATAAATTTTGTCTTTTCGTGTTCCAGAAATGTTTCTTTGTATGACAACATACATACCCAGGAGTCATATCTGCACCTTCAAATATGTGAAGGACATTTTTAAACCTGAACTTGCAACCTTTCTTAAGTAATTCCTCTAGTACTATACTCTCCCCATATTCCTCTGTAAAATCACATTTAGTTTTCCTTTACAGATTTACACCATTGTTACTTACTTGATTAGCTTCTGTCTTGCCCATTAGACTATAAGCTCCATGATATAGGGGAACATATGTTCTTAGTTCATTATTGTATAACCAGAACGTAACAGAATGGGGAAAAATGGATTAATGAAAGGAAAAGTAACCACAAATAATCTGATTAAAAATATGTAACCCCAGACGTTGTGAAAATCACTCACGATGAAAGTGAAATACAAATTAAAATATTAAAAGATACCATTTATCATCAAATAGATTGACAAAGCATAAAAACACTGATAGAGCCTAGAATTGTCAAGGCTGTGGAGAAATTGATATATTTATAATTAATTATAAACGACTGCATTGTTTTTAGAGCAATATTTAAATTTAAGAGAAGTAATTCCTTAGGTGGTAGGGAATAAATTTTCTTTCATATCTCAACCAAGAGATTCTTGAATATAAATTTAGTACTGGCAAAAAAAAAAAAAGAAGGAAAAGGCAGAAAACTTATAACTTAGTTCTCAATTAAAACCACTCTATCCCTATTATCTTAGGTAAGATTAGCTTGAACGCTTATTTCAGGTCCTTTAAAAAGAATAATGTCTTCTCCAAGATTTTTACAAATGTTCAGATGGCTACCTGTACTCTATTACTTTGATTTATTTGATACTGTTTCTCTGTTTAGGCTTTCCCTTTAGTAACAATTTTAAGCATTCCTTTGCCTGGAAATTTCCCCAACCCTCAACTAGATCAAGCAAATACTAATATAAAACAGCAACAACAATAACAACACTAAAGATTCCACCAAAAATAATCTACTAGAACTGATAAATTCAGTAAAATCACAGGATACAAAATGAATATGCAAAGATTTATTGCATTTCTACCCACTAATAATGAAGTAACAGAAACAGAAATTAAGAAGGCAACTCCATCTACAATTACAACCCAATTACAATTACACCAAAAAAAATAAAATACCTATGAATAACTTAACCAAGGAGGTGAAAGATGTATACTCCACAAACTATAAAACGCTGATGAAAGAAACTGAAGATAACACAAATTGAAAGATATTCTATGCTCATNTAAAATACCTATGAATAACTTAACCAAGGAGGTGAAAGATGTGTACTCCACAAACTATAAAACGCTGATGAAAGAAACTGAAGATAACACAAATTGAAAGATATTCTATGCTCATGGACAAGAAGATAAATATTGTTAAAATGTCCATACTACCCAAAGCAATGCACAGATTTAATGTAATCCCTATCAAAATACCAAAAACATTTTCCACAGAATTAGAGCAAATAATTCTACAATTTGTATGGAACCACAGAAGACTCTGACTAGCCAAAGCAATCTTTGCAAACAAGAAGAACAAAGGTGGAGGTATCACAATCCCAACTTCAAGAAATATTACAATGCTGTAGTAATCAAAATAGTGTGGTACTGGCACAAAAACAGACACAAAGATCAATAGAACAGAAAAGAAAACCCAGAAATAAACCCACACTTTTATGGCCAATCAACTTTAACAAAGGAGGCAAAAATATACAATGGGAAAAAGACAGTCTTTTCAATAAATGGTGTTGGAAAAACTGGTCAGCTACATGTAAAAGAATGAAACTGGACCACTTGCTTACACCATACACAAAAATAAACCCAAAATGGATTAAAAACCTAAATGTGAAACCTGAAACCATAAAATTCCTAGAAGAAAACATATGCAGGAAATTTGACATTGGCCATAGACTTTTTTCTAGATATATCTCCTATGGTAAGGGAAACAAAAGCAAAAGGAAACAATTGGGACTACACCAAAATAAAAAGCTTTTGCATAGTGAAGGAAACTATCAACAGAACGAAATGGCACCCTACTGAAATGGAGAACATATTTGCAAATTATATATGTAATGATAAAACCCCGATAAAGGTTTAGTATCAAAAATATACAAAGAACTTTTACAATTCAACACTAAATAATAATAATAATAATGATAGTAACAATAATTCAATAAATATGGGCAGAGGGCCCAGATTGCATTTTTTCTAAAGAAGACATACAAATGGCCAACATATACATGAAAAGATGCTCAGCATCACTAATCTTAAGTGAAAGGCAAATTAAAACAACGAGATATCACCTTATCCTATCAGAATGGCTAAAATCAAAACCACAACAAATACCAAATGTTGGTGAGAATGTAGAGGAAAAGGAACACTTGTGCACTGTTTGAGGGAAAGTAAATTGGTGCAGCCACTGTGAAAACATATGGAGGTTCCTCGAAAATTTAAAATAGAATTATCACATGATCCAGTAATTCCACTACTGGTATTTACCCGAAGAAAACATAAATGCTAATTTGAAAAGGTATATACACCCCTATTGTTTATTTGAGTGTTATTTACAATAGCCAAATTATGGAAGCAGCCAAATGTCCATTGATGAATTGATAAAGAAGATTTGGTGTAATATATATATATATATATATATATATATAATTATATATTTGGTATAATATATATATACATATATATGTGTATTATATATATAATACACCAAAAAAAGCTAAAGGATATAATGCTAAGTTAAGTAAGTCAGAGAAAGACATATACCACATGATTTCACTCACGTGAAATTTAAGAAACAAAATAAATGAACAAACCAAAAAAAAAAAAGACTCTTACTTACAGAAAACAAACTGGTGGTTGCCAGAGGACAGATGGTGGGGGCGAAGTAGATAGAGGTGATTAAGGATAAACTTAATGAGCACTGAGTGATGCCTAGAATTATTGAATCATTATACTGAATACCTGAAAAAAATATAATACTGTATGATAATTACACTTGAATAAAATAAAAATTAAAATAACAACACCACCACCCAAGCTTTTCTGTAAGATTTTAATGAAAATCTGTTAGTCATGAAAGAGAAATGATGTTGCTTAACCTTTAAATATTATTTATCAGACGTTATTTTTCTTAAAAAATCTCAGAGCCATGTTAACCATTGGCCATATTATGCCTCATCATGTTTCTGGCTTCGATTTCCTGGAGATCACTTGATTGCATATTTCCTGCATGGATCTTCCAAATGTGTTCTCAGTTTTTCAGTCCCTCCCTAGAAATCTTAGGTATAGGCCCATAATGTTACAAATTGTTCAGTTAAAATAAATGCCAGGACTTTGTGACCCTTTGCCAATAGAACAACAATATTTTTGTTCTCCTTTAAAATAATCCATGTAGTTCAGAAGATAGTAATATTTTTAGAAACTGTCTCCTCTTTAGATGATTCAAATAATTTATACTGTGGTAGAAACATGTGCCTGAGAACTGTAGTTATTTCTAATCTCTGACCATGAGTTTTAGGAAATCTAATCTCAGGTCTGACTATTGAGCTTTAGGAAAATTGTAGTAGGCAAATAATAACCTCCTAAAGATGTCTATGTCCTAGTCCCTGGAAACTGTGAATATCTTACCTTACATGGAAAAGGGACTTAGCAAGTATAATTAAGGTTAAGAACCTTGACATGGGCAGGTAATTCTGGATTGTGTGGGTCAGCTCAACCTAATCACCTGAGTCCTTGAAAACACTTTCCTGACTGTGGCCAGAAAAGAAGGATACCACAGAAGAATGATTAGAGATATGCGATGGTATTGGCTTTGAAGCTGCAACAAGCAGGTCATAAACAAAATAATCTTGGTGGCCTCTAAAAGCTGGAAAAGGAAAGGAAACATAATCACCCCTAGAGGCACTGGAAAGGAACAGGTGTGAGGTGATATCTCAAGGCAGTTTGATTTGCTTTTACCTGATCATGAGTGATATTGAGAATCTTTTCCTGTATCTGTTAGCTATTTGTATGTTTTCTTTGAGAAATTTCTGTTCATGTCTTCTGCCCATTTTAAACTGGATAATTTGGTTTTTATGTGTTGAGTTGTATAAGTTCTTTATATATTTTGATACTAACCCTTTATCGGGTATGTCATTTAAAATATCTTCTCAGACAGAGAATAACCATAAGTTATTTGCCCAGAATAGTGTAAATATCCTACCAGGCCCAGGTTTTGTGTACTTACGGGAAATCTGTGTTATTAGTATCGTTTTGTCCATGTTATTTTTAACATGAACCAAAGAAATCCTCTTTCTCATATTTCCAAGTATCTACTTGCCTATATTAAGTTAATTTTTAGTTATTTAAAACATCCACTACTCTTATTTTTTCAGTCTACTAGAAAAGAAGTCCGTTCTCAAAAAATCCTTTAACCACTATAAAAGCATACATTGATAGCTTTTAAAACTACGGGCGTGGCCCTTTTGGTTCCCTAGCCTACTGCCAATACACACATTTTCAATATTGGTGATATAGTCTGAAGATGTTGTGTGCTTCAGAAAGCAGTTTTCATGGCAATAACATATGCAATGAGCATGCTAATAACTTCAGGAAGTTAAAAGTTATTGTTAAGGTGTAAAGTAAGGTGAATAACAAATAAGGTAGGCTTAGCATCCTGGACTTAATTCAAATAGATCAGGAAAAACAAATAACTATAGTAGTGAATAACATACAAGGAGCATTTAAACTCACAGTTAAAGCCCAGATTTTACTAAAACTGATAGAAAATCTCCATTTAACTTTTTTAGTTATCGATGCTTATTATAACATCTAGAATTATATTCATTCAATTAGCATTCTTTGTGTTAGGCACCAAAGACCAAGTGTAAACAAGACATAAAAGGTTCATATTGTGGAATTTAATGTCTAGATTTATCTTTTTGTGCTTGGTTTTCAGTATATTTGACTGGGTACCTGTACCAGTGGGAATGAATGTGACCTGACACAACATTTACTCTTTGTACCTTAGTTTTTCTTCTTAAAATCAAAACTTTGAATGAAGAGATGGCTTTTCTAAATGTTCTTTTCCTAGAGAAAGAGGGTTTCATGCTCTCTATAATATCCTTTATAATCGACCTTGTAATATTAGAAGAAACTGAATTATAGTTTCAGTAAAAATCTGTGGTATTTTAGATAAGAAGTTAAAAGACATACATTTCTATGTAATTAACAGGAAAAATGGACTCTAATGTTAATCCGAACTACAAGTCTCTCTACAATTTTTTTTCTTTGACTTTTCAGTGATTATATTTTTATCAAAGACTATTTTCTGGCATTTTAGTCCAAAAGAAATTAATAATGCATTTCTTACCTTAAAGTACATTCATAATGTATAAATACGTGGTGATCTACTTTAAAATAAGATTGTATTTTTATAACACACACACACACAAACACCCTAAAAGGAATTGCTCTCATTAAATAAACTAGGAGTTGAAAGAGTCCTGTCACACATTATAATAATAGGAAGGCTGTTTTCTATAGGGGTTAAAAATGAGTGATACACACTTAAATAGATTTGGATTTTGTGATGGATAGAATAATGGCACCTCAAAAATGTCCGTGTACTACTAATCCCTCACACCTGTGAATATGCCACTATATCCGGTAAAGCAGTGTTTGCAGTTGTGATTAAGTTAAGGATCTTAAAATTGGGAGAGTATTCTAGTTGTCGAGGTAGGTTAAATGTAATCATGAGGGCCCTTGTAAGAAGTAGACAAGAGAAGGATAAAAATCAAAATCAGAGAAGGATATGTGAGAACAGAGGCAGAGGTCAGAGTGAGGCATTGCTGACATGGAAAATGGAAGTGACTCACAAACAACAAAACAGGGCAACCTCCAGGAGCTGAAAAATAGGATTTATACAGTTCTTCAGAGCTTCACAGCTTTTCAGACACCTTGATTTTTAGCCCAGTGAAATCTGTTATCTCCAGAACTATAAGATGATAAATTTGAGCTGTTTTAATGTACTAAGTTTGTGGTTTTGTGTTATAGTAGCAATAGGACACAGATATAGGTTCTAATCTCATTTCCAAAACCTGCCAAAAAATGGAAACCAGATTTTATGAGTTTAAGAATAGCTGGTCCTAAAGCAATGAGAGCCTTAAGTTTTAAAAACTTTTATAATGAAGTTTATTTAAAAAAATATGTGGTCCTTGGAGAAAAGACTAATTCTAAGGTTATAAATGACAAGAAATATTGTGATGGCAAACTATAGTACCAAGGTACAATTCAGAAGTGACTAGCAAAGCAGTTATATGGCATATGAGCAGATACATATCATGTCTTCATCCACGACATGTGTACATAATTGATTCCAGCACTGAATCATAGCTACTGTGTAGCCTTAAAATACATTTCAGCATGACATGAAAGGAAGCTACTACTAATTTTTTTTTTCAGTTGGAGTAGATATCATTCAGAATCCATTCAGAATGGTTATGGTAGTATGTTGTCAAATTAGTTAAAATAAGGGTAGTTTAATAGCAAATAAGTTAGATAGGTGATGGAAAAGCTAAGAAGACACAAGGAGAAAACGAGGATGCTCCAAGATTAGCAATAGCAGAATATAACCCCTAAACTGCTAAGAAAAAGGGACGATTGGGGTCCTAGGACTAGGATCACCCTACACAAGTTGTAAGCATGGTCTGTCACTTGGGCTGGAGCCAACGCTGGAAAATTTTATGACAGAGAAGGAGGATGTTATATATCAACTGTGTGTGTGTGTGTATTTTTCTTTGTTTTTAAAATCTACATTTTCTTTATCCAATCATCCATCAGTGAGCACTTAAATTGTTTCCATGTTTTGGCTATTATAAAAATGCTTCAATAAACATGGGTTTGCAGATATGTTTTTGAAGTAGTGTTTTGTTTCCTTCTGATAAATATCCAGAGAGGAATATCTGAATCATATGGTAGTTCTATTTTTAATTTTCTGAAGAACACCACTCTGTTATCTCCCACTACTACCTCTCATTAACTCAAAACAAGTTGAAAGCCAGCTAAAACTGAAGCCAATGAAACCTAATATCAGGCCCTCTGCTGTGCCAAGCAGAATAGGGAGGGCCAAGGAAGGGATCTGAGACCAATTGGCACTGGATAAGCATAGCATCCAAGGTTAAGAAAACATTTGAAAATATTTCCCCTTTTAACTCTTGGATATGTTGAAAAACCTAAAGAGAATATCTTTTGAAATATAAGGATTCTATAAAAAGGAATACTTTTTTGAAGTTATAATGATAATTAAAACTGAAGTGTATAAAAATAAGACTTTCTCTCATGTAAAGCTCCTTCCTATTTTGCTTGTCTGAAGAACACCAGCCTGATATATTGCATACACTGGAAAAAATATAAATAAAAAACTGCATTTCCTCTTATTTGGGTTGTCCATGTATAAATTAACCATTGTAACTCAGACAGGTAATTTACAAACTAGAAAGATTATAGGTAAAATTTCCGAATGATTTTTTAGATGAGAGTTTTATGGACATAATTGTTTAAGGGATGCTATTACATTAACATAAAATATTAAGAGAATGTTGACTGGATATAGTCATAGTCTAGTCATGTATTTTCCATNTATTTCCCCTTTTAACTCTTGGATATGTTGAGAAACCTAAAGAGAATATCTTTTGAAATATAAGGATTCTATAAAAAGGAATACTTTTTTGAAGTTATAATGATAATTAAAACTGAAGTGTATAAAAATAAGACTTTCTCTCATGTAAAGCTCCTTCCTATTTTGCTTGTCTGAAGAACACCAGCCTGATATATTGCATACACTGGAAAAAATATAAATAAAAAACTGCATTTCCTCTTATTTGGGTTGTCCATGTATAAATTAACCATTGTAACTCAGACAGGTAATTTACAAACTAGAAAGATTATAGGTAAAATTTCCGAATGATTTTTTAGATGAGAGTTTTATGGACATAATTGTTTAAGGGATGCTATTACATTAACATAAAATATTAAGAGAATGTTGACTGGATATAGTCATAGTCTAGTCATGTATTTTCCATATTTCCACATTTAAGATATATCTAATTATTGATTTCATAGGATAAAGGTAAACCTTGAAATATCAGTAGTTTTTAAAAGCGAAGACTATAAAGTTGATGATTTTGTTAGGTGTGTTTCTCTATTGCTACGTAATCATTTCAGGCATAAAATTATCTTTGACATTTTAAGTCAAAAAATGAAATACAATGTATGCCAATTAGTGGGCAATAATAATTTTCCTAGATTATAGCAAGTACACAGTACACAGATGATTGTGCAAAAATAATCAAGACATAATCTGTCTCTCAGTATTTATCAAGCTTTTCCCTCCTCGATCCATCAGAACTGTGACAGACTTCATGCCCATCTGTCATAATCAATTGAATCTTTTTCAGCTGACAGACTAAAGCACATGGGGGAATTCCTAGATGATATGATGGCCAGCACTCCCTTCTGTCAGAAAATTGCAAGGTAGACTGAGTAAGAATTCATTTTACCTATGACAAGTGATTAAGTATTTTGTTTCCTTAAAGTTACAAAATAGAATTTTCTGCCCTTATCCATTGTTCTGCTATGTCAGGGAATTTTCATACTTTATTTACAAATCTCATGACATATTTTGTTTTATTTCTCCTTCAAGAGTGTGTCTATTATTTGGAATGTCTCTTTATAACATGAATTAACCAGACCCCTTTGATTCAGTACTAAATTCCTCAATTTAGTTTGATCAGGTTATAGTTTCATTTATAATGTATTGAACTTGGGCAGTGCATTAGTTTTTATCTTAATGAACTCACCGTCTGATAAGAAAAATAAATATATAAACAAAGTATTACCATGCAGAGTACTATATGTAAAAATGGACCTAAAAACAGTCGGTATTTTAACAATTAGTTGAGGGTAATTAACTGAAGATGAAAGAAGTCTTCATGAGAAGCAAAGCTTACCTTTTAATGGAAATGAACTTCAGTTTGAAATTCGGTACAAGTGTTTATCACATGAGTGAGGATGTGTTTTCCACCTCATTTGTACAGCCACAATAAAATTAGACATGAACATAAACCTAGGTTTTCAGTATAGGAATGCCAAAATATTGGTTTTAACATTAGAATTCAGTCCAAATCTGCTTTTGGCTTAGCTGCAACACTTGGTACTGCAAGGGAATACCTAAATAAGCATTTTTCCCCCTGATATCCTTGAATATCAATCATTCTTCAATCCATGCTAAAGAGGAATTTTTGTGCACACAATAAAATTAAGATGCAGATAAAAATTTAGAGATAATTTTGCCACCACAAAGCCAAGTGTTCCATTGTTCCACCTCTAACTCCAAGTCTACAAGCTAATCTTTTGCTACTGATTTTGTAAAAATATGGAAAGGTATATATGTATATATCTACATGGAATATATAATAATAATAATAACAACAACAATATACTCATAGAATGTACCCATGAAAATTCCATTATCACTATGATCAAATCTCTTAAATTCTAGAGGTGAGCCTGCGAAAAGTTTTTACACTAGTCAGTTTATATTAGAGATGAAGGAAATCTAACTAATCTAGTGACATTCCCATCAATCTAACTCTACACTAGCAATCATAGGGAAAAATATATCTTCATTCTACCCACACCTCAGTGAAAAGTAAGCAACTATCTAGTACAGCAAAATGCACCAGTTAGCACTAGAGCCGCATTAGTACTCTAACAGCTGTCAGTGTGAAGAAATCATTGTGAAGCATTCAATTGTCAAACTTTGTTTTGATTTTTAATGAATCTCCTTGGCTGAATATTACCAGCTGTTTTCTTTAGCATCTTTGATAAAACCACTTTTTTATACGAAACAATAGGTATTGGTAAGGATGCAGAGAAAGGGCAACCCTCTTACACTGCTGGTGGGAATGTAAACTGGGGTAGTCACTCTGGAAAACAATATGGAGGTTTTTCAAAATGTTAAAAATTGAACTACCGTACTACCATCTAGCAATTGCACTGCTAAGTATTTACCCAAAGAATACATGAATATTAATTCAAAGGGATACATGTACCCCAATGTTTATAGTAGCATTATCAACAACAGCCAAATTATGAAAAGAGCCTAAATGTCCATTGACTGATGACTGGATAAAGAATATGTGGTAGATATATATGCAGTGGAATAGTACTCAAAAAAAGAATGAAATCTTGCCATTTCCAAGGACGTGGATGGAGCTAGAGGGTATTATGCTAAGCAAAGTAAGTCAGTCAGAGAAAGACAAATACCATATAATTTCACTCATATGTGTAATTTAAGAAAACAAAACAAATGAACACCAGGGGGAAAAAGAGGAAAACTAAGAAACAGACTCAACTACAGAGAACAAACTGATGGTTACAGGAGGGGAGGTGGGCCGGGGGATGGGTTAAATAGGTGATTAGTGTTAAAAGGACACTTGTGATGAGCCCTGGGTATTGTATGTAAGTGATGAATCACTAAATTCTACACCCGAAATTAATATTACACTATATGTTAACTAACTGGAATTTAAATAAAATCTTGGAAGGAAAAAAGAAAAAGAAAGAGCACATGGTTTTTTTTT
>NC_048224.1:32099976-32112651 GCF_002007445.2 Ailuropoda melanoleuca
AAAAAAAAAAAAAAGGAAAAGGCAGAAAACTTATAACTTAGTTCTCAATTAAAACCACTCTATCCCTATTATCTTAGGTAAGATTAGCTTGAACGCTTATTTCAGGTCCTTTAAAAAGAATAATGTCTTCTCCAAGATTTTTACAAATGTTCAGATGGCTACCTGTACTCTATTACTTTGATTTATTTGATACTGTTTCTCTGTTTAGGCTTTCCCTTTAGTAACAATTTTAAGCATTCCTTTGCCTGGAAATTTCCCCAACCCTCAACTAGATCAAGCAAATACTAATATAAAACAGCAACAACAATAACAACACTAAAGATTCCACCAAAAATAATCTACTAGAACTGATAAATTCAGTAAAATCACAGGATACAAAATGAATATGCAAAGATTTATTGCATTTCTACCCACTAATAATGAAGTAACAGAAACAGAAATTAAGAAGGCAACTCCATCTACAATTACAACCCAATTACAATTACACCAAAAAAAATAAAATACCTATGAATAACTTAACCAAGGAGGTGAAAGATGTGTACTCCACAAACTATAAAACGCTGATGAAAGAAACTGAAGATAACACAAATTGAAAGATATTCTATGCTCATGGACAAGAAGATAAATATTGTTAAAATGTCCATACTACCCAAAGCAATGCACAGATTTAATGTAATCCCTATCAAAATACCAAAAACATTTTCCACAGAATTAGAGCAAATAATTCTACAATTTGTATGGAATCACAGAAGACTCTGACTAGCCAAAGCAATCTTTGCAAACAAGAAGAACAAAGGTGGAGGTATCACAATCCCAACTTCAAGAAATATTACAATGCTGTAGTAATCAAAATAGTGTGGTACTGGCACAAAAACAGACACAAAGATCAATAGAACAGAAAAGAAAACCCAGAAATAAACCCACACTTTTATGGCCAATCAACTTTAACAAAGGAGGCAAAAATATACAATGGGAAAAAGACAGTCTTTTCAATAAATGGTGTTGGAAAAACTGGTCAGCTACATGTAAAAGAATGAAACTGGACCACTTGCTTACACCATACACAAAAATAAACCCAAAATGGATTAAAAACCTAAATGTGAAACCTGAAACCATAAAATTCCTAGAAGAAAACATATGCAGGAAATTTGACATTGGCCATAGACTTTTTTCTAGATATATCTCCTATGGTAAGGGAAACAAAAGCAAAAGGAAACAATTGGGACTACACCAAAATAAAAAGCTTTTGCATAGTGAAGGAAACTATCAACAGAACGAAATGGCACCCTACTGAAATGGAGAACATATTTGCAAATTATATATGTAATGATAAAACCCCGATAAAGGTTTAGTATCAAAAATATACAAAGAACTTTTACAATTCAACACTAAATAATAATAATAATAATGATAGTAACAATAATTCAATAAATATGGGCAGAGGGCCCAGATTGCATTTTTTCTAAAGAAGACATACAAATGGCCAACATATACATGAAAAGATGCTCAGCATCACTAATCTTAAGTGAAAGGCAAATTAAAACAACGAGATATCACCTTATCCTATCAGAATGGCTAAAATCAAAACCACAACAAATACCAAATGTTGGTGAGAATGTAGAGGAAAAGGAACACTTGTGCACTGTTTGAGGGAAAGTAAATTGGTGCAGCCACTGTGAAAACATATGGAGGTTCCTCGAAAATTTAAAATAGAATTATCACATGATCCAGTAATTCCACTACTGGTATTTACCTGAAGAAAACATAAATGCTAATTTGAAAAGGTATATACACCCCTATTGTTTATTTGAGTGTTATTTACAATAGCCAAATTATGCCAAAAAAAGCTAAAGGATATAATGCTAAGTTAAGTAAGTCAGAGAAAGACATATACCACATGATTTCACTCACGTGAAATTTAAGAAACAAAATAAATGAACAAACCAAAAAAAAAAAAGACTCTTACTTACAGAAAACAAACTGGTGGTTGCCAGAGGACAGATGGTGGGGGCGAAGTAGATAGAGGTGATTAAGGATAAACTTAATGAGCACTGAGTGATGCCTAGAATTATTGAATCATTATACTGAATACCTGAAAAAAATATAATACTGTATGATAATTACACTTGAATAAAATAAAAATTAAAATAACAACACCACCACCCAAGCTTTTCTGTAAGATTTTAATGAAAATCTGTTAGTCATGAAAGAGAAATGATGTTGCTTAACCTTTAAATATTATTTATCAGACGTTATTTTTCTTAAAAAGTCTCAGAGCCATGTTAACCATTGGCCATATTATGCCTCATCATGTTTCTGGCTTCGATTTCCTGGAGATCACTTGATTGCATATTTCCTGCATGGATCTTCCAAATGTGTTCTCAGTTTTTCAGTCCCTCCCTAGAAATCTTAGGTATAGGCCCATAATGTTACAAATTGTTCAGTTAAAATAAATGCCAGGACTTTGTGACCCTTTGCCAATAGAACAACAATATTTTTGTTCTCCTTTAAAATAATCCATGTAGTTCAGAAGATAGTAATATTTTTAGAAACTGTCTCCTCTTTAGATGATTCAAATAATTTATACTGTGGTAGAAACATGTGCCTGAGAACTGTAGTTATTTCTAATCTCTGACCATGAGTTTTAGGAAATCTAATCTCAGGTCTGACTATTGAGCTTTAGGAAAATTGTAGTAGGCAAATAATAACCTCCTAAAGATGTCTATGTCCTAGTCCCTGGAAACTGTGAATATCTTACCTTACATGGAAAAGGGACTTAGCAAGTATAATTAAGGTTAAGAACCTTGACATGGGCAGATAATTCTGGATTGTGTGGGTCAGCTCAACCTAATCACCTGAGTCCTTGAAAACACTTTCCTGACTGTGGCCAGAAAAGAAGGATACCACAGAAGAATGATTAGAGATATGCGATGGTATTGGCTTTGAAGCTGCAACAAGCAGGTCATAAACAAAATAATCTTGGTGGCCTCTAAAAGCTGGAAAAGGAAAGGAAACATAATCACCCCTAGAGGCACTGGAAAGGAACAGGTGTGAGGTGATATCTCAAGGCAGTTTGATTTGCTTTTACCTGATCATGAGTGATATTGAGAATCTTTTCCTGTATCTGTTAGCTATTTGTATGTTTTCTTTGAGAAATTTCTGTTCATGTCTTCTGCCCATTTTAAACTGGATTATTTGTTTTTTATGTGTTGAGTTGTATAAGTTCTTTATATATTTTGATACTAACCCTTTATCGGGTATGTCATTTAAAATATCTTCTCAGACAGAGAATAACCATAAGTTATTTGCCCAGAATAGTGTAAATATCCTACCAGGCCCAGGTTTTATGTACTTACGGGAAATCTGTGTTATTAGTATCGTTTTGTCCATGTTATTTTTAACATGAACCAAAGAAATCCTCTTTCTCATATTTCCAAGTATCTACTTGCCTATATTAAGTTAATTTTTAGTTATTTAAAACATCCACTACTCTTATTTTTTCAGTCTTCTAGAAAAGAAGTCCGTTCTCAAAAAATCCTTTAACCACTATAAAAGCATACATTGATAGCTTTTAAAACTACGGGCGTGGCCCTTTTGGTTCCCTAGCCTACTGCCAATACACACATTTTCAATATTGGTGATACAGTCTGAAGATGTTGTGTGCTTCAGAAAGCAGTTTTCATGGCAATAACATATGCAATGAGCATGCTAATAACTTCAGGAAGTTAAAAGTTATTGTTAAGGTGTAAAGTAAGGTGAATAACAAATAAGGTAGGCTTAGCATCCTGGACTTAATTCAAATAGATCAGGAAAAACAAATAACTATAGTAGTGAATAACATACAAGGAGCATTTAAACTCACAGTTAAAGCCCAGATTTTACTAAAACTGATAGAAAATCTCCATTTAACTTTTTTAGTTATCGATGCTTATTATAACATCTAGAATTATATTCATTCAATTAGCATTCTTTGTGTTAGGCACCAAAGACCAAGTGTAAACAAGACATAAAAGGTTCATATTGTGGAATTTAATGTCTAGATTTATCTTTTTGTGCTTGGTTTTCAGTATATTTGACTGGGTACCTGTACCAGTGGGAATGAATGTGACCTGACACAACATTTACTCTTTGTACCTTAGTTTTTCTTCTTAAAATCAAAACTTTGAATGAAGAGATGGCTTTTCTAAATGTTCTTTTCCTAGAGAAAGAGGGTTTCATGATCTCTATAATATCCTTTATAATCGACCTTGTAATATTAGAAGAAACTGAATTATAGTTTCAGTAAAAATCTGTGGTATTTTAGATAAGAAGTTAAAAGACATACATTTCTATGTAATTAACAGGAAAAATGGACTCTAATGTTAATCCGAACTACAAGTCTCTCTACAATTTTTTTTCTTTGACTTTTCAGTGATTATATTTTTATCAAAGACTATTTTCTGGCATTTTAGTCCAAAAGAAATTAATAATGCATTTCTTACCTTAAAGTACATTCATAATGTATAAATACGTGGTGATCTACTTTAAAATAAGATTGTATTTTTATAACACACACACACACAAACACCCTAAAAGGAATTGCTCTCATTAAATAAACTAGGAGTTGAAAGAGTCCTGTCACACATTATAATAATAGGAAGGCTGTTTTCTATAGGGGTTAAAAATGAGTGATACACACTTAAATAGATTTGGATTTTGTGATGGATAGAATAATGGCACCTCAAAAATGTCCGTGTACTACTAATCCCTCACACCTGTGAATATGCCACTATATCCGGTAAAGCAGTGTTTGCAGTTGTGATTAAGTTAAGGATCTTAAAATTGGGAGAGTATTCTAGTTGTCGAGGTAGGTTAAATGTAATCATGAGGGCCCTTGTAAGAAGTAGACAAGAGAAGGATAAAAATCAAAATCAGAGAAGGATATGTGAGAACAGAGGCAGAGGTCAGAGTGAGGCATTGCTGACATGGAAAATGGAAGTGACTCACAAACAACAAAACAGGGCAACCTCCAGGAGCTGAAAAATAGGATTTATACAGTTCTTCAGAGCTTCACAGCTTTTCAGACACCTTGATTTTTAGCCCAGTGAAATCTGTTATCTCCAGAACTATAAGATGATAAATTTGAGCTGTTTTAATGTACTAAGTTTGTGGTTTTGTGTTATAGTAGCAATAGGACACAGATATAGGTTCTAATCTCATTTCCAAAACCTGCCAAAAAATGGAAACCAGATTTTATGAGTTTAAGAATAGCTGGTCCTAAAGCAATGAGAGCCTTAAGTTTTAAAAACTTTTATAATGAAGTTTATTTAAAAAAATATGTGGTCCTTGGAGAAAAGACTAATTCTAAGGTTATAAATGACAAGAAATATTGTGATGGCAAACTATAGTACCAAGGTACAATTCAGAAGTGACTAGCAAAGCAGTTATATGGCATATGAGCAGATACATATCATGTCTTCATCCACGACATGTGTACATAATTGATTCCAGCACTGAATCATAGCTACTGTGTAGCCTTAAAATACATTTCAGCATGACATGAAAGGAAGCTACTACTAATTTTTTTTTTCAGTTGGAGTAGATATCATTCAGAATCCATTCAGAATGGTTATGGTAGTATGTTGTCAAATTAGTTAAAATAAGGGTAGTTTAATAGCAAATAAGTTAGATAGGTGATGGAAAAGCTAAGAAGACACAAGGAGAAAACGAGGATGCTCCAAGATTAGCAATAGCAGAATATAACCCCTAAACTGCTAAGAAAAAGGGACGATTGGGGTCCTAGGACTAGGATCACCCTACACAAGTTGTAAGCATGGTCTGTCACTTGGGCTGGAGCCAACGCTGGAAAATTTTATGACAGAGAAGGAGGATGTTATATATCAACTGTGTGTGTGTGTGTATTTTTCTTTGTTTTTAAAATCTACATTTTCTTTATCCAATCATCCATCAGTGAGCACTTAAATTGTTTCCATGTTTTGGCTATTATAAAAATGCTTCAATAAACATGGGTTTGCAGATGTGTTTTTGAAGTAGTGTTTTGTTTCCTTCTGATAAATATCCAGAGAGGAATATCTGAATCATATGGTAGTTCTATTTTTAATTTTCTGAAGAACACCACTCTGTTATCTCCCACTACTACCTCTCATTAACTCAAAACAAGTTGAAAGCCAGCTAAAACTGAAGCCAATGAAACCTAATATCAGGCCCTCTGCTGTGCCAAGCAGAATAGGGAGGGCCAAGGAAGGGATCTGAGACCAATTGGCACTGGATAAGCATAGCATCCAAGGTTAAGAAAACATTTGAAAATATTTCCCCTTTTAACTCTTGGATATGTTGAGAAACCTAAAGAGAATATCTTTTGAAATATAAGGATTCTATAAAAAGGAATACTTTTTTGAAGTTATAATGATAATTAAAACTGAAGTGTATAAAAATAAGACTTTCTCTCATGTAAAGCTCCTTCCTATTTTGCTTGTCTGAAGAACACCAGCCTGATATATTGCATACACTGGAAAAAATATAAATAAAAAACTGCATTTCCTCTTATTTGGGTTGTCCATGTATAAATTAACCATTGTAACTCAGACAGGTAATTTACAAACTAGAAAGATTATAGGTAAAATTTCCGAATGATTTTTTAGATGAGAGTTTTATGGACATAATTGTTTAAGGGATGCTATTACATTAACATAAAATATTAAGAGAATGTTGACTGGATATAGTCATAGTCTAGTCATGTATTTTCCATATTTCCACATTTAAGATATATCTAATTATTGATTTCATAGGATAAAGGTAAACCTTGAAATATCAGTAGTTTTTAAAAGCGAAGACTATAAAGTTGATGATTTTGTTAGGTGTGTTTCTCTATTGCTACGTAATCATTTCAGGCATAAAATTATCTTTGACATTTTAAGTCAAAAAATGAAATACAATGTATGCCAATTAGTGGGCAATAATAATTTTCCTAGATTATAGCAAGTACACAGTACACAGATGATTGTGCAAAAATAATCAAGACATAATCTGTCTCTCAGTATTTATCAAGCTTTTCCCTCCTCGATCCATCAGAACTGTGACAGACTTCATGCCCATCTGTCGTAATCAACTGAATCTTTTTCAGCTGACAGACTAAAGCACATGGGGGAATTCCTAGATGATATGATGGCCAGCACTCCCTTCTGTCAGAAAATTGCAAGGTAGACTGAGTAAGAATTCATTTTACCTATGACAAGTGATTAAGTATTTTGTTTCCTTAAAGTTACAAAATAGAATTTTCTGCCCTTATCCATTGTTCTGCTATGTCAGGGAATTTTCATACTTTATTTACAAATCTCATGACATATTTTGTTTTATTTCTCCTTCAAGAGTGTGTCTATTATTTGGAATGTCTCTTTATAACATGAATTAACCAGACCCCTTTGATTCAGTACTAAATTCCTCAATTTAGTTTGATCAGGTTATAGTTTCATTTATAATGTATTGAACTTGGGCAGTGCATTAGTTTTTATCTTAATGAACTCACCATCTGATAAGAAAAATAAATATATAAACAAAGTATTACCATGCAGAGTACTATATGTAAAAATGGACCTAAAAACAGTCGGTATTTTAACAATTAGTTGAGGGTAATTAACTGAAGATGAAAGAAGTCTTCATGAGAAGCAAAGCTTACCTTTTAATGGAAATGAACTTCAGTTTGAAATTCGGTACAAGTGTTTATCACATGAGTGAGGATGTGTTTTCCACCTCATTTGTACAGCCACAATAAAATTAGACATGAACATAAACCTAGGTTTTCAGTATAGGAATGCCAAAATATTGGTTTTAACATTAGAATTCAGTCCAAATCTGCTTTTGGCTTAGCTGCAACACTTGGTACTGCAAGGGAATACCTAAATAAGCATTTTTCCCCCTGATATCCTTGAATATCAATCATTCTTCAATCCATGCTAAAGAGGAATTTTTGTGCACACAATAAAATTAAGATGCAGATAAAAATTTAGAGATAATTTTGCCACCACAAAGCCAAGTGTTCCATTGTTCCACCTCTAACTCCAAGTCTACAAGCTAATCTTTTGCTACTGATTTTGTAAAAATATGGAAAGGTATATATGTATATATCTACATGGAATATATAATAATAATAATAACAACAACAATATACTCATAGAATGTACCCATGAAAATTCCATTATCACTATGATCAAATCTCTTAAATTCTAGAGGTGAGCCTGAGAAAAGTTTTTACACTAGTCAGTTTATATTAGAGATGAAGGAAATCTAACTAATCTAGTGACATTCCCATCAATCTAACTCTACACTAGCAATCATAGGGAAAAATAAATCTTCATTCTACCCACACCTCAGTGAAAAGTAAGCAACTATCTAGTACAGCAAAATGCACCAGTTAGCACTAGAGCCGCATTAGTACTCTAACAGCTGTCAGTGTGAAGAAATCATTGTGAAGCATTCAATTGTCAAACTTTGTTTTGATTTTTAATGAATCTCCTTGGCTGAATATTACCAGCTGTTTTCTTTAGCATCTTTGATAAAACTACTTTTTTATACGAAACAATAGGTATTGGTAAGGATGCAGAGAAAGGGCAACCCTCTTACACTGCTGGTGGGAATGTAAACTGGGGTAGTCACTCTGGAAAACAATATGGAGGTTTTTCAAAATGTTAAAAATTGAACTACCATACTACCATCTAGCAATTGCACTGCTAAGTATTTACCCAAAGAATACATGAATATTGATTCAAAGGGATACATGTACCTCAATGTTTATAGTAGCATTATCAACAACAGCCAAATTATGAAAAGAGCCTAAATGTCCATTGACTGATGACTGGATAAAGAATATGTGGTAGATATATATGCAGTGGAATAGTACTCAAAAAAAGAATGAAATCTTGCCATTTCCAAGGACGTGGATGGAGCTAGAGGGTATTATGCTAAGCAAAGTAAGTCAGTCAGAGAAAGACAAATACCATATAATTTCACTCATATGTGTAATTTAAGAAAACAAAACAAATGAACACCAGGGGGAAAAAGAGGAAAACTAAGAAACAGACTCAACTACAGAGAACAAACTGATGGTTACAGGAGGGGAGGTGGGCCGGGGGATGGGTTAAATAGGTGATTAGTGTTAAAAGGACACTTGTGATGAGCCCTGGGTATTGTATGTAAGTGATGAATCACTAAATTCTACACCCGAAATTAATATTACACTATATGTTAACTAACTGGAATTTAAATAAAATCTTGGAAGGAAAAAAGAAAAAGAAAGAGCACATGGTTTTTTTTTCTTTTTATAATTCATTAATATATTATATTATCAAATTTCCTAATGTTGATTTACCCTTGATGCCTTAGAATAAATCCTGATAGTCTATTGATAAATTGAATGATTCCATTTGCTTTTATTTTGCACCCATAATCATAAGCAGTCAGCAGTTTTCTTTTACTAAATTACATTTATTACATTATTTTGAACATATTCTAGTTAGCAGTCAGTTTGGGAGATTTCATGTTTTTTATAGTCTTGAACATTTTCAATTATGCTGTATTTAACTACTACTTAAAAATTAGGTAGGACCTTTCTTTAAAATCATCTAGTCAGGGTGCTTTTTTAAGAATAAACTTTCAATTACCTTCACGATTTCTTCTATGGTAATTAATTTATCAAGTTCTTTGTCCTTTTTTTAATCAATACTGGTAGTATTTCCTTCTATTTCCTTCAGATTTAAAAATTTCTTAATGTAAATTTTACAGACAATATTATCTTAAAATCTATTAATTTTACTATATCTGTGGATAAATCCATTTTCATTCCTAACCTCAATGCTTTACACCTTAAATCAAGCACATAAACTTTTCATTAATTTCTCCTTTCCAATATTTTCCTTTTCTATTTTATTATACATCTATGTCTGCCTTCACCATTTTTAATTTTTACTTTCTTTTATTTTTTTAAAAAAATCTGTTGTGCATTTTCTTAAAATAAGTATTAAGATTCTTTCTTATTGAGGAGGGCATGTAATGGTATACATATTAGTCTCACTTCAAAAGACAGATTCGCTCATACCTATCATTAGGAGAAAGCTACTTTGAGAGTAAGTCTGTAATAAAAGAAGAAAACTCACTGTTTAGGGTTGAATTGTGTCTTCCAGAAAGACATGTTGGTGTCCTAATCCCCGTATCTGTGAATATGACCTTATGGACATAATCTTTGGAGATGCAATCAAGTTAAGATGAGGTCATTAGGGTGGGCCCTAATTCAATATGACTGGCATTTCTTGAGGAAAACATTATGTGAAACAGACACAAACAGGGAAAATGTCATGAGACAATAGAGGCAAAGACAGATGATTTGGCTGAAAGCTAAGGAATGCCAAAGATTGCTGGTAAACCACTAGAAACTAGAAGAGGCAGGAAAGATTTCCCCTACAGGTTACAGAGGGAACATGGCCCTGACAATACCCTGACTTTAGAAGTCTACTTCCTGAATTGTGAAACAATAATGTTCTATTGTTTTAAGCCAACCAATTTGTGGTACTTTGTTATGACAGTACTTGGTATACATACACCCACCAAAAAAAAAACGTGCCCCCACAGATTTTTTTCAGTTATTATTTTCTGGCTGAAACAGTCATGCTATTAGTCTTTCAGTACTGCTGCCATAACTTCATAAATTTACTGATCTATATGGTTTTAAATGAGCTGCCAGAGGAAATATCTAATAATAAACAAAGTACAGTTTCTGGTCTAAGTTTTAGAATATGAGGAAGATTTACCTGCCACTTTCTGTTTTATTTTTTTTCTAAGGTTTTATTTATTTGTTTGTTTGTTTGTTTGTTTATTTCAGAGAAAGACAGAGCCCAAGAGGGGAGAGGTGCAGAGAGTGAGAGGGAGAGAGATTCGGAAGCGGACTTCATGCTGAGCTTAGAGTTGGTCATGGGGCTCGATCCTACAACCTCAAGATCATGACCCGAGCAGAAACCAAGAGTCTGACACTCAACTGACTGAGGCACCCAGGCACACCACTGCCACTTTCTTAGGAATCAGTATTGTGAGTCATCCTTCCATGATTTATTTCAAGCTTTTTTCTATCTTCTGGTTTACTTTAAGAATTATCTTAATGTGTATGTTGGCTTGAGGACATGCCTTAATTTCAGTAAAGATGAAGATTCATACTATTTTTGTTTGATTTGGTCATATCTCTAGATTGTTATGTGGAAATTTCACATTTCCATAATCTTATATGTCTTCTCTTTTCCAGAAATAAGCTTTTTGATTGAAGGAGCTGTGCTTATTTATCTTAGTAACTTTCACACTTCAAAGAGTACTTGGAACATTGTAACCATAAAATAAAAATGGATTAAAGGGATGAATGTTATCCATCGGTTCATTCATCAAATGACAGGGAAGAGGAAAAAAATTCTCAAAGGTATAAAACATTTGACAACAGAATATAGTATTTCATATTACTTTTCATTATATAAAAAGATATGATAACTGAATATAACATCCAGCACTAAAAGGAAATGAATTTTCTAGTATGGGTTGGCTACATTTTAAGGATGCTTTTTTGATTTGTTTCTGAGAGTGGTATCCATTTTTAATTGATATTTTAATAGTTTCTAAATTTTTACCTAGCAATTTTTACCAGAGCAATAGCAACTGCATTATTATTGAGAATTAGGATTTAGAATCCAAGTTCCATTTCTTTTAATCTTGGTGCATTGTGTTTTCCAGGCAATTAAACAGGCCAGCACCATATTCACCCATGATTGATACGAAGACAGCACTTAGTTTTAGAAGTCTTGATGGATGAATGATAGCGATCCATAAACCCCACTCAGCATATATATAGCATCAAAGTCAATGAATCAAATACCCTAATATCTATTACCTATCTAATACATTGAAAGTTCATTTTAATAGCTAGTCATTAGGGACTTGCCTTTGAATAGAAGAATACTTATTTAGGAAAATGGCATCTACCTTTAATAATTATATACTTTTCCTGGCTTTATTTACCTTAAAGACTTATAAAAAAGAGTATAGATATATATATCTTAGATCTTCCAAGATAGTGAATGGAAAGCCAGAACAAAAATGTTTCTGAAGAAATATCCATTACGTTATTATAAGCTAAAACACTACTGTTTTATGGGGTTGTGATTTTTCCTGTGTGTTAAACACTCTGGTTTCTCTCTCTCTCTCTCTCTCTCTCTCGCTCTCTCTTTTTTTTTTTTTTTTACTGACAAGCTGTTAGGGAATTGACTCTTACCCATTCTCGACTCCCATTTTGAAAATACCCATCAAGATAAAGCATTCTTTACTAGTGGAAAGATAGAAGGGTCATCTGTTTGGCCAGACAGATGTTTTTGCCCTAAGAAATTGGAATTGTGAGGTTAGTGATACAAATATGGAGTGGATTCGTCTTGTCAAAATCCGCTTTTGAGACTGATCTTGATCTAAAAATTTGCCGTGTACCTCTCTTTTCTCACCCTGATTCATTTTTTCAATCTGTAATATATTCCCATATTACTCCAATTAAAATACATTTTTCTTTCTAAGAAAACTCAAAGATAATTCAGAAAAATTTTTTACATAACCTTGGATTTTTCTGTGACTTTATTTTTATAATTGTTATTTTGTTATATT
>NC_048224.1:32112751-32232073 GCF_002007445.2 Ailuropoda melanoleuca
ACAGTTTACACTTGATACAGATCTACTGAAAGAATCACTAAAGGTCTGAATTGATGTCATGGATTGACAAATAAAATAATGAAGTAAAACATCATTTTGTTGGTAAAGACTATTTTGAAGAGAAATTTGAGTTCTAGGGACATAAATTTTATTCAATATATGCATAAAAATAGGAAATGCCAAAAGTATCACAGTTTCCATATCTGTGAGATACAGAAAGGTAGACCATCCTATGTGGAGACTTACTTTCTTAATATCAGAAATTTCCCAAACCAATTATTTCTATGGCATACATGGACTGGTTGCTGTACTAGTTAACAGCTCTATTAGTTGTATGGTAGATACTTAGGGAATATGTACTAAATTAAACTTATTTGGAATATAGTATGCCTTTCACTGCTTATCCTCACTATCCCCATTATCTTGGACTACTGTCCTGGAGAAGCTCAAGAACATTCAAATGAGAAGGTACAAAAATTAGTTCAAATATGGGGAATTACATAAACTCAATAACACATTAAGAAACTGAAGGGATTGAAAGGTGAAAATATCATCTTAACTTCCTCAAATTCATTCTTTCTGACATAGTGCAGAACACATCATCAATGTATAACAAAATGGGGTGCTTGTTAGAAAAATAAGAAATGTTGAACAAATGGTATATTAACTGAAGCAAGTTTGGGAATGTCCATGAAGCTTTAGGTTGTGAATACTTTGATAGTGAATGAGTCAGTCTCAAGGTAACATATAAGTGAGGAACATTATATATAAATATTATTTTTATATAAAATTTAACATATAAAAATATATACCATAAACCAGGATTTTTTTACTAAATCATAGGCATAAGTACTAATGAAACAAACTTTGTTCAAAGATGACTTTGTTTTATTCAAGCTTAATGGGGCAGGTGTTAGAATTCCTATAAGAAAAGTCATTATGAAGATAAGTAGCTTTAAATCCAGTGTCATTATTTTCATCATTCATCAGTGCTGTTTGCACTAGCTTTAGTACACATTTGCTTTGTTGATTTATTTTGCTATTTTCTCCCATGTGAGGGAATAAAACTGCTGCAAATGATTCCCTTCAGCCATTTCAACATTATTATGTAACAGAATTTCAAACATAAAACAAGGGTACTGCTCCACTAGAGTGCAAGGCACCAGGGAAAATTAATAGCTGTCTGTGTAAATGGGTAGCTGAACTGGCAAAACTGTTTCTTAGTTTTTAGGGGCATCTTGGTTTCTGAAGTTACAATTAATAATTATCAAAAACAACAATTCTCTAAAAATGCGGATATAAAGAAGAAAGAATCCATGCATATTTTTAATATATTGGAAAACTGCTAATGACACATGATATGTGTGGGGTGAAGGGGTTGGGAGAGGGGCATTGTTCTTTTCTAGTACCATCAGCATCTTTGGAGCTGTTTAAGCTGGTGTTAGTATACAAGTATCAGGTAATACAGATTTTTAAGGGAAAAAAAACTAAGACTTTAGGATTAAATATAGGGTTAAGGAACGTCATACATACAGGTAAAATATTTAACTTATGAGGAAGATAAAATTACTTGAGCTAATTTCCTACTAATAATATGACTTCATGCTATGTAAGAAAAAAATGAACATTACAAAAAAATTAAAAATTCTAAATTATTACATGTTTTTCCTTTATCTGTTCCCACTGCCATGCTGCCTTTTTGAACAATATTTAGCATATTTATTCATTTAACCGTTATATCTGTGGGTCAATTTTCAACTAATAATCTTTCTCTTTAGTCTTCCCAGCTCTTCTAGTTCCCATAGTAATTATTTTCAGACTTTCTGTATATTAGAATTATCTGAGGCCTTTCTCTTTCCAGCATCTTGTAGCCTGTGGAGGCCTGCTGGGAATAGGACTCCTAAAATGACAAAAGTGTCTGGAAGTCTCTGGTCTAAGGTCATGTTTGCTGGCTATCAGTGGGGTCTCTGGAACCAGAGGGAGCACACAGCTCTTCTTAAAATTGAAGGTGTTTAAGCTCAAGATGAAGCTGTATTCTAACTAGGCAAGAGATGTGTTTATGTATACAAAGCAAAGAACAACACAGTGACTCCTGGTGGCAAACTGAAAAAAGAAAAACCAGAGCAATCTGGGGAAAAAGTAATCCATGCTCATGGAAACAGTGACATGACAAATTCTGAAGCAAACTTCTTGCTAAAGCCACTGGCCACATAATCTGTGTGATGCGGTATGTACCCCTCAAGGATTTAAATATACTGAAAAGTAAATAAATAAAAGTGTACATTTGTTCTCTTGTAAAAAAAAAAAAGAATTATCTGAGAAATATGAGAAAATAAAATTTCCTGAATCCAAATCAGTAAGTATAGAAATTTATTCACTTTCTATTATATAAGTTTTGATGGTTCCTTTGAACATTCATTATCTACAGATCCCAATATATATATGAAAGAGAAGGAAATAAAAGATAGCCAAATATAACATGAGTACAAAGACCAATAAGTTAAGAGGAAATATCACTTACTGAATAGCTATTGTTATATAGGCACTGTTAAGTTTTTCTATATATTAATTTAAATTGTGAATGAAATATAAATATGTTACTATTTTCATCACTTGACAGATAATGAAAGTTTCCATGATCATATAAAATGTTCAGTGACAGAACCAATATTCCAAGTATAATATGGCCTACCTCTAATGGCTTCATGAATAAACAAGTATGTTCACAATAAAACAAAAGAAAATGCAAAGAGAGAGACACATATGACAGATTAGTTTATGATACAATAGAACTACAAACCAGTGAGGAAAACAGATAATGGTATGTACAAAAAGGTAGAGGTACTCAAACAATGGCATATAACCATTGGAAGAGGGATTATTTCTTAACTCACACCAGATAAAATCCCAGGTGGACTGAATTCCTTTAACTTCAGGATATAATTTTAGTGAAAATTTTCTTAATAAACACAAAAATAAAAGCACAGAGACAACATAAACAATATGAAAAAAAACAAGCAAGAGACAGTACATATTTCCTATATATATAAATGACAAATATTATAATCCAGAATATATAAATACCTGTTAAATATATAAATATGATATGACAAAAAAGAAGTATGTAATATATGAACAGGCAATCCATCTCACTAATAATAAAAGCACCATGATTTAAAATCAAAGTGAGATACCATGTCACATGCATTAAAATGACATTTTAAAAAAATGACAATTATTTCAATTTATTTTAATTTTAATATTTGTTCTTATCGAAAGAAATAAGAACACTCATAGACTCCCACTGGAGTGTACATTAAAATGCAATTGAGTAATAACTGGTTAGATTGCAAATATGTACCCAGTAATGCCATTTGTAGTTAACATGTTAGAGACAATCTCCCACATGTCAATAACTTAGCATACTGTTCATAGTACCACCATTAGCTATAGCCAAAACATTAAAAGCAATCCAAGGATCCATCAAAAGAAGAACGGAAAAATAAATTAACATGTGATCATTATAATCACATTCCTTTAAAATGAATGAAACAGAGCTGCATGTATCCACTTGGAATCAAAACAATTCTTTTTTGCCAAAATTATTTGTCAAAAAATGAAGAATGAGAACATGGGCTAAATGATGTCATTTATTTAATGCTCTTAAGTACTTAAATCTGTATTCTATAGCGGTTCTCTGTGTGTGTGTGTGCATACTCACCTATAGATGGTTTTTAATAAATGATGTATTTTAGGAAATTTTTAGATTTACATACAAATTGTGAAGATAGCACAGAGAGTTTAAATGGTTTCATTTACTATTTAAATCTTACATTAATATGGCACATTTTTCACAATCAATGAGATAATATGATACACTATTAATAAAATCTATACTTTATTCAGATTGTCTTAATTTTTGCCCAAAGTTATTTTTCTTTGCCACAATCATATCCACATTACATTGTGTCATCAAGTCTCCTTAGGCTCCTTTTGGCTGTTTAAATTTACAGATTTTCCTGTTTTTGATGACCTTGAAAGTTTTGAGGAGTGTGGATTAGGTAATCTGTACGCCACAGTTAATATTTATTTTATGTTTTTCTCATGATTAGGGTGATTATTGGTTTTGTGAGGTGAAGTGACAGTCTCATGTCAGATCAAGGGTCCTTATTATCAACATGACTTATCACTTTTGATCTTGACCTTGATCGTCCAGCTGAGGTAGTGAGGTAAATTGCTCCAGTATAAAGCTATTCTATATCTCAACCATTCATGCTGTACTCTTTGGAAGGAAGTTACAATGCACAGCCCATACTTAAAAAGCGAGAGTTCGGGGCACCTGGGTGGCTCAGTTAATTAAGCATCTGCCTTCCACTCAGGTCATGACCTCAGGATTCTGGGATTGAGGCCCGCATCAGGCTCCCTGCTTAGCAGGGTGCCTGCTTCTCCCTCTCCCTTTACCTCTCCCCCCTCTCATTCTCTCCCTCTCTCTCTCTATCAAATAAATAAATAAAATCATTAAAAAATTGAAGAGTTCTGTTCCATTCTTAAGGGCAAAACGTCTACATAAATTATTTGGAATTTCTTGCACTTCCTCTTTATTCATTTATTCAATAACATATTTATATTAGTATTGAGTCATGGATATTTATACTCTGGGTTATAATAACCAAAGTTTCTTTCTTTTCCTGTCTCCCTCCTTCCCTCCCTCTCCCTTTCTATACCCTCTCTACTCCTTCCTTCTTCCCTCCTTCCCTCCCTCCCTTCCTCCCTCCCTTCCTTGCTTTCTCCTCAATTTATTCCAGTTTGACCATTGGGAGTTCTTTCAACAGGACTTGGCTCCTGTGTCCTTCTGACAGACCCTGTTGCTGTTTCTTCCCCCCTCCTTTTTTTTTTTGCCCTTTTTTGGGGAGATCAATTCTTTGGCACCATAAGATGCTCCAGGCTTATTCTATTATTTCTATTCTGTTTCTAGAATTAACCATTTCTTCAAGGAAGTGATATCAGGAACTGTGGGAAGTAGGTATGCTTGTTGCTACTGAGGTTTTGTTGCTTCTAGCTTCTTTCAGCTACGGCACAAGCTAATATGTGTATATGAATTTGTGTCTATAGTCATCTGTAAATATTTCTATATTTAACCATATGTTTCTGTATTTAAATACTCATGATTTCATACTGATGTATCCAACTCATCTATTAACACATGGATAATTTTAGCCTTCTCTTGTTTCTACCTAATCTACCACTCCAATAGTGAGAAGCATGGATCCCACCATCTACCAATCTTTTACTTAATTAGTCATTTAGCTATTTACATAAAATGGATTCAAAATTGTTAACGAGTTCCCTATGAGAAACATTTTACCAACAAGAGTAATGTGCTATGTATGGTTCTTTTTTTCTTTATTATTAGAGTCCACTCATTTCCAAAGTCACCTACATAATTACATTTTTCCTCACCACAATCATCGCAGCTATTTCATACATTTGTATTTGTCACAGTCACCATTCCATCTTGGGATCCAACAGTCTATTAAATAATTTTATTATTTGCATACATTAAGGTTTGCATACACTATTCTTTATACCATAAAGTTCTATTGGTCTTGACGAATGCATAATGTTATATATCTACCATGCTAAACAGTTTCACCAGCCTAAAAAAAAGCCAAAAAATAAAACCCCCTGTGCCTCACCTATTTAACTACTTCTTCAAACCCATGGCAACCATTGAGCTTTTTACTATCTTTATACTTTTGCCTCTTCCAGAATGTCAGATTAATGTAATCATACAGTAGGTAGCCCTTTCAGATTAGCTTCTTTAATTTAGCAACAGGAATTTATGATTCATTCATGTCTTTTCATGGTTCATTCCTATTTATCACTGAAGAGTACAGGCATACCTTGGAGGTACTGTGGGTTCAGTCCACACCACCACAATTAAGCAAATATCACAATAAAGTGAGTAAAATGAATTTTTTTTTATTTCCCAATGCATATAAAAGTTATGTTTATACCATACCATAGTCTAGTAAGTGTGCAATAACACTACATCTAGAAAGTAATGGGCATACCTTAATTTAAAAAAAATACTTTATTGCTTAAAAATGCTACTACCATCTGAGCTTTCAGTGAGTTATAATTACTGATCACGATCACCATAACAATAAAATGGAGGGGCGCCTGGGTGGCACAGCGGTTAAGCGCCTGCCTTCGGCTCAGGGCGTGATCCTGACGACGTTATGGGATCGAGCCCCACATCAGGCTCCTCCTATGAGCCTGCTTCTTCCTCTCCCACTCCCCCTGCTTGTGTTCCCTCTCTCGCTGGCTGTCTCTATCTCTGTCAAATAAATAAATAAAATCTTTAAAAAAAAAAAAAAACAATAAAATGGAAAAAGTCTGAAATATTTTGAGAATTACCAAAATGTGACATAAGATATGAAGTGAGCAAATGCTGTTGGAAAAAATGATGCCAACAGACTTGTTTGATACAGGGTTGCCAAAGACCTTCAATTTTTTGGGGGGGGGCAATATCTGTGATACACAATAAAGCAAAGAACAATAAAATGAGTTATGCCTGTATTTCATTTTACAGATGTACCACAGATATTTTCTTTCATGTACAGATTAAAAAGTATACTGAATCTCCATCTCTTGGAGATCATGAATGAAATTGCTACAAACATTCATGTACAAGTTTTTGGGTGGACATAAGTTTTCAAATAAGTATACATCTAGGAGCTTGACTTCTGGATCATACGGTAAGACTATGCTTAGCTTTGCAAAAAAACTGTCAAAGGTCTTCCAAAATGGCTGTACCATTCACACTCCCACCAGACATTAAAGTGGACTCCTGCTGCTCCATATTATTGACATCAGTTGGTATTTTAAGAGTTTTGAATTTTAGTCATTCTAATAGGTAACTGCTGCCTTACTTTGCATTTACCTAAAAAATGATGTTGAGTATTCCTTCATATGCTTATTTTTCCACTTACATATTATCTTTAGTGGGATGTTTGTTTAGCTCTTTTGAGTTTTAAGACTTCTTCAGATATTTTGGATATAAAACCTGACCAGATATAATGTGGGTACATTAACTTGCAATTTGTAAATCTCAGTTTCCATATGAAAAAGAGTATGGATAATAAGTGTCCTTATTTACAGGGTTACTTGAAAAGAAAATCAACTATAATATATAGAAACATACCTATCGCAATGCCTAGAACAGAGGAACCTTAAATATTAGCTAATGTTTATTGAGTGTTTATTATGTGCACTCTTCTATGCACCTGTTACGTATTAACTTGATTAACTTTTTATAATGATGCAATGAAATAAATGTTATCATATCATTAGCATTGACATTGATTATCATTATTTCTTATTCTCATTGCAGAAATGCAGAAACTGAAGAAAAGGGAGATAAAGTAGCCAGCTAAAATTCAAACAGCTAGGAAGGAGTAGATACCTTCTGGCTTCAACACTTTTAACCATCATGCATTACATTTCTTCCCATGAAGTATAAAAATGTCAGGCTACTGTTATTTGGAAATATTTTTCAAGATTTTAAAATATATTATTAGCTTTTTTCCTCTTTCTCTATCCCTATCTTCTTTATGGTTTATCAGATAATTGTAGTCCAATAAGTCTGACTTGAGAATCTGAAGATTTTTAAAAATATTTTCTTTTCCTTTTTTCTTTTTATGTTTCATTTTAAAGATTTTATTTATTTAATTATTTATTTATTTAAGAGAGAGAGCAGAATCAGACAGAGAGAGCACATGAGGGGGGGCACAGGCCGAGGGAGAGGGAGAAGCAGGCTCCCCACTTGAGCAGAGTGCCTGACGCAGGGCTTGATCCCAGGAACCTGGAAACATGACCTGAGCCAAAGGCAGATGCTTAACCGACTGAGCCACCCAGGCACCCCCTAAGATATTTTTTTTTTGTTCTTATAACAATGATCAGGATTGGACAAAGTGAGACCCCAAACCCTGGTGTCAGGGTATAGCTTTATAAAAGTTTCATAATGCAAGCTCTTGTTCAATGCAGCCTTTGCTATAGATTGTTCTTGTTTAGAAACAATAAATCTTTTTTATTATCATAAGAATCTATTCTATTAAAAAGCACTAAAAATGCTTCCAAGAAAATGTGAAGAAAAAATTCATCCTCAGTGGTCTCATTCTATTCTTTGTATCGTCTTCCTTAGTGTTCTGGTTTTAGGAGCCAGCAAGATTCATGTGTCATCCGTGATCTGAAGCAAGTCACTCCAAGGAGTGAGATTTAAGATGCCTTCTATCACAATGAGCTCTCATTCACCCATGCTCTAAAGAGAAAGGATTTTCTCTTAAGCTCACTTAATGTTTTCCTACCTATTTCATATGATTTTTAACAAGAAATAGAGGGGCATCTGAGTGGCTCAGTCAGTTAAGCATCAGACTCTTGATATCAGCTCAGGTCTTGATCTCAGGGTCATAAGTTCAAGCCCCACATTGGGCTCCATGCCCAGCATGAAGCCTATGTGAAAAAAAAAAATGAGCAAACTATACAGAATGTTATTTAACACATCCTGAAAACATACAGGGAAAAGCAAGCCATCAAAACTTCTCTACTAGACACGAGAACTCTGACAACTTCAAGGATTGCTTTCTATATTAATAAAAATACTACCCTTTGGGAATTGGCCTTAGGACCTCATTTTGCTCTTGGTATTAAAGTGTAGTAAAGAGGCAGGGACTAGGAATTAAATAAAAATAATTTCACCAGAAAATTGTTGTTACAGTAGGTATAGCCACTGTCATCTCCGTACTCATTTAAGATATGAAGGGGATAAACCGCTGGCTTATACACGAAACTCATGAGCTTCTGGACATAGTATAAAGGTTTCATAAGTCTGGATATTAATATTACAAACCATAAATTTCCAGGAAATAAAATTTCAGCCTCAACTATACAACTATGTTACTAGGAGAGTAATGACTACTATTAGAGACTGATAAAGTGAAATCTCAGGCAATAAATATGGGTTTATATCTCAAGTCCCCTCTTCTAGCCAACCCATCTGAAAAAGGAATTATAAACGATGCTTCCTGCTTTGGGGATATGAAGAATTCAGAATGTGCTACCGAGGTCTAGGTTACAGTTCAGCTATTTGTTTTTAGTAATCATTCTTTTTTCTTTTTCATCTCTAGCTGCATTGAGATATAATTTACATGCAATACTGTATAAGTTTGGAATGCACAACATGATGATTTGATACACACATATATTGTGAAATGACTACTACAATAAATTGACACATCTATTACCTTATATAACTACTTTATTTATTTATTATTTTTGCAGTAAGAACACTTAAGATCTTTTCTTAGCAACTTGAGTATGTAATACGGTATCGTTAACTACAGTCACCATTCTGTATATTAGATCCCCTGAACCTCTTTGTCTTATAAGTGGAAGTTTATACAGTTTGATCAACATTTCCCCATTTTTCCCACTTTCCAGCCTCTGACAACCATCAGTCTACTCTCTACTTCTATGAGTTTGGATTTTTGGGATTCTACATATGAATGAAATCATACAGTATTTGTCCTTCTCTGCTGACATTTCACTTAGTATAATACCCTCAAGGTCAATGGTGTCACAAATGACAGGATTTCCTTCTTTTTTATGGCTGAATCGTATTCCCATGTGTATGTGTGTGCATGTGACATTTTCTTTATCCACTCATCTGTCATTGGACATAATCGTTCTTGATAATGAGTGGCATAATTCATTTCTTAGACAAATCAAGAAGGCTTAACTCTTACAGAACTTAAAAGCTCAGAATTACATATGGACATCATGAAATGAGTGCTGTAGAACTCAAATTACAGTCAAACTGGAATTAATTTTTTAAAAAATCTGCTTGTCTTTCAGATGTAGAGACTTCAAAAATTATGGCAGAGTACCCTTCACGGAATGCTACAGACTAGAAATTATAATTCACTGCAGGCTGCATATATGGCAATGCTGTACATAAATCAAGGGATCACTCTGCCCTATATTATTATTAAAAATTGATAGTTTTAGGGAATTGGCTTCAGATCTAAGACTTATGCCAAACAGATAACTGGGATTGCTTCATCCCCAACCTCCACCTACACTCCTCTTCTCACCAAAGTTGGTTCTAAAGTTGTCTCCTCATGCAGATTTAGGCCTGGGGCAATGCACATATGGTTGTCATTAAATTGACTTTGGTAGATTTTTCATAAATATACACCAAAAAGAGACAGTTAAATTTGAATCAGATAAACAATAATTTTTAAGTAAAAATATGCCCCAAATATTACAATTCTTCAATATTTATCAGATATTCAAATTTTACCTAATGTCTTGTATTTTATCTTACAAATCAAGGTTTCATACCTTTTATTCTTTTTTTAATAATAATTTTTTATTATGTTATGTTAGTCACCTTAAAGTACATCCTTAGTTTTTGATGTAGTGTTCCATGATTCATTATTTGCGTACAACACCCAATGCTCCATGCAATACATGCCCTTCTTAATATCCATCACTGGCCTATCCCAGTCCCCCAACCCCCTTCCCTCTGAAGCCCTTACTTTGTTTCCCAGAGTCCATAGTCTCTCATGGCTTATTCACCCTTCTGTTTAACCCCCTTCATTCTTTCCTTCCTTCTCATACCAATCTCCCTGCTATTTCTTATGGTTCATAAATGAGTGAAACCATATGATAATTGTCTGTCTCTGATTGACTTATTTCACTTAGCATAATCTCCTCTAGTCCCATCCATATTGCTGCAAATGTTGGGTATAATTCTTTCTGATGGCTGAGTAATATTCCATTGTATATATGGACCACAGCTTCTTAATCCAGTCATCTGCTGAAGGGCATCTCAGTTACTTCCACAATTTAGATATTGTGGACAAAGCTGCTATGAACATGGGGATGCATATGGCCCTTCTCTTCACTACGTCTGTATCTTTGGGGTAAATACCCAGTAGTGCAATGGCTGGGTCATAGGGTAGTTCAATTTTTAACTTTTTAAGGGACCTCCACACTGTTTTCCAGAGTGGCTGTACCAACTTGCATTCCCACCAACAATGTAGGAGGGATCCCCTTTCTCCACATCCTCTCCAACAATTGTTGTTTCTTGCCTTGTCTATCTTTGCCATTCTAACTGGCGTAAGGTGGTATCTCAGTGTGGTTTTGATTTGAATTTCCCTGATGGCTAATGATTTTGAACATTTTTTCATGTGTCTGTTAGCCATTTGTATGTCTTCATTGGAAAAGTGTCTGTTCATATCTTCTGCCCATTTTATGATTTGTTTATTTGTTTCTCGTTTGATTTGATTATTTGTGTCTCGTGTATTGAGTCTATGCTACCCAGAGCAATCTACACTTTCAACGTCATCCTGATCAAAATACCAATTATATTTTTCAAAGAGCTGGACAAACAGCCCTTAAATTTGTGTGTAACCAGAAAAGGCCCGGAATCGCCAAGGAATTGTTGAAAAGGAAAAACAAAGCTGGGGGCATCACGTTGGCAGATTTCAAGCTATACTACAAAGCTGTGATCAGAAACACAGCATGGTACTGATACAAAAACAGACACACAGACCAATGGAACAGAATAGAGAACCCAGAAACGGACCCTCGGCTCTATGGGCAACTAGTCTTCGACAAAGCAGGAAAAAACATCCAGCAGAAAAAAGACAATCTCTTCAATAAATGGTGCTGGGTAAATTGGACACCTACATGCAAAAGAATGAAACTTGACCATTCTCTCACACATACACAAAGATAAACTCCAAATGGATGAAAGACCTCGATGTGAGACAGGAATCCATCAAAATCGTAAAGGAGAACATAGGGTGTAACCTCTTTGAAATCTGCCACAGCAACTTTTTTTATGACACATCTCCAAAGGCAAGAGAAACAAAAAACAAAATGAACTTGTGGGACTTCATCAAGATAAAAAGCTTCAGCACAGTCAAGGAAAAAGTCAAAAAAAACTAAGAGGTAGCCCACGGAATGGGAGAAGATATTTGCAAATGACACTACAGATAAAAGACTGCTATCCAAGATCTACAAAGAACTTCTGAAACTCATACCTTTTATTCTATACTCCAAGGATCAGTACTAAACAGCTCTTCTTGCTGATTCCAATTGGCTCCTCATCCCTGAAGTTGATTTTAAAATTTTTAAGTTAATTAATTCACTCATTGATTAATTAGTTAATGATCTTTATCCATACTTAGAAAAGCTCCCAGGCATTTGGTTGTTTTTTGAACTATAGCCTTGAATCCCTTGAAGGGACTGACTTTCTGCCAACTTCACTGCACAGTACTATCTGTTTCTGGGTGCCTTTTAAGATACATCATTATTTTCTTGAACACTCTGATGTCCACTGCCTACCTGAGCTTCACTTGTTACCTGAGGCCACCCTCTGTGGTATGGTGTTCTGGTTAATGGCTTACAGTAGATGCATAGAGATGTTGCTATGTACTCAGCAACTGCCCCATAAAATGTATGTTTTCTTCCTTCTCTCATACCCAGCATTACAGAGCTTGCTCAATTTTGTGTTCAGTCTTTCTTTCATTCCTAAATTCTTCCTATGTATTCACACTTTGAATGTCCCCCCACATGTGGACACAATGCACAGGCTGACTTCTAGGCTCAGGGCTCCTTCTACTGTGTCCTGATCCCTCCATGGCCAATACTAAAACTAGAAAAAAATATGTGACTCAAGAGTAGAATGTCTACGTAATATTTTAGTAGTGTATAAGAGAAAGAAAGAGTTATATTATATGGAGAGGAGAGAGTCTAAAGAGCATGAAAAAATAAAGGTGGAAGGCTGAAAGTGAAAATTTGTTACTGTATTTCATTGTGTTCTTTGGAGCCAATTCTATCTTAACCTCACATGTTTCTTCAAGCCCTTCCAAATTCCATTATTAGCTACAAATTACCTGACTGACTGTTTTTCACAAGCCCCATAAGCTTCTCATTGCTACACACTGAACACATACATGGCTCCAAAGGGCAAAGGGATAACCTGGACAAAATATTTTTCAATTTCTCAAAGATGCTTATCAGAAATATTTCTGATCATAATGAAAAGTCACTTTTAGAAATATAGGAAGTACTTTTCATCTCTACAAATATCACTTCCCACTTTCTCATTGAGGAAAAGTGGTAAGGTTTCCCTGCTATTTAACAAGTTTTAGGACTTGGATAATAAATATTGTAAGAAAAATATTTCCATGACATATAATGTAAGCTATAATTGCAAACATTATGAACAAACAATTACCTGGTAATATTTAATTTACAGTTAAAACTTAGCTAAAATTTTCCTAAATAAGATCATGAAGAAAAATTATTTTTAAATTGGGATATATAATGGTAATTTCCTTTAAAAGAAAGAAATATAGAGGCTCCTGACTGGCTCAGTCAGTAGAGCATGTGACTCTTGATCTTGAGGTCTTGAGTTTGAGCCCCACATTGGGTGTAGGGATTATAAATAAATAAACTTAAAAAAGAAAAGAAAGAAAGAAATACATATCACATTTTTTTTGGCCTTGAAAACCAAAACACTGATTAATCGTAGTTACTCTTCTGTCTTAACTTTTATTTTATCTCTTCCTTTCTTGGCCCAAAACTTAGACTTCTGTTTTTGCCCATATGAATTTTCCTGGTTTTTTTGTATTTTTGTATTTTACTAAACTTATCTAAAACTATTTTGGAATTACGAAGAACAAAATCAGTAGAAGATGGAAATACTTGGATTTTTATCTTCAAACAGACCTTTAACTCCATCTAGGTAACCGTCAAATAACTAAACTGTGGATTTGACAATTTATCTTCTACAACAGAAACTTGACTTTCTTATCCTTTTGATTTCATTAACATTCTCTGACCAACCACTTTAAGGGGTTAGAATCTTCATGGTACTTAACTTCTTCCTTTTAAAAAACAACAACAACAAAAGTATATTTAATGCTAAGGTTTGTATTTTGGTAGAAATCAATTCATACTTAGACATTAAATATGTCCTATTGGTTTTTAAGGTCATTTAGCTCAATCTATGAATTATAAACAAAGCTTTACATTATTATAACAAACTGTTAGACGTCAATAAACCAGAGGAGATGGAATGGGCATGAATACTGGTATGAGTATAGATAAACAGAGATATGTGTATAGTGTATATATATAGATTAGCTATAAGCATGCACGAAGTATACATTAGAAACACATGGTTTATAGCTTAGAAACATAGGGGCGCCTGGGTGGCTCAGTCATTAAGTGTCTGCCTTCGGCTCAGGGCGTGATACCAGGGTTCTGGGATCAAGCCCCACATCAGGCTCTTCTGCTATGAGCCTGCTTCTTCCTCTCCCACTCCCCTGCCTGTGTTCCCTCTCTCGCTGGCTGTCTCTGTCAAATGAATAAATAAAATCTTAAAAAAAAAAAGAAAAAAATATAGACAAATAAAGAAAAACAACAAAGGAGTATCTGTTCAGACTATGTAGATAGATCAATGTAAAGTTGAGGGAGAATAAATTAACTACAGAACTGAAAGTAGTTCACTTAAATAGGGTAAAGGATCCTTCAGGGAAAGTGGCAGGTATTGAGTCTATTGACAAAATACAAAGTGAATATATTGAAGGAAGTATTACATTAGAATGACTTGTTTACTTAACTGATGGTCAATTTTGATATCTACCGCTATAATAAAATAGTGTAATTTTGAAGCCACTATATTTTGCTTGATTTGATGAATATTTATTTAACCTCTGTTATATACAATTTATGTCATGTTTTCCAAACATTACTTAGATATAAGCAGTAATGCACTGGAGTTAGCTCATACCAACTCACTGAAACCAATTATGCATAACTATTTCCAACTCCATTTTCAGGAAATCTGCTATGATAGGAGCACTATGGACACTGGCTTAAAGTCAAGGCTACTTTTCCTTTTTTTTTTTAAATTTTTGAAAGCCAGTTAAAAATGCACTACTATGTCACTGAGTGTTAATAGTGATTAATTAATGTCTATACTATTCTAGATGATATAAACTCTTCAAATTTTTTCACTTAAAATAGTGCTTTATTTTATATAAAAATTATTTTTCTTTACAGTTTAGCTCTTGATAATGATGCTAATGGTAGCTTTCCTCATCTGCCACTAAGGTGCTTGGTCTTTCCAAAGAATCTAAGGTCACATGGGGGTGAGGCTCTCACTTCACCCTGCCAATACTAAAACCGCACCTGGCAACTGAGAGGTCAGCTCTTGCCTGCACCCTGGCCTCCATCCCTGAGCTTACCTGCACCTAGGAAGCCTTCATACTGTATGACAACGAGGTGACGGTTCACAGAGGATAACATCAATGCCCTCATTAAAGCAGCAGGTGTAAATACTGAACCTTTCTGGCAGCTTGTTTGCAAAGGCCCTGGCCAATGTCAACTTCAGGAGTCTCATCTGCAACTTAGGGGAGCTTCTAGTCCCACCCCAGCAGCTGGTGCTGCTGTTGAGAAATCTGTTAATCTCTCTGTAAAATTTGAATAGAGTATCATTATTTAATTTCTCCTTTAACATTTATTAGAGTTTTTGCAAAATAGGTGCTGTTGTGAGCTTATGCAGTAGTATTTTTTTTAAGATTTTATTTATTTATTTTGACAGAGAGACAGTCAGCGAGAGACGGAACACAGCAGGGGAGTGGGAGAGGAAGAAGCAGGCTCCCAAAGGAGGAGCCCGATGGGGGACTCGATCCCGCAAAGCCAGGATCATGCCCTGAGCTGAAGGCAGACGCTTAACGACTGTGCTACCCAGGCTCCCCTGCAGTAGTATTTTTAACTATTAATTATTAGATTTGGGTGTGCAAAAACCAAAATAAAACAAAACTGCCATCCTAATAAAGGACTAGTTTACATTATAGCAGAAAATTGGCCATGCCATATATTAGTGTCTTTCTTAATTCTTTTACTTTGTCTATACAATGAGCTTATTAAATCATATTTTATAGATGTTTTGTAAGAATTCATTAAACTAGGGACACATAATATTTTGATTGTTAACTGGAAATAGAAAATATTTGTAAATCATCATGACTGTTTTCCATCTTCTTCAGACTTCCTTTTCTTCCCCCCTTTTCTAACTTTTTTACATATTTCTCTTCTTTTTCTTCTTCTCTCTCCTTTTCCTACCATTTCCTTTCTTTTCATCTAGTCTTCTCTCTCTATCATATCTCCTCTTCTCCCCAATAAAACGTTGATCTTCTTTTCTTTTACCGCCTTTCTTCCTTGTTCCTTCTATTTTTCCTTGTCTGTTTTTTTTTTTTTAACTTCCATCTCATGTATTCTGCTACAGAGTTCCCCATGTTTCCTTCTCCTTAGTCTTCGCTTTTATTTTCCTCTCTTTGTGCCCCTGTCCTCCTACTTCTATACACCCTGATCCACTACTAGTCCTTTTTGTTTTCCACTTCTTTGGAATAGTCATGGAATAGAAAATGTAAAGACGGAAATAAAATCCTACTGCTTTCAGAACATTGTGACACACCATCCTCCAATTTCAGGTGTCATAAGTCTAACAGGGGGCTTAATGCAATATGCACAGGTTCATACTAAACTATATAACATTTTCTACACATTCTTAGCTTTCAGAATCCAACACTACCTTAGGTCCATAAAGCTTATAATTTTGAACACAAATTCTCCATATTTATTTTTAGTTGGCTTACCTCCTGCTCTTGTTTTTGTTGAATAATATTCATTTTTGTAAACTTACAATCTTTGGCCCAATTAAAATATTCAAAAATTATAACTAAATTTTAACTAAGTTAGTTCGAAAAGTTCATTAATACATATATATGTATATGTACATAAAATGATATGCCTATTATTGTCATATAAGCAGGCTACATACACAGAAACAAAAAACAAATTTTCTCAAATACCTAATGAAGGGATGAATTATCAAACTCTCAGTAAGAGAGAAGTGAAAAAATAATCAGAGAACTGGATGTGTTGCCCCAGAGTTCCTCAGGAAGGCCTTATTTTATTACTGAGCCACTTATTTTAGTTCTAAATTCATGAAGCACACACTGCCTCTCAACATATGTCTGTTGAGTTCAACATATTTGTTTGAATTCAACTTCTATTCTTCCAGCTTACAGATAATAAAGCCAAATAGGTTTTGCATTCCAAGCTCTGTCCCTGCTTGGAGAGGACTGTGAAAAATACATGACGCATTGTCAAGAATCTTTATTTTAAATATACGGAAACTTCTTCAGCTTTTTATTGTGTAAATAAGAGAAAAACATGAGGTGTTTGGGTTTTTATATAAGCAAATTTGTCATGTTTCACATCTTTGTATAAATTGGGAATCAAGTAAAGTTGAAACATTTTCTCTCCAAAATTATAGCTTACATTGGTTTCTAGGTATTCAAGTTAAAAAAAATCTTTATTATTTTATTACGTTACTATTTTAAAGACAATGAGTTTATATAGTCAATTTATTTTCTTTACTCAATTGTCCTGTACTGGTTATTTATTTTTAATTTTAAGTTTCTAAGGATGCCAAAAAGTACATACACTTCCAGAAGTCTTTGTGCAGTTTCAGGCTTTACATAGCGTATTAATTTCTCTACTTATAGTATTATAAGTATAGCATAAATATTCCCAGGGATCCAAGGAGAATTTTTGTCCTATTCCAAGTCGAACTAAGCAACTCTCTGCAATAAGTCTGCTCCATCTCATTTATCTTGTCTCTGTCATTTGCCACTTTTCTTACAAGTGTCCTCTGGCCCATAGTAACAGTTATAAACCAATTCCTTGACTCTTATAGTCTGAATTGTGTCCCTACCCCACAATTCATATTTTGAAGCTTTAACACTTGGTACCTCAGAATGTGGCTATATTTGTGGATGACCTTTATTTTTTTTTTAAGATTTTATTTATTTATTTGAGAGAGAGAGAGAGAACAAGTGGGGGCTAGGGGGAGAGGGAGAAGGAGAAGCAGACTACCCGCTGAGCAGGGAGCTGAAGGCAGGGCTTGATCACAGCACCCTGGGATCGTGACCCGAACTGAAGGCAGCCGATTAACCGACTGAACCACCCAGGCTCCCCTGTGGATGATCTTTAAAGTGGTAATTAAGTTAAAATAAGGTAATGAGGGTGGGGCCCTAATCTACAATGACTATTATAAGAAGAAGATGAGATACTAGAAGTGTGTTCATATAGAAAAGGCCATGTGAGGACAGAGGGAGAAAGAGGCCATCTGCAAGCCAAGGAGATCACCAGGAACCAACTCTGTCTATACCTTGATCTTAGGTTTCCAGCCTCCATAACTATGAGAAAATCAATTTCTTTACTGTCTAAGTCTCCCAGTCTATAGTACTTTGTTATGGCAGCCCTACCAAACTAATACACTGACCGATCCTGACTTTGAAGTAGAATTTATGTAATAGTTTGTTTCCATGTTCTCTCCTTTCTTTAGCAATCACTCATTGCCCATGAAGTGGATTTTCTTATGAATATTATGTATCAAAATTATCAATTACTATCCAACATGTTTTATGAGCTACAGTTATTAAGTTGCCTTAGGCCTTAGCACAAAAAATGAGCCGTGAGGGCTCTTCATTGACTCCATTTCTGACTCAGGTTCACATGAATATTTCCCTTGTAAGTCATGCTGTTTAAGTTCCACAGCACTGATGTGCTAAACTTCATGCTAGATATCAAGTTCTTAAGCAAAAATTATGTGGGCTTAAAAATGAGAAAATATCTGGCAAATAATGTAATATAGACTATATTTCTAGCTCTGATCAACTTCATACATTTTATTTTCTTCTGGATGCCTTGCAGGTACACTAATTAACTTTTACAAAATCAGATCCATTACGTTTTCCTCTCCGACCTCTTGAATCTCATTTCTTCTTCATGGCATTAAGCTCTGCTCCATCAACGAAATTAAGAATCTTAACTCGCTGGGTGCCTGGGTGGCTCAGTCGGTTGAGTGTCTGATTCTTGATTTCAGCTCAGGTCATGATCTCAAGGTACTGAGATGGAGCCCTGCACCAGGCTCTGTGCTCAGTTGGAAGTCTGGTTGTGATTCTCTCTCTTCCTCTCTCTCTGGCCCTCCCTCCCTGCTCTCTCTCTCTTTCTAAAATAAATAAATAAAATCTTAAAAAAAAAAAGAATCTTACCTGGAAAAGATATATGCACTGCTATGTTTATTGCAGTGATATTTACAATAGTTAAGACATGGAAGCAATCTAAGTGTCCATCAACAAAGGAATAGACAAGGAAAATGTAGTGTGTGTGTGTGTGTATACATATATATATATATATATACACACACACACAATATGGCCATAAAAAAGGATAAGATTGTGTCATTTCAGACTACAAGGATAGACCTAGAGAGTATTATGCTATGTAAAATAAGTCAGACTGAGAAAGACAAATACCATATGATTCCACTCACAAATGTAATCTAAAAAATGAATAAACAAATAAAAAGCAGAATCAGAACTGTAAATACAGAGAACACACTGATGGTTGCCAGAAGGGGAGGGTGGGGGGTAGAACAAAATGGGTGAAGGAAAGAGAGAGTTACAGGCTTCTGTTTATATAATGAGTAAGTCACTGGAATAAAAGTCACACTATAATAAGCACAGTCAATGATACTATAATAGTGATATAATGGGACAGATGGCGGCTATACTTGTGGATATAGCATAATGTATAAACTTGTCAAATCACTAAGTTGTAGACTTGAAACCAATGCAACATTGTGTATCAACTATACCCCCCCACAAAAAAAAAAAAAAAGAATCTTGGAATCACCTCTGACTTGTCCAAGTTCTTCATACTCTCTCCCTCTTCAACATAAGGCAAGAGAAACAAATGAATCAATTCTCAGCCTTCACAAATATACACAATTAAATAGTAGGTAATAACCTTCATGTTAAGAGTTGTTGCTTTTTTGGGGCGCCTCGGTGGCTCAGACAGGTGTCCGACTCTTGATTTTGGCTCAGGTCATGATCTCAGGGTTGTGAGATCGAGCTCAGTGTGGAGTCTGCTTGAGTTTTCCTCTTCCTTTCCCTGTGCCCCTCTCCCTACTCTCTCTCTCTCTAAAATAAAATCTTAAAAAAAAGAGTTGTTGTTTTTTTAAAAAATGCATGAATTGTTAAATTTAAAAAACTCTAATATTTGTAAATCCATACTTCTCTTCTTCTGCTGCAGCTTGTATAAGCCTAATTTCCTTGCTTTTAACCCCTCACTCTTATAGTTGATCTTCCCACACCTTTTCTCTCTTGTCATTGGCAATTCATCATACATACCAATGCCTAGTTACCTTGTCTGAAGCACAGATGTAATCATGTCAACTTCCTAAACTGAGTTTGGTTAATATCTAGTTAATTCCTGGATGGAGTATCATCCCATGCTAACTAGCAATAGACATAGCAACTGTGTAGAACGTGTAATTTTCAGGAAGTTGGCCAGGTTCTCTAAGAATTTAAATGCACAGACCATTTTAAGAAACAATTCTATGTCTAGGAATATATTTTGCAGGAATCCTTCAAATGGAAACAGAAGTAGATTTTCAATGATACTCTTTGCAGCATTCACTTACTCATTCATTCAATTATTGAGCACCTATATCAGTAACTATACTATACACTAGGAATAAAATGATGGGCAAAATAGATCACATGCATACCTTCATGGAGATTACAGATTAGTAAGAAAAAAAAACCAAACATTCACACAGATGGTTAGATATAATCTGAGAAAGTAGTATGAAAATAAATACAGGATGCTATGAGAACATGGTGGTAGTTACACTAAGGTATACTAAAGTAATTATTACTGAGTTAGTTACATTTAGCCTAACACTTCCTACCACATAGGAGTATGGTAAGAGTTAAGATTGGGGGGGGTAACCCTAAAAATTGAACCTAGTCTGTGAGATCAGAGAAATATTCCCTAAGGAAATGACATTTCATCTGAAATATGAAAAGGGAGAGGGAGAAAGCAGGGAAGAGAATTTTCCTGACAAAGGAAACTACATGTGTAAAGGTATGATAAGATATGATTTGGGGAACTGAATTAAGGTCACTGTGTTGCTAAACACTTCAAACTCTGAAAGAAACCCTTAAATATAATTAATAAAGAAAACTAATCTTGCTATACCCATAATATGCAATCCTATGAAAAAATATAGATAGATGATCAATTGGTAATTAAAAAACAAGAATGTATCTCAAAACCATGCTTTTATTGAGGAAACAGCCAATATGATATTTATACTTGCATGTGTGTATGTGTATGTATATGTATAGAGTCAATGATTTTATAGTCCTTCATATATTAAAACTATATTTTGCCTTTATCATTATTAGTTTTTTATCATTATTGTTTTTAAAATATTCCATACCATACCCCCTTGCCTGATCCATAGGAAAATTTTTTTCTAATGCTTGGCAGTTGTCTGATAAATAGGGAATAAAAATCAGACCTCACATATGATTCAAAGGTATATGATTTGGGCATTTATTTCAGAATATGGATGCTTGAACTGTACTGCTGATATTCATAAGATGTTGACCCATTTCCACTGTCCTATCTCATTCTTTGTTTTTATTCAATATGATAAAATAAAAATTGTACTGATCTAAGATCTGACTATGTATTATACAATTCTGCATCATTGCAGTTGAAACATTTAAGAAGGCAGATGACAGAAGAAGCAAGTTTGAGGGAAAAATAATAAGATCAGTTACAGAGAAACTGAATTTTATTGTAAGCCATTATATATGTCAGTAAAGTGAAGCAAGTTGACAGGGAATAATTAATCAATTATTTATTTATTTATTTATTTGTTTATTTATTTATTTTAAATCTGGGGTTGGACAGGTCATTGCAGCAAGGAAAATGGAAGCTGGATTGTCAATAGATAATGTTGCATGGAACATAATTTGAGATTCCTATCCAAGTCAACATGTGATACTAAAACCAAAAGGATAAGTAAAAACAAAATCCTGAAGAGATGCTTAGGACCTCAGAGTCTAAAGTGTCATCTGAATTTCTGCTAAAAAAGAGGGAAAGGAACAAAACTTTGTATCAAATTCACAGTACAAAATTTTGGGAGTCCATATTCCCAAAATGAAATAAGAACAATTTGGGTATATACAGGCTGTGGGAAGGATATCCATAGTATGAAATCTAGGTTTATTATTCAGTGTTTGTAAAATATGTTGCAATAGTTATGATATGTAAGAAAATAAGTCCACATGGGAAAACAGTAACTAGCATACAGATGGTATTTTAAGTTCCTAGACTGAATAGTCAGGAAGAGCTCCACAGAAGAAAAAGTCTAGGATCTACCTCAATCATTAACTTATTTATTATTCAACAATTGTTTATGGAGCATCTATTACTACATCAAACTTATTTCCCTATCAGTGATACAGCAGTGAAAACTACTGTCAAATTATTCACTTTAATGGAATTTATATTCAAGTGGATTCTAGAATATTATATTAAGGACATAACTAAAATAAGAGCCAGCAAAACACTGTGATGTGAGGCTGCTAGAGACAAGTGAGAAAATGGAGAAAAAAATGTGTTATCTTCTAGTGTGAGAGAGAAATAAAAATAAAGAGAAATGCTGAGAAGAGAGAGACTGAGAGGTCATGCGCCCCACTGATAACTGTATTTTTTATAAAAACGTGGACAATCATCATCACACAATGCAGAAGGTGGCATGTGCCACATAAGAAATAAGTAACAGCTGAATAGGTTCAGAAGGAGGATAAGCATAAGTATGAGGAAAGATGCCCACACTCCAGCTGGAGAAGTAAGAGATGTAGCTTAGGAAAGTATATATGCCACAAGGCTGAAAGAGCCAGGTTCCTTCCTAAATGGTCTTTGTAATTTCTCAGACCCTGGCATATGCAGAGTTTTGTCACCCTAAAATAATACAAAAAAAAAAGTTCTATGACCTGAGGTCTTGATTGTAAGAGTTTCAAAAAACAAGTGAAGAGGTGTACTGCATATTTTATTGTGCCCCTAACCATCCCCCAAAAGAAGTGTTTCTATTCTAAGGTGGTTACGGATAAGCAAACAGAAGAGAAAATATGAATATTCAGCATGACTCTTAAAGTACTATGAGACGTACAATGGGTAACATTCAAGCGCCATAGAATATATTAGACCATTGCTGCTGGACTGTCAATCTCAATGCATCTGCCCTTTCGAAACAGTAAGATGCATCTGAAGAACTGTGTAAGAATATCATTATCACAGTGAATCTGGAAAACTTTCTGATTAATTTGTTCTTCATTTTTTAAAAAAAATATCTAGGTTGTATTGCTAAGTGTTAGCATTATTCTATAGCTAGTTTGACCCTATAAGCAAAACATGATAGAGAGGTTCTTTTCTCAGCAAACATGCATCTCACTGAGCCATTACTTCAGCAGTGACATCGTCTTTCATGTATTTATATCTGTTTCAGCATATGACACTTTGTGTATTGCTGAGATTTATTTGATAGGGTATTGTCCCATTTTCCTTGCCCCATTTCAATTTTTTTTCTTTTCTTTCCTACAGATAATATAAATCAGAATCTTAGTGCCATAAAACCTAATTGGACATCTTGCAATTCCGCATCATTATAAAGAATGCTATATATGAACAATGCTTTATGTATTTGAGTGGCTTATCTGCCTCTTCTGTAAGATAATACAAATGACAATCAGCTTAGGAATCCACACATGGCAGATTTTCATGGTACTATTATATCAGTTTAGGTGCTGTATAGGAAACCTGATGAGCCTAGTAATAACTTCAGAAAGCAAGGTTATCAAAGGAGTGCAGATTTCAGCAGGAACTAGAATCATCCACAACTGGCAATCTCTTTAGACTGCCAAATTACCCAAAATTCTATTCTGCAAGGCAGTAATCTTTAATGTTCCAATAAAAAGTAACTCTTTTTGGGATAGCTATTGTGCTTGTAATTGCACACTCAGAAACTAATTTGCATAATATTGCAAAGGACCACAGGAAATGCACTGATAAAAAAAATAACTTAAGATGACTGGAAAGCCATTTGTACCCATGCTACCCTGTCATCATTTATACTTCACTCAATTATCAAATACCTACTCTGTGCCTGGCACATATAAGTCACTGGGAATAAAGATTTAAAAAGAAACATTCTGGAGCGCCTGGGTGGCTCAGTTCGTTTAACATGGACTTGATTTTGGCCCAGGGTCCTGAGATCAAGCTCTGCAGGGGCTCCGCACTGGGTCTGGAGCCTGCTTAAGATTTTTTCCTCTGGGCACTTGCGTGGCTCAGTTGGTTGAACATCTGCCTTCAGCTCAAGTCATGATCCCAGAGTCTTGGGATCGAGTCCCATATCAGGCTCCCTGCTCAGCAGGAAGTCTGCTTCTCCCTGTACCCCACCTCCCTGCTCATGATTCTTTCTCTCTCTAATAGATGAATAAAATCTTAAAAAGAAAATTATTCTTCTCTCCTTCTCCCTCTGCCCTTCCTCCACCACACCTGCATTCTACTGCTCTTAAATAAATAAATAATAAAAAGAAACATTCCATGCCCAAAAGGAGTCCATGTTTTAGTGCTAAAAATAATAACCAGCAGTAAGAATAGTGTTTGGTGTTTCTTACTATAGAGATATATATCATGGCTATTTGGGGGTTAGGGTTGGGGGCTTAGGAGTGATGAGTCAAGGAAGCTACTCATGTTAAGGCATTTCATGAATTAGAAACAAAGATGGGCATAAGAAATAGCAGGAAGATCTGTAGGAGAGGGAAGGGAAGAATGAAGGGGGGGTAAAGAGAAGGGGAAATAAACCATGAGAGACTATGTACTCTGGGAAACAAACTGAGGGCTTCAGAGGGGAGGGGGGTAGAGGACTGGGATAGGTTGGTGATGGGTATTAAGGAGGGCACATATTGCATAGTGCACTGGGTGTTATACGCAAATAATGAATCATGGAACATTACATCAAAAACTAAGGATATACAGTATGGTCACTAACATAACATAATAAAAAATTATTAAAAAAAAAAAGAAACAAAGATGGGGAACTGGAGAGAGAGGGCTTTCTATGTAAAGGGAGTGTCCTGTGAAAATGCATAGAAAATGAAGGAACTGGGTACATTTTGTACATGGAATATAGTTCAGGATAACTAAGAATGGAGAAGAATGAGAAAAAAAATAGGAGAGTACAGATTGGAAAATTAAACAGAGTTCCAACAGATAATAAATTTGCATGCCAGGCCAAAGACTTTGATTTAATGTTGAAGGCAATTAGAATTCATTGAACAATTTATGTTAGGACATGCTCTAATCAGATTTGCATTTTAAAGAGATCACTATGAAATACATTTTACTGAGAGGAAAGTACCAGGATCTGCTAGGAGGGCCTTACAGTAATCAAAATGAGTGATGATATAGGCCAAAATTAAGTTAAAGAAGTGGGATGGAGGGAAGGCAATGAACTGTGAAGTATTAAGAAAGCAGAATTGACGCATGCTGGTAGAAGAAAAGGAAGGGTAAGGAGCCAAATGTTAATCTGTTCAGAAAAATTGATGTGCTTTTAGTCAGAATTCAGATTCTACCTGAAATGTTATAATACTGAATTTTAACTTTATAAAGGATTAATCCGGTGGACTTTTTAAATGTATTTTATTTAAGCAATCTTAATACATTTTTTCACCATTAATTTCTGGTAGGGCATATATGTGATACTATATATTTTATAAGAGACTAATTTTTTTTTGTAAATTTTGGGTCTAATTTTACCCATGTATTTGTTATAAGAATAAAATAAGTTAATATCTATAAATTCATTAGTTCAGTGTCAGGCACATACTGTTTTTTAAAGGAACAAATATAAATTAGAAAACAACAGTACATGTTTCACATGAATTTTATCTGAGCACATGTCTGAAATAGCTAAATTAAAATTTACAAATGAGTTTTAAATTCAATCCTTCCATCTAACTACCTGGTAAATTTTTGAAAGTTTCTTAGTACTTTTTTTGTTGGGAGTGTTTTAACATCTAACATCTGTTTAAATAACATTTAACATCTGCTAAATAAGAGCACTGAATTGTCAATTATTCTATATTTTCTGAAGTTTCTGAGTTTCTGAATGTTTTGGAATATTTTTTGTGTGTTTTCAAACACAACATTTTTTTTCTATTTTTTCTTTGATTTATTAATTTAGTAAATGCTAATAATTTTTTTTCTTTGTGCCTGGTACACTGTTTAGTAGCTGAGGAATCAGAGCTGAATAAAATAGATAATATCCTTTCCTCAATTAAATGGAATGTGTATCTGTATATTCACTTGTGTATTTGTGATATATATATACATACATATATATTCTCCAAAATTTCTGCTGTTCGCTGTAGATTCAAATGCTTGTGCAAAAAAACCTTTTAACTCAAGAGACACTTACTAAGAACTTAACCCTTTCCAAGGACCGCCCTAGAGCTCATTTTTACGCAAGTCTACGTGCTATGCTGAAAGCTGGGTATGCATATAAAATAAAACCATGAGGTATCTGTTATTTAAAAGCTTAGCAAAATGTACCACAAAAAAAACATAAGAATAGAAATTCAGAGATACCCTTCTGATATGACATTAAACTGTTAGGCTATTGTAGAATGTCTGCTGAGAGCGAAAATCAATATCTGCAAAATTAGATTTGCAAGTCAGAACAGTTATTATATTGAATTTAGGCTAAATGATGATCAAAATCAGAAAATGGATTTTTGTGCTTGCATTTATGACAATAAAATTTCTACACTTTTTTTTTGTTTTATAATCTCATCTCCATTCTTTTTATTTTAAAACTAACTACCCCTAAAATTCTCCATTACCCCTCACTTTTACTGTGATTTTGGAGTACTTGTTCCATGAAAAATACTTTATACATCACCCATTATATAAGTGAAATATGACCCCATTCTCTCTCCTTTCAATGAATAACTCTTGATACTGAGGGTACTGTTTCTTTGTTGGTTGGTGCATCTGCTTTTTCCATTTTTTTTTAAATCACATATTCTGCCATTTTATTATTTCACCTTTATTTCCTTATATTACCTGGTATGAATCTAATGTTCATGTGGAAAATACACACAATCCTTAATTCATTCTGACCCTTACCTTTGCAATACTTTTAACAGTCCACTGTCTATAGCAATACTTTAAATCTTACCATTAATTGGAATTCATACTTATCCTTACCTAAGCTAGATCCTGAACATTATAAAAGCATTGCACATCTAATACAACAGAATTGGAAGTAACCATCTCTCCCTTCCCTGCAACCATAGTTTGGTCTTCATTTCACTCAAGTTATTATAAGTAGTTTTAAGTAATTTTCTAATCTCTTGTCTACCTAAAAAAAAACTATATTGCTATAATTAATAAACAAACTGGACATTTTTTGAATGAACAAAACAAGAGTTATAACAGAGTTACAAAATTTAAGTTATAAACTAACTATATACAGAATAACTACCAGTTTTATCTAACCCATTTGGTTTGACACAGCCAAATCCATTTTTCTAGTCACTCCACTTGATTCTCTTCCAGTTGGCTTCTTCTCCGTAGTCAAACCTAGTTTTTTATCTTCATGGTTTTACCTTTAAATCCTGCTATCAGGTGAGCTAATTCTCTTTTGCTTGCAAAGTTAATGGTTGGAGAAACAAAATCCTTTATGTCTGAAAAATAAACCCACTCTACAAACTTCAAGTAGATACTGCATTTCTCATTGTATCCGATTCCTAATTTTGCAGCAGCCTCTGGATGATGCATACAGCACTGTGCTCGATGGACCTCTGGTGTGTTTCTCAGTCTGCTCTCCTTGAATAAGCCTCAACGGTTTCTGTTTCAGGACCTGCTAGCAGCCTGATGGCCTCGGCTTCTCCAACGTATATGATGTATATAATGCGATGTTTGAAGATATGCATATATTTGTGACATCATTACCACAATCAGGTAATAAACATATCAACTCCAAAAGTTTCCTCTTACTCCCTTTTGTAGTAAGAACACTTAACATGAGCTCTTCTCTTAACATATTTTAAGTGTATAACACTGAATTGGTAACAATAGGTGCTATGTTGTACAGTAGATCTCTAGAATTTCTCATCTTGCAAATTAAAAATGTGTACATTTTGAGCAACAGATCCCCACTTTCCATTCTTTCCAACCCCGGGAAACCACCAGTTTGCTCTCTGTTTTTATGAGTTTGCCTATTTTAGATTTCTCATGTAAGTGGGATCATGAGGTATTTGTCCTGTGATGGGTTTATTCCACTTTCTTGGCTTTACCTGTAAGTTATTCTCCTTGAAATTAGGGTGTGATTTTTTTCTGAGATACAAAATTGATCATATTACTGACCTGTCATTCAATGGACTTCCGGCTATACACTTTTTCTGGCACTATTCAGAAATGGGCATTAGACAAAATTGTACAAATAATAAAATAACAAAATATAATAGCAGTACCAAAAATAATAGCAGGGGCAAAGGACAGAAACAAATATATGACCTTGAGCTATGTTTATATTATCCCTAAACATTTATTCATTTAAACAGAAACATTTATTTATATAGACATAGGAAGGTCATGGTTGTATTTCTGGGAAAATTCAGGGGGAGTTGGGAGATGGACAAACTATTAACTGCATTAGTACTAAGGCCACCATTGCATATAAGAAAGTTTTTGCAGCATCCATGAAATTTCATATTTAAAGCTCAACAAACCTCACAATTTTTCAAACCCTTCCAACAAAAATGTGATCCTCTCTCTACTATCCTATCCCCCAACCAGCTCCTCTATCCTTTTTCTTGCTGCTCTCCAGGAGCTTTCATTTGTTCTTCTGACATCCTTTCTATCCTTGCAAGCATTTTCCCCCAGAGGAGAGACAAAGGACACTCATAATCTTTGAAGCATCCAGTTTGGGGTTATTGATTTTATTTTTCTGTAAGTCATATCTTCCTGCTGCTTGTCTCTGCTTTGCCAGCACCAAGGTTTCACGTGTGTGAACAGATTGAAATGAATAAGCAAAGTACTGACTTTTAAAGAATCACAAAGAACAGAAAGACCTGGAAAGGCATTTATATGCCCTCTAGTGCAAATTCCTTCCTGTTACAGATAGATGAATTGAGTCTGGATTGGAGGAGGAACTTGCTTAGGGTCAAACATATTGTACAGATTGAATCAGATACAGTATTTCAAATGTTGTGACCCTACAGAATTTGTCATTCCACAGTGAAAGTGCCTGTTAGAGTGATTATGCAGTGTTAACACTATGCCACATATGGGCTAGACTATATACAACCTCACATTCCCAAATATATTCTGTTATTAAGAAATGTTTAAGGATATAGGAAAGAAACTAAGAGTTGCTGGAGGGGAGGAGAGTGGGGGGGGTGGGGTAACTGGGTGATGGGCATTAAGAAGGGCATGTGATGTAATGGGTGTTACATGCAACTGATGAATCACTGAACTCTACCTCTGAAACTAATAACGCACTTTATGTTAATTAATTGAATTTAAATAAAATAAAATTTAAAAAATTTAAAAAAGAAATATTTAAAGAGCCCTTAATTAAAAAAAAAAAACTTAGCATCAGAAGTTTCTTTTTGCCTGCTTCTGCTGGATATTGTTCATGGTTTATTTTCTCATTTTGCTGTGATTGTGGAGTATAAATTCATATTCCTTGTGTTTCTTCTAACATTTTTTGTTCATTTACTTCTGCCTATTGGTGCATTCAAGCAAAAATCACATTAAATTAAATGTTGAGGTTTTTCTCAGTATATGCATGTACTTTGAATTTTGGCAAATGACTGAAAAACCATGCAAGATTTGACTTGTGGTTATCAATGATCACTCGTGACTTTATTTCCACTGAAGAGACGATCAAAATTCAGCAGAGAATTCCTTCCTAATCCCTTGAGCATACTGAATTTCTTTTCCATTCACTCTTGAAATGAAAGTAAAAACTTGGGGGTTTTATGTAGAGGTATATTCTTAGATTATCACTTCTGGTGAGTTCTAGTGTTCAAATCCTATTTTTCATATCTCTCAAAACTGTAAAAACAGAAGCTTAAGGTCTCCAGAATTTGGTAGTCTAAGATTATAATCAAGTTTTGGGGTTCTCTTATTTCCTAAAGATTGTATTTTCACCATATTCTTATATTCTTTTGTTTGTTTTCTTTTTCATGGTAGTATTAAATTTCTGCTTATAACTGACTACAATTTAAGGCAAAGTTAATGATTTTGTTTTTAACATCCAGGTCTTATTTCCATCTAAAATTTATAAAGAAACAATGTCTCTACGTTCCAATTTGTTATTTTTCTATTTTTTTCTTTAAAGATTTTATTTATTTTATTTAGAGAGAGAGAGGGAGTGCAGGCAGGGGGAGAGGCAGAGGGAGAGAGGAAATTCCAAACCAACTCAGTGCAGACCCTGGGGCTCAATCTCAGGAACTCCATGGCCTGAGCCAAAATCAAGAGTTGGTTGCTTAATCGACTGAGCCACCCAGGTGCCCCTTATTTTTCTATTTCTCTCCTACAATACTGGTAATTTCAAAGCTCACTAAATACAATTTTCTTTAAAATTTTCTATCACGTAACTGCAGATATTTTCTGATAAACACATGCACATCTATGTTTTTTAAAAATTCTTTACTTGAAAGATCCCACATATATTTATATTTTCATTGTGAAATTGAAATTTACATTTGAAAGGATACCTCTTATTTTACCCATAGACATAGCTTCTCTACAAACATACACCTTCCTGGATTCATTTTCAGATATTAATAGATCATTGGATTCTTTAAATTTTCAGTCACTTACAACTTTGTTTAAAATTGATAATAATGATGCCATTTATTAATCAAACTAGTTCACCAGATATTTTTGAGCTTACACTATTAGTTACATTCTTAGGATACAAAGTAACACCAGGAAGATAATATCTGTAGCTTAACAGAATTTATGTTCTATTGCTGGAAATAGATAAGTAATTGCAATGAAAGGGTGTATGTGTTATGCTCTGGTAAATGTAAAGTAGGTATAACATGATTGGAAAGATGTGCTATACAGAAAAACAGTTTCCAAACCCATGAGGATGTTTCAGGCAGAATAAACAGCATGTTACAAGTACTAGGGATAGAAAAAGCGTATCATATTGGAGACTAAGGAGAGTTCACTGAATTATGACAGACAAATAAAAATGGAGATAGCATACAATGTCTTATACTGTTTGTACTATGGATAATATAAGCAATCAGTGACCCTAATCTTGCCCATAACTTATTAAGTATTTTCAATGGAAATAGAATCCTTAAATTTGTTTGTTTTCTGTTCATTTTAGAAAAAGTTGTTAAGGAAAAAATGATTTCCTATGATTTGTACCTGAATCATGTGCTTAGAAGAAAATCTTTTCATAACAGATGTGCTATATAAAGAATATCAGGATGCACTGAAATCACTCATATCCTCTCTTTTATGACATGATTGCTCAGTTAATTATATACATCTTAAACATGTAAAGAAAAAAGAACAGATGGTAAAGGCTTAGTTAAGAGATGAGTCCATGAAAATAACCTTATTCAACATAACTTGAATTTCCTTTCTCAAATTATTTTGTTCTATGGATCAGAAAATGATGCTACTATTGAAGAAAAAGGAAAATTCAAGAGCATAACTCTAAGATCAAAGTCACAGATGTATTCCAACAGGTGTCATATTACTGCTATTGTTAGTCAAGAACAAAGAAAAAACAGTGTTTCTTAAATGCCTATAGTGAACAAAACTTTGCTTGAAAGAAGATAAACTTCTGGGTTGAGAAGACAACTATTTGGAAACTTAAAATCCTTCTTAATCCATATATTTTGGAAATGAAATTATAAACACAATAAACCCTAATTAATCTTTATTATATATAGATCATATGCCTAGAAGAGGAGCTCCATTCCTCTTTAAAAATAAATACATATATTACATAGACTCAGACACACACAAATTGAGCTTTCTTTGCCAGGCTTTTGTAATCCATTAAATTATATCCATTCCTTAACTCATTTAGAGACCTGGTGTCATTTTTATTGCCTCTTTCTTACTACCAGGCCCATAAATTCAATTTTCAGACTACACTGACTTTTTCCAAAAGGAGCCCCCTAACCTGTCTCCATGAATCCATTTGTACCAATTTATAATCCATTCTCCTCAAAACTTCTCAAAACTTCTATGGGATCCTTTTGAAATCTTAATCAGAACCTACAACTCCTTGGTTAAAACCTTTTAATGGGAAAACCTAAAACATCAACAACAACAACAAACAAGTCTCAGGAATTCCTACATTTTCCAGCAACTGCCTTACTCTATACCTACTGGGTTTTAGGCTCAGCTCACTAGTGGTACAGAATAAAGACTACTGCCAAGACCATTAGAATCAAAGTTAAACACACTTATATCAGTTACTTCATGTTTTCAATAGGATTATTAATAATAACTATTATATAGGATAGTTGTAGGTATTCAGCAAAAATGTGTCTTTTTTCTGCTATTCTCTTTTTTAATTTTAGTTTTATTAAGGTATGCTGATAAATTGCGTACAATACACAGATATTCAAAATGTACATTATGGTGATTTGATATATGTATACATTGTGAAAGTACCACCCCCATCTAGTTAATTAACACATCTGACAGAACATTCTTAATATGCAATCTGTACATTTGGTTTCTGTAATAATAATAGGGTCATTTGTCTTTTGGAAACAGGAGTTATCTCAATTATACATATTTACCAGAGTTTGAATCCATGATAGAAAAGGGCTATGTTTCACTTACCATTATTTTCAAATGTTTCATTCACCCTTGGCCTGGCCCTAAATAGTCAAAATACTTGATTGAGTGACTGAATGTCAGGAATAGAGGGATCATATTTAAATAAGTACAGAATGTGGCCTAAATATGTCCTTAAGTTATAGTATTCTCTTTTAGGACACGATATTAGTGTAACCCAGTGAATTTAAGGGAAAAATTTATCACATTTCTCAGACATATGCCTGGCTAGATTCTCTAGTAGACTTACTTTCTCTACTACAGGGAATCAAACCTTTCATATTATGTTCTCTTACCAGTACTATCTCCTTTAGCAGCTTGCTTTACTAGTGTCCTTGCCTTACGTTACACAAGGTGGTTGCCAGGTTTATGCTGAGAAGAACAGTGGCAGAAAGCTATTTTCATTAAGTGGGTCTTAACTTCCTCATAGCTCCCAACTCTCTTACTTCACATTTACAAGAGGTTCTGGCCCTGCTGTAAAATGAAATCTGATATGAAGTCTTCCATCTTGTGTTATGTTGCTTTTAGCCTGAAATGAAAACTAAAAAAATATATATATATATATATCAAAGGAAGGAGCACACTAGTCTTGGAATCTACTGTTCTGATCTTGTCTATGTCACATCTTACAGATGACCTTCAAATTTTTACATTTGTTCATCGCACTATTTTATATTTGATATGCTTCTATTAATCTAGGTGGATGGAAAGGAGTCACGGTAGCCTCCTTGCCAGCTCCATCCCTACACAGAATGAACAAGATGTATTTTGGTCTCCACATATGGATGGAGAGGAAGGGTAACTTCTACAGGACTCCTACAGAATTTCATTTAGTCTGTGCTGAGAGGTGGGAAACAGTTCAGGTCTCCCTAGCCTCCAGCAGGATGACAGATCATGGGGACCACTGGCAATTTTTCCTTCACTATGAATGCAGGATCTAGTCACCCCCAAAATTCATTTTCAGATTTTGTAAAATATGAGCTCTTTTAATTAAACCCATTATGAAAGCTGAAGGAGTATTTCTAAGATCAGGCCTCAAAGTTACATGTGCACCTAACTTTTGTAGCCTGTTATGTCAGCTCTACTTTCATCTGGGTCTGGAAGTAGGACAGGGTCTGTTACTGACTTGGCTATTTGTAATGGGCCTTCCTGCTCCTCACTTTTTTTCTGGAGTTGAAGCCACTGAAAGCAGCTCCTTACGTTTTGTTATTTGTTTTTGTTTTCTCACTTTCCTCTGTTTCTTGTGTGTGTTCTGTGACAGAACTCGCAGCATCTTGTCTCCAAGGGTTATAGGTATTCATTGGCCTGGGCAGGTGTCTTTTTTTTCTGATTTGAGCATCCTACCATTTTTTTCTGCCCAATGACCTACTTTGGAGAACAGAGTATCCCCTCTCTCAGCCATTTGGACTACCATTACTTTCTGGTTCTTCCTTGCAGCCAAATCTTGGCCTGTTCTTGCTGACACAGGCTTTTCCCTCTGGCCTCCTTATTGGTATATAATACCTGGGAAGCTTCTAGGACACACTATGCCTATTCTGGGCATGCTTTTCTAATAATACATGAGTGTCACTTTTATAAATGTAATTAAATAACAGGCTTATATAATTTTGAGCACTAAGATGGTGCATCTTTACTTCCTGCTAAATAGATATCACCATACAATTTACTATTTCTGATGACTTAAAATGTTTTTACCAAGTGGAAAAAATTAAGACATTCATGAAGCAGAAATTGTATGATTGCATAATCAGTTCAAGAGAATGTAAGCCGCAGTCAGGAGTCAGATATTTGTCAATCCTGCCTCATTTTCCTGTGTTTTTTCTTTAATAGCAAAGTTAATCCTTGGCTGACTTAGCTCCTCATTCATCAGTTCTGCCATTTGTAGAATTCAAACTATGAAATGAACCACACTTAACCAGACCCACACATCTCAATTCCCTTCCAAAAATGGAGAGCTGTTTTATCTTCACAGTTAAACTGAGTTGTTTCAATACGCAGGTATTGTGCTTCTGTGATATAATCTGATTTGCAGCATCTCTTTCTTCTATCTTTCCATTCCCCCATCACATAATTATTGTCCTTAATATGAGGTTTCTTACCTCATTCCTTTGTTTAGGTACCCATTCCAAGTTTTTGGTAATAGTGACTTACGAAACAAATTCCTTACCAAGACCCAGTTCAACATTATTATTCAAATTTCTGTGAAAAATATGGAAGTTCTGCTCTTAAACTCAAGTCCATGGCCTGCTCCATTGGAATAAGTCTCCAGGTGTCAAATGTTTAATGGTTGCAATATGATAAAATTAAACATTCGACTATGGGGGCGCCTGGGTGGCGCAGGCGTTAAGCGTCTGCCTTCGGCTTAGGGTGTGATACCAGTGCTCTGGATCGAGCCCCACATCAGGCTCCTCCACTGGGAGCCTGCTTCTTCCTCTCCCACTCCTCTGGCTTGTGTTCCCTCTCTCGCTGGCTGTCTCTCTCTGTCAAATAAATAAATAAAATCTTAAATAAAAAAATAAACATTCGACTATGAATTTTAGAGATATAAAGATGTAGTCTTTAAAGGACTCCAAACATTCACTTTTATTAAAGCTATTCTATTCCATATGATCTTCCAACACAAGTACAGCAATAGAACCAAATATCATATGATTCAGTGATGACTCTGGGATAAAAGCAAGATCACTGTCAGGATGTGAATGAAAACAGTTTTCACTTTTAAATTCCATATTTGCAAAAGCGTCACTTGACTGGAAGGAAGACTGCTGTTATTCCCAGTGTGTCACTGATATGAAATAGACTACAGAATAAATATACTGGATTCAAACAAACATATTTTAAGCTTTGGAATTCCTTGACCTGTTAATATGGAACATCTAATGGGAAAGATGACTCAAGTTAAAGTCTGATACCAGAATATTAGTGCAAGTAAAGCTCCCTAATTGTCATATCTACAACCATTTTGGAAAGCATCTTACAAATTTCAGGCACTTTTTAAAGAGGTTTTTCAGTTTCCACAGCACTCCCCTCATTGTGCTAAGTTCTTTTTATCTTGCGCTGTGACAGCAATGTTTTACTGTACAACAAACAATGGTCCCTGCACTCACTGATCCATTGAAGGAGCCATACATACGTATGTGTATTTATATGTATATGTATGTATATATGTTATCTATGTATATGTTTATATATAATATAGCAATATAATGACATACTTGTATGTTATATATTATATAGAACAATTATTACATAGCACCACATATAAAAATAAAATACATCATTATATTATAATATAACTACACACTACAATTTGTTCCTCCCATTCATCCTTCAATGGTGATGGACACTTAGGTTGTTTCCATTTTGGGCTATTGTAATAATGCTGCCATGAACATGGGTGTACAAATATCTCTTCAAGACTCTGCTTTCAATTCTTTAGGGTCCATACCCAGACATGGAATTGCTGGACCATATGTTAATCCTGTTTTTAATTTTTAATTTTTTGAGGAACCACCATACTGTTTTCCATAGCAGGTGCACTATTTTATATTCCCAAAACCAGGGCACAAGGGGTCCAAAGTCTTCATATTTAAGCAGATTTTTAAAATAAATTTTATTAATATAAATGTTTTTATTGACTTTAGCTTTGTCACATTCTCAAGTTGGCTTGAAAACCCCTAACATGTTCAAAAATTACTACTCTAATGAGAATATGTGGACTTGGAGATTATACTTAGCACGACTGGTTTCCTGAACCTGCTATTTACTATCTGTGTGGACTTGGGGAAGTTATTTAATCTATCTTGGACTCTTTTCCATTGGACTATGATGAAGACTAGGTGGCAGAGTCCGTGTAAAGCCCACACACAGTCCCCTCTTTGTAGTAGCTCAGTAAATTTCAGCTACCACCTCACACTTCTACTTGCCTTCCATTAAGCAGAGAAAGTATAACTCCTGTGAGAGTCTGCCAATTCCATTTCAATTCCTCCCTTCCTCTAGAGTAACAGAAACTGTGATTTACCTGAGCATGTATTTGTCCACAATAAAAACTATTTCCAAGCTTTCCTGAATGTAGTCATGAGAAAAAAATACAAGTGTTGTATATAACAGGTGGACAATTTCACTCAAGCAAATGGCATTGCTCTCCTGTATCACCCTTTACTTTTATCTGCTGGGTTTCTTTTTAAGATTTTATTTATTTGCTTGACAGAGACAGCCAGTGAGAGAGGGAACACGAACAGGGGGAGTGGGAGAGGAAGAAGCAGGCTCCCAGTGGACAAGCCTGACGTGGAGCTCAATCCCAGAACGATCACACCCTGAGCCGAAGGCAGACCCTTAACAACTGCGCCACGCAGGCACCCCTTATCTGCTGTTTTGAGAATGGATATGTTAGATGGAGCTGGAGCAGACACCTTGAATCACAAGTTATAATATTCTTGATGAAAATCACAGAATAGCAAGATAAAAGAAATGTGATTTCTAGACATTGTTGGCTTTCATATCAATCCTGCCACTTGTCTGACTTAAATTGAAGATCAACTTTTATCTTAAGCTGTTACTATTTTGTATTTTTGTCGTTCAGAGCTGAAATTAGTCTTGCCTGATACAAACACTAAACCAAAAGCATACAAGAATGAGTGTGATGGTAAACAGGTCAAAAAATATGGTTTCAAATCAGAGCTCAACTTTTTAGTTAAATGACAATAGGCTTAAACATTATATTCCTCAATACATTCATTTTTAAAGAAGAAATAATAATAAAATTCATATATGTTGTAAGAATTAAATGAAATAATTCACATGTGGTATCTAGAGTAGGAGTCAGTAAATTAAAGCCTAGGGCTCATATCTGGCCTGCAGGTCATATCCTGCTCTCTATTTCTTTAAATAAATTCTGTAACTAAATTTTCATTGGAACACAGCCATGCCACTTGATTATGTATTGTCTTTAGCTACTTTCATGCTAGAATGGCAGAGTTGCATAGTTGCAACAGATATCTTATGGCCCACAGACCCTAAAATATTTATTATTTAGCCCTTTACAGTTTGCAGACCCCTAATTGAGAACACAGAAACTAATTATCCATGTATTTTCTCTCTATGAAGTCCTTGTAGTAAGGGGTTGTCTTGCTTGTAAAGTGATTACAGCACCAATCAATCCTTAATTATGCACGTTTAGGGATGGTTTTTGAGTGATGAGTATGACATTTTACTAATTCAGCAGTGTTTATTGACCTAATCCTTGAGGCCTATGGCGTACATCTACCGAAGGCTAATGTACATTACAGCTTTATTCTGCAGCCTCAGAGAAGAGAATAACAGATAGGTCAATACCAGATGAAACCCATGATCCATTAATTACTATTATGGGTAAAAAACCCAGTCTACATACACACTCTTTCCCAAGCAATGTAAGGTTCTTCTCCTTACGGGATGCAATCCAGTAACCTACACATATTAAGAAAACAACCAAGTATAATCAGTCAATTTAAATCCAATTGAACCTGATCTACCTCAGGTGCTAAAAATCCATGATTCAAACAAAATAAGTAATCTGCAACAATAACATGTGGATTTGTTAAAAGATCCAGCTCCTTCTTATATGGCTAACATAGTGTTTGATTTGAAGGCATCCTATTTACCCTTATTAGAACCACCCTAGTGTTTTCCATGTATCTTGCTCCAGCTCTGACTGCAAAACTTTCCAGGATGATTAGCTACAGTGAGTCTACCAGCCATTACAGAAGTACTTTTTTTTTTTTTTTAACAGAAGTACTTTTAAACCAAAGTCCCTAAGAACTACTGGCAGGCAGTACACCATTTCTCAATAAACTAAACACTTAAGATTGAGGTTTTTTTTTTTTGTTTTTTTTTTTTTTTTAATGAACTTCTGTCTCCTCCTCAACTGAAGGTACCTATTATATGTTTAAATTAATCACATTCACGTTTCTTAAAGATTCAAAATTGTTACTGCCTTATTATATAGTAGGATTTTCAGTGTAGCTTCCTATACAATTCACTTTTTTAATTTAAATATTGAGAAACTATTCAATTTAATTGATTCAATAAACATTTATTTTTCCCACATATGGCAAAATATTTTGGCACTTTGAGATATAGGTTTAAGTTATTCATGGTTCCTCCTCTCAGCTAAAAATGCAATGTTGTTGATACATTTTTACATAAAGATAGTAAAATGTAGTGAAGAGCTTCAATGTGGGAAAGGCCTTAATCTGGGGTCAGTTTATCATAGTTCAAGTAACAGCTTTTACAATTGCTTGTGCTATGATATTGGATAAGCCTTTTCTGAGCCTCTGCTTTCTTATCTGTAAAAATGAAGGTTATCATACTTACTTTTTTCAGTTAGGATTAAATAAGATGGCAAATGTTTGGTGTCTGGCAGGCCTTTGATTAATATTTGTTCACTTCTCTACTTTGAATCTATCTGGAAGCCTGGAATAATAATTCTAAGGAAGGAAATGGTTTGTTTGTTTTTTAAAGATTTTTTTTTTATTTATCTGAGAGAGGAGAGAGAGACAGAGAGAACGAGCTGGGGGGAGAGGGAGAAGCAGCCTCCCCACTGAGCAGGGAGCCCAATGCAGGGCTTGATCCCAGGACCCTGAGATCATGACCTGAGCCAAAGGCAGACGCTTAACTGACTGAACCATCCAGGCACCCCAGGAAGGAAATGTTAATACAAATGCAGAAACCAAATTTTAAAATAATGTGGTTTTATAGGCAGAAATAGGCCATTCCTAGAAGCCAGAGAACGCAGAGGCAAGGATTTTGAAAATACAGGCCAATCTCGTCAATCTGAACATAATGTTTGTGGAATGCGTAAGAAATAAAGGTGGTTAGTTCTGTGGAAAAGGATGTGGAAAGGATTAGTAGAAAAGAAAAAGTATGATGGCATATGTGGCGATGAGCCCTGGGTATTATACGCAATTAATAAATCATTGAACACTATATCAAAAACTAATGATGTACTATATCTTGGCTAATTGAACATAATAAAAAAATAAAATAAAAATAATAAAATAAAATAATAAGACCCCCCCAAAAAGAAAAAGTATGAAATATCACATTATTGTGATTATAATAATTAATGGAACATAATAGCATCTCAATAAATGTTTGTTTGAATTGATGTTCTATGACTTTTGACATGTGCATTTTCACCCTGGTTCTGTGTCTATTATTATTAATGAGAAGGCAGTAGGTTGCTATTATTTGCAAAATATTTCTAAGTTAGTGCAATGAGGTAGGCAACTTATTATCAGTCTAAATGCTATTTATGGGGCCAATAAAATGCTACATAGGTCACTCTATTGCCCCAGAGTGGTTGATTTAATTTCAACTGCAAAATAGAAACTGGGTAATAAAAACACACATTAATCCATACATATGTGCACACAGGCACACATCATGTAGCAATATCCTTTAAAGAAAAAAAAAATACTTACCACGCTGTTACTGTTATCTTCTTGTCCTTTCCTGCCATTTAAAAAAATTTAAATATTTAGTTTCCCAAATAAGTATATGCCTTCCAGTGTGGCAGTCATGCTAGAAGCAAAGGACACCTATTATTTTTCCCAACTGAATCCTGGAGTAATGAAGAGGGTTGTGGTTAGAAAGAAGGGGCACATACAAGAGTCCCAAATTCAGAATAAAAGAGAGTACAAGTTCAGTGAAATCTCCAGTTTGGAAATCTCTAGTTACCATCTCAAGAAAGGATCCTCTCTAAACAAGCTGCTCTTTTTCTCATTTCTTATTTCCTTGTAATGATGATCTATAAACTATTAAAAACTAACATAAAGAAGTGAACGACCTGTATGCCTGTTTTCATGAAACCAAAGTTGGAAGTTTGCTTACCATGCTATAGCCAGGCTTAAAAGGAAAAGAACCTGAAGGCATGAAGTGTGATGGGAGGCAGTCTAAACTGGCATTATAAAATAAAGATACATAGAGCAACTTTTCTAAGAAAGTGATGTAGACTTGAGCAGTAAGTAAATAAACCTACAGAATTCCTAATGCATCTATTTTTTTAAAGCAAATTTTCAATATTACCATAATGTAGTAAAAACAGGTAGTGACCTCTGTGGAAGGAATGGCATATTTATTTTGAGAAGAGAGCTGAAGTTTGATCCAATTCTTTTCCTTCCTTGCAGCTATGTGACTTGGGACAAATCGTTTAACATTTTCTAGTAGTACTGGAGTAAATGATTTTCAAGAGCTGTTCCTGCTCTAAAATACTCTTTGATACTAGGAAATGGATAACTGTAATCCACAGAGACAAAAACAACCAAAATCTTAATTAAGATGCAAACAAGATACAGCATTTAAAGATGCTGGAGTTTCAAAATAATTTCCATCCCTCTGGTAAGGAGACTAATGAGCAGTGAAATGACCAATTGTGAGCAACAGATGGAAAACAGGGGAAAAAAAATCTGAAAAAAGTCTATCACCTAGATAATCAGCCCCTGAATAATTCAGTGATGACTGAATTTCCTTTTCTCATTGCCTAATCATTTAGCAAAACTCATTGATGTCACTCCTATGACTCTCCTGAGGTCACTTTTATCAAAACAAATGCTCTTCCATAATGGTCCAATTCTAAGCAAGAAAAGAAAAACAAAGGAGGCTTTTCCCATCTATTATTCATTGCTGATTTTGCAACCAGCTAGGTTTTTCCATGCCTCTTTCCTTTTGAAAGGGTTCTTTCTGATCCATCCACACTATCAGAGTATGTCTCTCCTGGATCTTTGCTGCAATGTCTTAATTGTTGACTCTGAGTCCAGTCACCCGTGCTGCTCAACATAGGTATAAGAAAGGTCTTTTAAAATGCAAACCTCTTTCCAAAATGTCCAGTATCTCTCTTTAGAGGAAGTAATGTACTCCAAAATTTGTATAATTGCTGTAGACCTCCATTTAGCATTTAAGCACATTTCTTCTCTATTGTATCTTCTTTCATTCCATTAACAAGAAACTACTCTCATCTGCTTACATTCAAAGTTTATTTTTAAAAAAACCACAAAGTTTATTTTATGTCTTTTAATAGATAATGGAGAAAGAAATAGTGAGAGGACATTGTGAGGAAATATTTTAATTTATTGATTTCATGCTTATTTCTAGCACAATGGATGAAAACAAATCTAAACTTGAATTCCAAATACAGGAATATCCAAATAGATGGTATTATATATATTTGCATTTTACCCTGAAAGTGTGAAAACAAAGAAATTGTGAACTGACTCTTCATACAACTTTTTAAATTCCTTCTTCTTTTTTTTTTTAAAGAATTATTGATTGATTTTAGAGGTGGGGGAAAGGCAGAAGGAGAGGAAGAGAGAAACTCAAACAGACTCTACACTGAACGTGGAGCCCAAAGCTGGGCTCAATTCCACAACCCTGAGATCATGACCTGAGCCAAAACCAAGAGTCAGATGCTTAACTGACTGTACCACTCATATGTCCCCCCTTTTTTTAAAATTCTTGAAAAAGTTGATCCATATACATATATAAATAAGAAGAAAGTGAGATGAGGAATTTCAGGTCTGATTCCAGTATCCCCAGAACTTAAAATTGCATTTCATTTTTTCTGGGACTTGAGCTTACATAGCTGTGAAGCACTGTTAAATCTTTCAGTTCCAGCAACTTTTGTGTTTACATATAATTTTTCCTCTACTTGGCTGATACTGAATTAAGAGAAAAACATTATATTTTCCTTCCAATGCAGATTACTTCATTCTATTTATTTTATTTTAGTTATAACTTTGAATATCATTATCTTCTCTGATGAGAGAATATCAATTTATTTCATTTAAAGCTACAGATCTGTACCCACAAGATATTATTCATTCTTTAGTGGAGAAAGAACAGTAGTTGTTAAAGATAAGTAGAGGAAGCTGACTGTATTTTAAAGGTCTGAAGTATCAACAAAATGCCAATAAATGTAAATATAATAAGGCAGTATATCAAAATGTAAAAAGATTTTTTAAAAAATTTTTGCTACTTCATTGCTTGAACTCAGTTACTTAGTTAGCAAATTGTTATAACTATATTATTGTCATTCCCCAAGTGTATTGTAATTAAACTTAACTGATGGTTAGTCCTGGGTTTTATGGAATTTAACATAACCATTGTACACATCAGTGCCTGGCAGGTAACAATTATTTTGTAAATGTTTATGTAATGAATTCTGTATTTGTTTCTAGGGCTTCCATAACAAATTACCACAAACTTCGTGACTTACAATGACAAAAATATATTCTACCCCAATTCTGGCAGCTAGAAGTCTGAAATCAAGATATAACAGGGTTGGTTCCTTATGGAGGCTCTGAGAATCAGTTCTATGCCTTAAGTCTGGCTGTATTGGCTTCCTGGCAATTGTTGCCTTTCCTTGAAGAAACATCCCTCTGGTGGTAAACATTTACTCTGGTCTCTGCCCCCGTCTTCACATCATCTTCTCCCCTGTGTTTCTCTTTATGTCCTGTTCTACCTTCTGTAAGGACACTCATTGGATTCAGGGCCCATTCTAATCCATTATGATCTCACCTTGAGCTTTACATTAATCACATCTGCAAAGATGCTATTTTCAAGTAAGATCACATTCTGAGTTTCTGGGTGGGCATCAGTTTTTAAAGACTACCTACCATTCCATCTACTACAAATTTAACAATGAATTATTTCAGCTAAGCCATCTCTAACTTGCAGGGATTTTTTTCATAACTCTTTTCTGAGAAAGGAAACTAATTTAAAGTATCAAAATCTAGAAAACTTAAAATATATAAAGTATAAATTACACTGAATAATAAGATAACAGAACTTTCTGATGCCTCAAGCAAGAGAAATTGCAGAGAGTGTGAAACATGTCAACTGACATATATTGAGAATATAAAATGGAACAAGGAATGAGGTCTAGTAGTAAGAAAATTCTTTAAAGATGTTTGTCTTTTATCTAAAGGTTGAGGATGAGGATGATAGTGTTCTAGTAGAAGACACCCAGGAAAAGGGAACCCATAAATAGATTCAATCTATTAAATAATAATGATATTATGTTTCAGAGAATATATAAAATAGATATCTTTAGAAATTATATATAACAGATAAATTTAGAGATAATATATAATAGATATATTTAGAGATTATATATAATAAATATATATATATTACACAAGCACATACATAACCTATTATGTTTCTCTGGAGAATCTTGACTGATACAAATATTGAATGAGAATTAGAGAGATGTTTATAATGTTTTTAGAATTGAGAGATATTTGATATAAACTGTTTAAAATAATTTTGTAGTGAATACTTGAAAACAAAATGCAAATTTCCATTAATACACCCCTATGAAATCTAATGTGTAATCATATAATAATAATGGGGTGTCTGGGTGGCTCAGTAGGTTAAGCTTCTGGCTCGAATTCAGCTCAGGTCATGATCTCAGGGTTTTGATATCAGTGGCATCTGTCCTCAGGCTCCCTGCTCAGCAGGGAGTCTGCTGGAAATTCTCTCTCTCCTTCTCCTTCTGCCCCTCTCCCTACTTGCATGTGCTCTCTCTTGCTGTCTCTCCCTCTCTCTCTCTCTCTCTCTCTCAAATAAATAAATTTTTAAAATAATAGTAATAATAACAAAAAGTAACTACTAGGAGCTTTTTATAGGTTTACTATTGTTCTAAGTGTTCTATATAATTAAAACACTTAAATCTCATAACACTCCTAAGATGTAGGTACTATTATCACATATTCCTATCTTACAGATGAAGAAACTGAGGCAGAGTAGTTGCCTAACTTATAAAGTCAAGGTTTTATAACTAGGAATTAACAGAGCCAGGCTTTAAACCCAAACCCATCTCATGGTCTACTGATGGTGAGCTAGAGGTCCAGGAAAATCAGTGGCATAGTTCTAATCCAAACCCAAAGGCATGGAAACCAGGGGAGCCAATGGTCCCACTCAGAGTCTGGAGGCCTGAGAACCAGATGTGCTAATATTCGAAGTCAGGAATAGATAGATGTTTCCAGTTCAAACAGAAAATTTGGCCTTCCTCTGCCTTTCTGTTCTATTCAGGGCCTTAATGGACTGAATGATGCCCACCATATTTGTGAGGCAATCTTTATTCAGTCTGCAAACTCAAATATTAACCTCTTCCAGGAACATGCTAACAGAAACACCCATAAATAATGTTTTAGCAGCTATATGGATATCCCTTAGCTTAGTTAAGTTGACACATAAAATTAACCATCACAAAAGGGGTCCCGTATAACTAGAAAGAGTGAAGAGGTTTTATAAAAGTATTATAGAAAACAGGACCTTTACACATGGTTCTGGTGTTAACTGAAGTTGTAGAAGGAAGGACTGAAGACAGACACTCATAGAAAAAGAGAATTATAAAAAGGATCTGAAGCAGTTGTCACTAATTTAATCTCCTGGAAGGTGATTCCACTATTATGGCAGTTTTTACAGTAGATTAAACTCTACCAGTTTCAATGTTTTTCTCACAAGAGACATGGATTGTGAGTACTTTTAAAACTTTTTGAGAGAAATTATATTAGAAATTACATAAATGCAACATTATGATGCAGTGAAGTTGGAGACACTCTCAAAATTAGAAAAATTTGGCTCCTATTGCAAAAGACTAGATAACTAAAAGATGGTACTGGACATGTAGAAGCTTGTGGGACATTCATCCATCACAATCTCTCATCTAGATTAGTCCTAAAGGAAAATTTCTGGTGGCCATAAAGGAAACTGTGGGTAGTAGATTCATCAGTATCATAAGTTTCATGGCTGACTTTTAAAAATTGCTCTCCTAGAAACTCAGGAAAAAGAAGTTAGTTGGCATGTATTTGTTGAATGCATAAATAAATTGCAAACTGCAACTGAAATTCCAGTGCCTCGTGGTAAAGGAAAATCGTATGTGCTGAAATCACATCAATGCGGTGAAGATGGTTATTACAAGTGTAGTAAAACGCAAGGGCCTTAGTGCACTGTGCCAGGTGACCTTAAGGTGAGACCAGATAGTACTGACAACACTATGCCTACCCTGTCTTTCAAATTTATTACCTTAATTTGGGCTTAATGAGGAGTGAAGGAGTCTAGAGGGGAGACCTTGTTGACAGGTCACATGGGAAACAATATTGCATAGTAGTTAGTAGTGCAGGTTTAGAGTCAAACATGGTTAAATTTGATTCTTAGCTCTAACTCTTAGTAGAAGGTAGTCTAGACAAGCCTCTTCCATAATGTGTGGATAACAATTCCTCTCTCCAGAGGCATTCTACCTAGATTCTACCTACCAAGGATTCTATGGTAGAATGTGCTTTGAAGGTTTATGGCTTAAAACCCAACAGCTGTGCATTCTTCTTTCTGCAAAGCTCATAGTTGAAGCTGGGTTTGAACAATTCAATACTTCATGTTAAAATAAATTCCAAAGGGCACTGGCGTGAACTGAGCATAGTTCAATTCCTCATCACTATTCCCTACAAAAATATGACATCTCTAATATAAAGTGCACGGACATTTTTTATTTACGTTATTTTTGAAATTGTAATCATCACTAAAGTAAAAGAACTAAAACAGAGAAAAAAGCCTACCTTTGATATTGTGCATGATGATTATTTTACATTTTGCAGCACATACTTTCCTTACTTCAGATGGCATCAACATAGGAAGAAATGAGCTTTTAAAAAAGTTATAGCACATGAAAGACAAAAGGAAAGGCCATTTCATCCTATCCAGAAAAGAAATGCTTGAAATTCAACAAAACCTCATGAGCAGGCCTACCAGTGGAGAGGTTAAAAAAAATGTAAATAAAACCTGGTATTCTCAGAGTTATATTTGCATGAGAACTGACACAAGATTGCTCAGCTAAAAGAGTAAGTGAAGACACATGAAAAAATGCTCCACTTCACTAGTCATCAGGGAAATACAAACCAAAACCACTATGAGATACCACCTTACACCAGTTAGAAAGGCTAAAATTAACAAGGCAAGGAACAACAAATGTCGAGAGGATGTGGAGAAAGGGGAACCCTCTTACACTGTTGGTGGGAATGCAAGTTGGTACAGCCGCTCTGGAAAACAGTACAGAGGTTCCTCAAGAAGTTAAAAATAGGGACGCCTGGGTGGCACAGCGGTTAAGCATCTGCCTTCGGCTCAGGGCGTGATCCCAGCGTTATGGGATCGAGCCCCACATCAGGCTCCTCTGCTATGAGCCTGCTTCTTCCTCTCCCACTCCCCTTGCTTGTGTTCCTTCTCTTGCTGGCTGTCTCTATCTCTGTCAAATAAATAAATAAAATCTTAAAAAAAAAAAAAGAAGTTAAAAATAGAGCTACCCTGTGACCCAGCAATTGCACTACTGGGTATTTACCCCAAGGATACAGATGTAGTGAAGAGAAGGGCTATATGCACCCCAATGTTCATAGCAGCAATGTTCACAATACCCAAACTGTGGAAGGAGCTGAGATGCCCTTCAGCAGGTGAATGGTTCATATATACAATGGAATATGACTCAGCCATCAGAAATTATGAATAGCCACCATTTGCATCAACATGGACAGGACTGGAGGGGATTATGCTAACTGAAATAAGTGCAGCAGAGAAAGACAATTATATGATTTCATTCATATGTGGAACATAAGGAATAGAATGGGGGACCATAGGGGAAGGGAGGGAAAACAGAATGGGAAGAAATCAGAGAGGGAGACAACCATGAGAGACCCTTAACTCTGGGAACCAAACTGAGGGTTGTGGAAAGGGATGTGGGTGGGGGATCAGGTAACTGGCTGGGATGGGCACTAAGGAGGGCACATGATGTGGTGAGCACTGGGTGTTATATGCAACTAATGAGTCATTGAACACTACGCCAAAAACTAATGATATACTATATGTTGGCTAATTGAATTTAAATAAATAAAAATATAATAAAATAAAAATAAATAATTTTTTTATAAAGTGAACATGAAACCTGAAAGATGCAAAGGTTAATGGTAGAGAAATTCCAAGACTGCAACACCAGATGGAATATTTTTCTAATGCAGATAATATACACTATGATTAGAAATCAGAGAAATATGAATTAGAGATACTTAGACAAAGATGATTTTTAGTAGGATGGGCTGACTGAAAGGTCACTGTGACAATGAAGAAATAAAAGAAAATATCAATATTCCATGTATAAGTTAAAATTGGTTACTAATTCCAAACAATGCAGAGCAGATTTCATTCACTAGAATAATTTCCTTGGAATTTTAAAGATAGAGGTTGTCCTTAAAATATATGGCAGCTTTAATATTGAGATATAATATATTGGAGTCATCATAAGCAAACAGTAGGGGTAATTAAAGTATGTATTGAGATATATTAAAGATGAAGTTCTCATATATTAGGTCCTGAAAAAATTCTGACCCTTATCTTAATAAATTAATAAAATGGCATTAAAATCAGAGAAAGTTAATAAATATTATAAATGTTTTTGTTAACTGTACTCAATGTTCAAAGATGCAATTTTATCTACTATCCTAAATCTGGTCTATATAAACAGAAGGTAAGAAGTAACATATAAATTTGTGAAAATACATATGTATAATTGTATCAGGTGTAAGGAAAACATTAAATTTCAATATATTGTTTAACAGTAATAGTAAACAAAGTATAATTCATTGTAATAAACTTGAAAGTTACATTGAAATCAATCTAATTCTGCCTATTAATTTTTTTTTTCAAAAGAACTGGCAAATTCAGAAGTGGAGAGAGCATGAATTAAGGAGACAGGCAGATACAGGATCAAATGTGTTAACTATCAAATAAAGTAATATATAAAACAGAGTAAATATATCAGAATAAATATAGTAGTTACTGTAGCATTTTCTACCTTTGTTGTGCAAAATATTTAGAAGGTTTCCTTTTTTTCTTTTAATGAGAGAATGGGTAGTATTATTCAATTACTAAGCATGAGAAATAAAGTGATATAAATAATAGTCCTATTCCCACTTTCTAAAAGGGGAAATTTAAGGGCAACTGGGTGGCTCAGTCAGTTGAACATCCAACTCTTGGTTTTGGCTCGGCTCATGGTTTCAGGGTCGCAAGGTCAAGCCCCAGGTCAGCTCCATGCTCAGTGCAGAGTGGGCTTGAGATTCTCTCTTTCCCTCTCCCTTTCCCACCACTCCTCCCCTTACTTGCACTCACATGCATTCGCTCTCTCTCAAATAAATAAATAAAATCTTTAAAAAAAAGTAAAAGGGAAAATGTCAATAAAAGAATAAGTATAATTTAGCATGTAGAAATATGTAGCTCTAGTTTACTTACTCCTTCTTCTCACCCCTCCCCCATAAAAACTCTAGTAATCTAGACACTTTTGTCCCTAACTTCATCTACATGAAAATGTTTCCAAAAATGAATGCCTAGGGGGTAAACTGCTACACCAAAGAATTTGTGCATTTTTATTTTTACTGAATTTTGCCAAATTCTCATGAGAATATTTTACCAATTTACCTCATGTAACACCTTCCTCAATGTATATTAGCAAATTATTAAAATTATTCCTCTCACAGCATTTCTCAATTGAGGTTTCTTATTCGAATCACAGAACACAGAAAATGAAGTGAGTGACAATCTCCTCAATTCTCCCAAGGATGGAATATAACGAGTACCGTTCTAAATGAACTGGAGAGAAGTTAATTCATTACAAATGTTCAAGGCCTTAAGGGATTATATCTTAACACTCTCCTGAACTCTGATTGAAAAAGTTGTATCCTGAGTGGTAAATGATAAAATGATATCCTACTGAAGAACTAATTTGCATTTTGCTCATTAAAAATGAGTTCCACTCCCTCGATTCCTATATATGCTAAGTTTCCAATTAGGCCTGAACACTACCTACCTTAAGTACCAAATAATACTTCTTTCACCATCAATCCTACTACACCTTAATCTTTTTTTTTTTTTCATTATACTCCTCCATATAGATTCCCATATGCATCTTTATTTCAAATGTCTTTCAAAATGCATTTTCCTTAATTCTACTAAATCAATTTTTTTCACATTTCAATACACCTGAATTAACAATGCCTCTTAAAATTAACTTGGAATATAGAAATTTTATGTTTTCAAAGGATAGGTATAACTAAATAGATGTTATGTTTCGCTAATGAGATAACTGAGGAAATATGGGACAAAAAAACACATGGATACTTATTTTTTATAAAGCAATCATTTCAGTTAATCTAAATAAGTATACTTATATGGTTCGTAATTAATTTAAATAAATATATGATTGTTGGCGTACATATACACTATCTATCCTTTCAATCATCTCTATATAAAGAGAGAGATTTGTAGCTTAAAGCAAAAAGAGTAAACAGTTATGGAATCTTGGAATAAGCATGTCTTTGTAATTCCACTTGCAGACTTTTGTATTTGAAGAAATAGACATGATTTAAGAATTCCTTACGCCAAAAAATCATTAACAAAATTAATATAGTATGAGAAATACTTTCATACTACAGGTTAAATGAAGTGTTAATTCCCTTAATAGTTCTTGTATTCTTAAAAAACAAGTAGGAAAAGGCCTATATGAGGACAAAGGTAGGTAAGCTGGGACAATAGATAGCTCCCACCAGAATTCAAACTTGTTGGCACCTTTGTTATGAAATTCTAGACTCCAGAACCATGAAAAAAATCTATGTCTGTTGTTTAAGCCCCCATCTGTGGTATTTTGTTTTGGCAGCCTGAGCGAACACTTTTATAGACACTTAAAAGTATTGGATAAATCACCTTCATTCCTGTTTTTTTTTTCCAAGCACTGAATTGAGAATAATGATATTTACTAACCCTAAGTAATAGTAACCAATAGTGTAAAGATCAATATGCGAGGGTGCCTGGGTGGCTCAGTCGGGTAAGTATCCGACTCTTGATTTCAGCTCAGGTCATGGTCTCAGGGTCCTGGGATTGAGCCCAGAGTTGGGCTCTGCACTCAGCGGGGAGTCTGTTTAAGATTCTCTGTCCCACTCCCTCTACCCCTCCCCCACTTCTCTCTCTTAAATAAATCTTTAAAAAGAAATAAAGATCAACATGAGGATGGCTGCTAAAATCATACTATCATTGTTCTGAAAGTTATGTTAAAAACAGTTTAAAAAAGTCAAGAAAAACAAATAAATGTATTCTTCAGGTGAAGACCAATAATATCTTACATAAAATTTTCACTTTAAAAAGAGGAACTATCTATAGTAAAACTAATGAACAAGTTTAGTAATGCTGTTAGTTAAAAATTATATGTTGAGAACCATACTGTTTTCTAAGCAAATAATAGAAATGTAAAGGAAAATGTTCAGACAAATATTTTAAAATAATTCAAAATAAAATTAACAAACCTACAGGGAATTTAGGAGGAAACCTCAAATTTTTAACAAAGTACCTCACAAAACTTGACTAAATGAAGAAAGCACAAAGGTTTCCTCTGGTTTAAAAGGTTCTTCTTAATTGCTCTACTTAAATTGCCTGCATGTGTAAATAACTCAAACACTTCATTAAACTACTAACAGTGTTTTATACTCCTTGAAGATATTTTGGGCAATTTAAAAATTGTATTTTGTTTTTTTCCAAACTTTTAACATTCAAAATGAATTAATGCTTAAAAGTACAATGTTGACTTAAAATCATCACCAACCTGTAAAAATGTGCAAAACACACAGCTGCTGTACAAAGTATCAAGCTTGCATTGCATATTTTCCAGTGATTCTGAACAACTTACTCAAGAAAACATTGCTTTTTCCTGCTTTGAGTATACACTTTCTCAAGGCAAAGAACATATTTTAAAATGATTATATGTATGGTATGCAATACAACATGTTGTATATATATTAACATACAGTTGGTTATAGATTGATTTAGCTTGACAATTGGCAATTTAATGGATCAGTTTTCAGAGAGCTCAAACACTCCTTTAGCAATTTAGTAGCATCCAGAGAATGGATGCTTTTTTTTTTCCCACCCTTTTATCTAGTGCAACTTCTGCCTCACTTTTTGACTCAGCCCATATATTTTTATGCCAGTTTCTGATATGAGTGACCATATGGCATCTCTTGAATTGAAACAATTTATGAAGTTATAACACTAATATTTTAAAAGGTCATCTTTTAAAAATATGAATTAACTTCACCATTTCCTGCAATTATAGAAACTTTTACTTATAGTATATTAAAAGATATCCTTTGAGATGTAGCAATTTCAATACCATGATGGTCATATTTTTTTTTTAAATTCCACATTTGAGGCTTCTCTTTATTTTTTTTAAAGATTTTATTTATTTTATATATATATTCAAAAATTATTGCTAAATCCAATGTCATGAAACTTTCCCCTGTATTTTCTCTTTGAAGTTTTTTTTTAAGATTTTATTTATTTATTTGAAGGGAGACAGCCAGAGAGAGAGGGATCACAAGCAGGAGAAGTGAGAGAGGAAGAAGCAGGCTCCCAGCAGAGGAGTCTGATGTGGGGCTCGATCCCATAACGCCAGGATCACGCCCTGAGCTGAAGGCAGAAGCTTAACGACTGAGCCACCTGGGCACCCCTTCTCTTTGGAGTTTTATACTTTAGCTCTTTTAGCCTTTACGTGACTACAAAATTTAGATCTTTAAGAGTAAACTGTGATCCACTGAAAGGGGTTATTTTAAATTATTAACTTTTATATCTAAGTAATACTTAGAAACTCCCATCACTTTTTCTTAACCATTAGCCATGAAAGTCCCCCCCACCCTTCGGCTTTAAAGTCTCAAGAGTACAGACTTTGCCTCTGCCTTAGGAATGGCTGATAAAGACAGGCTCATCCATTGTGATGCTCTGAAGTCATACATGTTCTATTCTTCTAACGACCAAAGTGATTCAATTCTCTTGCTTATAGTAGAAATGATTGACATTGAAAATTATAGCTTTTACTCTTAGGATAAGTAATATTTGAGATCCTTCTCTCTTCTCTCTTTCCCTGATAAACAGATAGATAGATAGACAGACAGACAGACAGTGTATTAAAATGTAGGCATACAAACTCTAAATGCGTGCGTGTGTGTGTGTGTATACTTATAGAGTAACACAAATACATAATTTCTTAGGACAAAAATTAGGATATGGAAAGCATACCAAGCAGCCACCTCAAGTTTTCCATCCTTCTCTTTTGTAACTTATAAGTGATTTCTGGGGAAACTGAATGGCATAGGACTTGTGTACTATGACTTTCTAAACCACCTCTTTTTGCAGGTAACTCAGGGATTGCAGCAAAGACTGCTTCAGGTTTTCTAGCAATTTCTGTTTCATGTTTATGCAGTAATAGGAACTCATCTGTTTTGAAGATACTGATTCCATTTAGACAAACCTAAACTCAGAAATAAATCATTCTTACACAAAACTAACTGGTTATATACAAGCTGAAGGAGATGTAATCAACAAATCCACTGAACTAATGGGAAGTTTAAGTCTGACACAAAGCAAGCAGAGATGAACATGTTATTGTAGGGCTGAGTCATTATTGAACTATTAAAGCCTTTTATGAGTATGGTTACCAAGTCTCTGAGAAAACACTGTTTTCCTACTTCTCAAAAGATACACACATCCTCAATCAGCAGTTCATCATTCAACAATCATCCTGGACCATGGTTCATAAATCTTTTTTGATTATTAAATCAAAACCAAGTCATCAGTACTATCCCATACCACACCAGTGACATATCCCATAACACACCAGTGACATTTTCCCTCTTTTAATTCATTTTAGGGAGAAACAAAATATTTCCTAGATAACTAAGCTCTTTATGTTATGACTATGGTTTCCTAGTTTCTTCAGGTACAAAGTCTATATTCTATACTTTACCTATCAGCATTCTTCTTAAACTTTTAAATGCCTCTTTTCCGTTAGACAAACAATAACTTCCTATCCTCCAGAGGAAAACACTTTCCTCTGATGAATTCATTTGTCTAGCTAAATCCAAAGTAGTAAACGTTTGTCTCTTTTCACCTGTTTGCTAGAGCAACTCAGAGAATGAGGTATGTTATGGTAACCGGTCAGGACTCATTCTCTGAAAAGGGCCAAATTGTTCTGGTAGTTTTGAGGATGAAATGCAAGAACTCTGACAAGACCTTTCATTCATTTTGTCACTTTTGCTAATAACACTTTGTTGACTACTTATATCTAAATTGTGCCTACTTTGCTCCATTATCAAGAGATAATATCTCCAAAAGAACTGTTCTAGGTATCTGGAATGCCTGTAATAAAGGGAGAATGACATCTCCTTCCCCAAATGGAAAATTTTAAATTGCTGGATGTACTGGAAATATCCTAAAAACTGGAAGCAGGAAATTTGAAATAGTTTGTTTGAAGGCAATGATGAGTAAAACAAAGCTGCACCTTATCTGTTCAGATCATTCAACAGACTTTTTACACTAGTATTACAATATCTTGTCATTGTTCATTTTCTTATATATCACCCCCAAAACCACTAGACTGTAAGAAATGGAGGACAGGGATAGTATCTCCTCCTCTCTTGAATTTGCAGACATTGGTAAGACACTAATAGCTAAACCATGGTCATTAAATAATAGTGTAATACATCCATATTGGTGTGATCAATGAATTTTCCTTTTCTTCTTTTCATATCATACTTACGGTTCTGTCAAGCATTCCTCTATTCTAGGAATGATTCACTCTCTATTTAAGCATTAGAAGTTAAAGTACAGATAAGCATTTTTAGCTATTTTCTCAGGTGGTCTTCTTGGACAAGCAGGGGAATGATTTTTTTTCCCTTGTGTTCTTTGGTTTAAGTGCATGCATGTGTGTGTTGTTGTTGTTTGTTTGTTTGTTTGTTTGTTGTAAGAAGGCTTAACATCAGACCTATCTTCCTAATATATTTTGAAGTTCACAATAGGGTGCTGTCAACTATAGGTACTATGCTGTACAGCAGATCTCTAGAACTTACTCATTTTGTATAATAGAACCTTAAGATCCATTGAAAAAATAATTCTTATGAACCATATTTAACATTTTACTTCCAAACTGCCCAACAAAATAATCCTTGAACATTTATTATATACCAAGCACTAGCTAGGGACATGCTTCATATAAAATTGTATTTAATTCCCACAACAACCATAAACGTTAGTTATAATTAACAATTATTTAAAGTTATGATCACAGGTGTAATAAAGTTTTAAATTCTAGAGCTGTGCAAAAATAACTCATATAGATAAATTCTCAGATATGAAACCAGTTATAAACAGATTTTTGGCTTCATATACTTTAACACCACACATATGTAGAAAATAATATAGATCTACTGTAAACACTAGCACTTGGGTACATCATAAGTATGAATCTTATTTCTTCAAGAATTAAGGAACACTCCGAATAGCAGCTGTAGAAATCTATATCCATATGTACTAAACAAAAGCCTGCATTTAATTTAAAAATTACTCATTCTGTATTGTTGAAGTACTACAAAAGGAGCACTTCCATTTTGTAGACAATTATGTGACAAATTAATGACAGAGGATTTATAACCATCCTCTTGGAATAAATGCATACATGAATACAAATAACAGTTCACATATATTTTTGGAAGTTGAACAGCTTATTTTTATTATTCAAAAATCTTGCAAGAAAGTGTGAATGGTATTTGACATTGTTGTGGGAATTATTAAGATATAATGATTTTTCATAAAGTCATTACAGAGTAAATCTATATCCAAGTACCTGTATTATAATAACCATTCTGTAAGGCTGCATATCATTCCCTTAGGAAGAAATATAGAGTTTTAGCTAAGACTAGGAATTTGAGCCATCATTATTAATTAATCTAATTCAATTGTCTGTCTCTTCTTATTTTTAAGATGAAGATGTGATAGGGGATCAGTGTTTTTAAGACTGCAATATATGACCTGCCTCTGGGTTACAGATTTTGTTTAATAATCTCTGACCAGTATTTTAATTTGTGATAAGCTAGAATGTATTGAAATTAATAGAATAGAATAGAATAGAATAGAATAGAATAGAATGAAAATGAAAATGAAAGTATGGCTCATGCATAACAAGGATAATTTTTTACAATAAACTTTTTTTCATATTCATATCTATACCAGTATAATGGTCAAGACAAACAGAAAGTATGTTGTTGTGGGTCAGGATCAAAATTTTCCAAATCACTGGTTTTTGTGAAGAAATAGATTCTTTTGAGAATAGATGAAATTTATGCACATACATTTCCACAGCAATTAATTATGATTTCCCAGAGGTCTTCCATAGATTAATCCTTTGTTGAACTGAGAAATGCAGGTCAAGTCACAATAGAATGTATGTGTCCTAATTGCGGTTCTAGCCTTAAATGTTCTAATAATGGTACTTTTGAAGTTATTAAATAGCCCAGGAAGGAGACAGGTATCAGATAAACCATTAATTATAATGAAAATAAAGAAGGAAAAAAACCCTGAATTTCAGTTGAAATGGGCTTAGGTTGACTTAAGTTGGGAGGTGATGAAAATGTAGCTGAGTTGAAGAAATAATATATTTAGGAGATGTGTAGTGAGGAGGATATAAATTTGGGGCCAATGAAGCTTGGTGACAAACCAGTGACCTTTATTTATTCAATACCTATATATCTAGCTACACTATACATTAATAACATAAGAACTAGGAACTAGTGATACATCAATGAAGAAAAGAGATAAAAATTCCCCTTTGTGAGGGGAACCTGGGTGTCTCAGTCTGTTAAGCATCTGACTTTCACTCAGGCCCTAATCTCAGGGTCCTGGGATTGTGTCAGGGTCCACTCTCAGCGGGGAGTCTGCTTGCCCCTCTGACCCTCCCCCAACTTGTGCTTTTTCTCTCTCTTCCTCTCTCTCTCAAATGAATCAATAAAATCTTTAAAAAAAATTCCCTTCATGGAGCATGTGTTCTAGTGGGACCTGCAGAGAAAAGTTGTGTGTAAAAGATGATTTGGTAATTGAGTGCTGTCAAGGTACGAATAGAGCTTGTAGTAAGATGGATTTATGGAAACAATACTATGAACCAGAGAAGTTTAAATTAGTTTGGTAACTTTAACAAGAAATATAGGGAAAGACAGAGTTTGTTTGCAAACACCTAATACAAAGGTAAGAAAACAATGAAAATTTTTTTTAAAGATTTATTGATTTATTTAGAGAGAAAGAAAGAGAGTGAGTGGGGGGAGGGGGCTGAAGAGAGAGGGATAGGGAGAACCCTCAAGCAGACCCTTAGATCATGACCTGAACCGAAATCAAGAGTCAGCTGCTCAACCAATTGAGCCACCCAGGAGTCCTGAAAAATTTTTGATATAATCAAACTTGCCTTTTTGTTTTACACATAACATTAAAATCTTCCCTCAGAGTGTAATTGCATTTTTATCCTACAATACTGAAAGTTAGGTGATAAGAGAGAGTCCTAGGGTAACCTAAATACTACTTTGGAGAAAAGACAATATAATTAATTATCCATCTCACAGAAGGACCAATGGCTACATAAAAACCTACATAAGCCAAAGAAAAGAAAACTGGCTATAACAATGAAAAACAAAATCTTCAAGGCACATGTCCTCAAGATTGTGTTGTCAAGTATGTACTTTTCAAATAATAAATGGATTTATCAATTATTTTAATTCACTATAAAACATCTCAAACATTCTATTAATATACAGGTATGTAGACAAAAATACTTCTTATAATTAAGATTGCTTAAATTTTCAATAATACCATCAAAATGGTCTAGTCAGTAAGAAAAAAAATAAAAATTAGTTTTCAACTCCCAGAAAATATTCTCACACTACATAAATACGTCATGTATATTCTCTTCACAGACTTTTTAATATTTTATGTATAGAATGAAAAATCTAGTATTTTCAGCAAAAATGAACTCATTTTACAAAAACACAACTTTGGAACAATTAGACATCTGTTATGCTGTTTGTTTTCTCATTATATTCCTTTTTAAAAAGTTAAATGCAAAATTTTACTGTTTGATGTAACACAATTCATCAGATGTAATTATTTTAGCATTTTACTGATTCTATTACAGTTTTAGAATAATGGATGCTAATTTTTGCATTAGAGGACAATATAAGTGAATCGATATTTTACATATTTTATAAAAGAAAAAACCCAACTATCGTTTACCTATATTCATCTAATTTTTCATCTTTGAATAAAGATACGCTGAACACATACCCAAACCAATCCTTATATTCATATCAACCCTTCTCTGCTGTGTAATACTATTTGTTACACTTCAAATTAGAAATATATTTATATATTTATTTTCATGTAGAGACTATCACATGCTAGAGGGCAAAAACATATCTTTTAAGTAATTTTTTATTGGCTTAACTTTTATTGTTGTTCTTTTAAAAATTGCTGTAAATTTGTTGTGGCATCTTTGAAAAATGAGTAACATGTTTGAGAAAACCTCAGTTATCCTCCCTTCAATCCTAGGAAACAATGTTAAAATTGTTAAAATTTAATTAATCTTGAAAAGTATTTTCTTATTTCTACTATTCCATTTTATAAAATGAGCATGTTTAACTTTTATAAGAACAATATCATACATTTTTATTGTTTAAACTTTAATGTATTAATTTTAATATCATATTTTTATAGATAACTTTTTAAAATGAGTACAGGAAAACTCCTATTCAGCATGAATGTTCATTATTATTATTATTATTATTATTATTATTTTGGACCAGAATTCTATAGTCAACTTCTTACTCAAGGTTAATCTCCAAGAAGTAGTTCTCAGTGCTTCTTGGTGGATAAAAAGACTTAGGAAGAGACTTCTGTTGTTTGTAGGTTAACATTATGCTAAAACTTATGCTCAGACTAATGGGCTTCTTGTCTTTTACTTTTACTCAGCACTTACCCTCATGAAACTATTACCCCCCTATTATTGTGTGTCGGGCATTCTGAGGACAAGAAATGGCAAGGGAAACCATTATCTCCTTATAACACTGTAATGTTGTCCTTTGTAGTTTGTCTTGCCCTACCTAATCTCAATATAATCCATATCATAACCCTGTGAATCATATTTCCAAATTATGAAAATATTAACTTTACAATGCCCAATATTAACTTAAAGAAATCTAATACTGAACCCAAATACACTCAGATGGGTAGAAAGGTTTTAAAGGGTCACTTCCTCTATTCTCTTAAAATATCCTCAAGGCCGAGTAATTTTGGAAGACCTACATTGGACTGTAGCAAGAATGATCTTTTATAAGTCAAATGATCACACCTCTGCTTAAAATCTTCCCATGACTCTCAGTTAGCTATTGGAGGATTGCATACGAAATCTTTCCTGCTATCTTTATGTTACATTGGTTTCCATAGTTTGTTCATCACTTACAACATCAATTGAAGCAGAAAATATCATATAAAGTCATTAATAATATTGATAGAGTACAAGGAACACAACCCATTTGCTGCCAGTTTTTATGTAGCTATGCATGTAAAACTTTAACACTCATTACTCAGGTTGCAATTATTAACTTACTCACACACACAAAGATCTAAACGAAAATCACTTCCACCCATGATTTTTTTTTTGCCTCAATAAAAATGTTGATTTGGTAGAAGTGGGCCTGAAAAGAACATCAAGTTCATTACTTTTCTTTTACACATGGGAACACTGAAACTGAGATAAGACCCTTGTCTATGTCTCATGCAAGATGACAGAGACACTATGTGGGAACCTATATGTAACACTTGAATCTCATCCCAACACACTATTCACACATGGCACTATTTTGTCTTGCTATATATCCAAACCATGCACTTGCCTCCTTTTCTACCATCACCTTAACTTTTTTTTGCATAGACATTATCCTATCTCAATCTCAAACTCATCTTCCAATATCTTTTCCTTTCTTTCAGTTGTTCCACATCAAACTTTTTTTTTACTCCTTGATTGTTTATACTTCTATGGCTTTATAAATGCTCATATACTTCTTGTCCCTAAAACCAGATTAAATATTAACTTTTTATAAAACATTACTTTATGAATTGTCTGGGCAGGGTTGGTTCTCTGTGATCATGTAATCTTTCAAACTTGCTTCTGCAAATAGAAAAATTATGAGTTATATGTACAGTGGTTAAAGAACTGATTCTGGAGCCAAATTACCTGAGTACAACTCCTCAATCTGCAATTTAATCGAATGTTGCTATTGGGAATCAGGATAATAATAGGGATAACAATGGAAACTATTTCATTAAATGAATTAATTAAAAAAAGTATAATAAATCTCTGATTACTTTTAATCTTTACTTTTATCATATTTCTCTTAAATTTGTGTGAAATTACTTGCTTCTATGTTTCTCCCCCTTACTATATTCAAGGAAACCTATAATTCTCATGTTCGCATGTCATAAATAGTACAATTTATGATATACAATAAAAACTTAATAAATACCTGTTGTATGAGTGAATAACTGAGTATCTGTAATCCTATAACAAATGATCTAACCGAAAGTGGTTTCTCTAAAATCCCATATTCAGAAATACTATGTTTTGACATTCACAGTACAAAAGATGCTTAGATTTGACAGATATTTGCATTTGGAGAATAGTCCCCAAGCAAATAAAACAGATGTATTTTAACACCAGAGTTGAATGGAGTAGTTGAAAAAGAAGATTTTGCAATCAATAGCTAAAATCAGTTCTTTTCAGGGCAATGTATTTTGTTCTATTATTCTCATTTATACCAGTTTTTCTGTACTTGGCATAGAAGAAAAAGCAGAATTTGCACGTATCATATCTTGCATATTCTAAATGTCCCTTTCACTCAGTTTAATTACTGTCACTTAAGTAAGCCAAAAAAAAAAAAACTGTAAGGGGAAAAAGACATTGAAGCTAATTAAATTTGCAGCTAAGCACAAAGGAGGGAAAGCAGTCTTCTAACTATGCAGTTTAGATAATTTTCCATGCCAAAAAATGATTCATGGATAAATGTCATTGATGACAAACTGTTTATCCAATAGCATCTGCATTCTCTTGGTTGTAACAGAAACATGAAATACAGTGTAAAATGTATTAAAAATGAACTAAGAATTATTATCTATAATTTTAAGTTTCCCAGATTACTCCCTATTTCAAAATGTAGTATTCCAAAATGATGAATAAATTTTAAATGTAGATTTTCCTATATTTACCTGTGTAGATTTTCATTTTATTTATTTTTTATTTTTTGAAGATTTTATTTATGTATTTGCTAGAGAGAGAGTGCGCAAGTGAGAGAGAGCGAGAATACAAGCAGGAGGAGCAGTAGGCAGGGGGAGAAGCAGGCTCCCTGCTGAGCAAGAAGCCTGATGCAGGACTCCATCCCAGGACCCTGGGATCATGACCTGAGCCAAAGGCAGCTGCTTAACTGACTGAGCCACCCAGGGGTCCCAGATTTTCATTTTAATACAGAGGGAAGAAAGAGATTTTCATTTTTCTACAAAAAAAGACTACTAATAGATGTTTATATATAGCAATAATGACTTGCTTTATGCCAACAATCTCCTATAACAAAAATAAATAGTCATTTACAAATTTATAAAGTCATAGTATAAAGCAAGAGTTTTCAGCATGTCCCCTGAGCAGGAAGAAGCATTATATCCACCGGGAACTTGTTAGAAATTCAAATTTCCAAGCCTACCAGACAACCATTAAATCAGAGTTGGGTCCCAACCAAGAGGATTTAACAAGTCCTTTAGGTGATTCCAATATATGCTAAAGAAATATTCCCAAATTAAAAGATGCATATTAATACTAGCATTAAATGGAGGAGAGTAGATGTATGTTAATTCTTCAGTTTAATGGAGCACACTAAATCACTGGTTTAGCCATGTAAGGTTCTTATAGATAGTATGAACTTGTTGAATTGTTTTGAATGATTATGTCAAATATACTTCAATTAAAAAAAGTTCTTAGAGATAATCAATAATTATATCTATATTTACAGATAAAATTTTGAGAAAAAGAATGGTTAGATCTTTTATATACTGATACAAGTTAATATTTTGGAATAAGCTTTTTCTATCTTTTTCTTTTTTCTATCTTGATTTCTTCAATATGTCAAAACTCATCATACCTGGAAACACTCAATCTAACTTTATTATTAAACGTCTGTTTAATGAGACCACTTTAACACTTAACTTTGCAGACATTTGGCCAAGGGGGTGGTAAGCCCAAACTAAACGCCTCTTTCAAATTCTAAGTTGTGTTTCCAGGAAGACAGTGGTGAAGACCCTGGAACTTATTTACTTGACCTCTTATTCAATAGTTTATTTGGTTTCCAACTATTAATTTATTCAACAAATGTGTTTTGAGCATTTGTTTTACTCCAGTCAGACCTCTTCTGATGCTTCCTAAACAGATGACATCAACTTAAAGAAAGGAAATTCTTGAGGGCCACAGAGAAATCACCTGTTAAATTTCCTTTCCCTGTGGACTATGATCAGGTAATTTCTAAATGGATATTAAGTATCTTCAGGTTTTAAATATATATTTTTTCAATATATATTGATAATTCACAAATATATAAAAAGCTATGAAGTTTGCTTTTGGCATCAGATATTATATGAAGCAGAATATTTCAGTTGCTTCTCACTGATAATCCCTCCATATTTTCATGTTCATATTTGATGTGGAAATTCAGAGGTTACTTCAATAGTAATGGTTCAATAGTTCTATCTTCAAATCCACAGACACCTTCTGAAACCCAAAAACTGTGATAGGCAGTGAACTGAGCACCTGACAAAAATCTCTAATAACTTCTCCACACACAGAAATATTAGACAAATATATTTAAATGAATACAGTCATGTTTGACACCAGAAATAGAGATCTTACCAAAAGAAAACTACAAATAGAATTATATAGATTTCCAATAGAAGCCTGGATAATTACACAAGAAATGATTGGGAGTTCTGCCGCTACACATATGTGCATCCAGATTCTGGTAATTTGAAAAAAACAAAAACAAAAACAAAAACAAAAACAAAACAAAACAAAAACCTAACTAAACTTGAGGAAAAAAATAAGGAAAAATAACAACAAACATATAGATCTGTTTGAGATATTTTATTTTGTAAAAAATCATTATGGCATTAGAAAGATCTAATTTTTTATACTAAAAACTTTGGCTTATGGATTTTTTTTAAAGATTTTATTTATTTATTTGAAAGAGCATGCACATGAGAGAGAGAGAACCCACATGAGGCAAGGGGAGAAGCAGACTCCCTCTGAGCAGAGAGCCCAACTTGGGGCTCGACCCCAGGACTCTAGGATCATGACCTCGGCTGAAGGTTGATGCATTCTGACTGAGCCACCAGGTGCCCCAAAACTTTGGTTTATGTTAAGAACATCATTAATCAGTAAATATGTCAATTTTACTTTAATCTGTAGTGTCTTGTCATTTTGTTTTTCTCAAGAGTAACTTTATCCCTAGCTAAATTAAGCATTTTTTCTACTATTTTCATTACATTTATCTTTTGCAGTTTTTTAAAAAGTTTTATTCAAATTCTAGTTAGTTAACAGAATGTAATATTAGTTTCAGATGTACAATATGCTGATTCAACACTTCCATACAACACCCTGTGCTCATCACAAGAGAACTCTTTAATCCCTATCACCTATTTTACCCATTCCCCCACCCATTTCCCCTCTGGTAAAGATCAGATTGCTCTCTACAGTTAAGAGCTTGTTTCTTGGTTTGCCTTTCTCTCTCTCTCCTCTATCTCTTTCTCTTTTTCCTTTTCCTCATTTGTTTTATTTCTTAAATTCCACATATGAGTGAAATCTTTCTCTAACTGGCATGTTGCACCTAATTTAATACTCTCTAGCTCCACCCATGTTGTTGCAAATGGCAAGATTTCATTCTTTTCATGGCTGAGTAATATTCCATTGTGTATATATAGCACTTCTTTTTTATCCATCACTGGATGGACACTTGGGGTGTTTCCATATTTGTCTATTGTAGGTAATGCTGCTACAAACATCAGGGTGCACATATCCCTTTGAATTAGTATTTCTGTATTCTTTGGGTAAATATCTAGTAGTGCAATTGTTGAATCATAGGGTAGTTCTATTTTTAACTTTTTGAGAACCTCCATATTCTTCCAGAGTGGCTGCAGTAGTTTGCATTCCCACTAACAGTGCAAGAGGGTTCCCCTTTCTTCACATCCTTGCCAACATCTGTTGTTCTAGTGTTGTTGATTTTAGCCATTCTGACAGGTGTGAGGTGATATCTCACTGTAGTTTTGATTTGTACTTTCCTGATTATGAGTGATGCTGAACATCTTTTTATGTATCTATTGGCAATCTGTATGTCTTCTCTGGAAAAATGTCTAATGTTTTCTTCCCATTTTTAATTGGATTATTCATTTTTGAGTGTTGAGTTTTATAAATTTTTTATGTATTTTGGAAACTAACCCTTTAGCAGATATGCCATTTGCAAATATCCTCTCCCATTTTGTAGGTTACCTTTTATATCTTTTGCAGTTTTATAATCACCTTTGTTTATCAGATATATCTGTATATATATTGCTAGAATCTATATTGAATATTTGAATTTATCTATGGGAGTTTAGTGTTTAAGAAAATTGAGATCCTGGGCATTATTTCTGATACCAAGAGACCATTTTTATCTTAAAGAAGCGTTCTAGTGTTGATTGGCTGATGTATATGAAGGAACCATGAGATCCCAGTATAGGACACTGGGAGCATACTTCTGAAAAAGTGGGTTTAGATAGCATTTGCAAAATCATCTCTTTTACCTTTCTTTATAATGCCCTCTTCATAAACTATAGAATGTGGTTGTTAAAAATGTATAGAGCATCATTAAATAAGAGAAACTGTTTACCTGATTTGTCTACAATGGGCAGGAGAAAAATAACGGCAAATGTCTGATGACTAAAGAGATAGAATAGTTGCTAATGAATCACACATAGGAATATGTGATGGATATTTTCTGATAACACCTTTGCACAACAGTATCAAGAGTTGTTTATGTCTAGTCCTTCCACATTAAATGTTAAAATCGTATACATATATGTATAATGCAAACATAATTTTCATGTGTCTTTCTAGATGTTCTCTATTTTCTTAGTTCATTAATTTTTTAACTCTCTTCTGTGAACTTCAGTGATTTATGCCAAGGTGGTACCTTAGTTTGCACTGATGCTTGAACAGTCTTATTCTCTCACTCTGCTACTACACATAGTTTATAGGTTCATAAATCAAGGCATGGCATAACATGATTGACAAAAAAGAAGAGCACATAATAAAATAACTTAGTGTGAAAAAAGACCTGACCAAAATTACAAAAATTGTGATTTAGATTATACTCTCCTCTAACATCTGCAGGGGCTGGGACAAGAATACAGATGTAAACCCACATGCCATATAACTAAATCTATGACTTGTAAATCACGTTAATACCACTGCCAACCCAGCATTCCTACCCAGGGCCAAATTGTTCTACACTTTTTCTGATCCAAGAGCTGACTCTGATTTTTCTCATCCCTACCCTTCTCATCCTACTCCTGCAAGCTCTTTAGAGAACTATGTATGTACACACACACACACACACACACATGCACGCACATTAGAGCTCAATGAGCCCTGATCCTCTGACCTAAGGGCAAGTTTGGTTTAAGATCTCTCTATCATGAGTTTTGTCTGATCAAACTGCCACTGAAATTTCAAAACACTCTTAAAAGACCAAATTGAAAAAAATATATAGAGAGAAGTTTTTGTATTTCTGCTCGTGATCCAGAGAATTCTCTAAATTCAATTACTTATTTTGAGAAGCAAAAACAAAAATATGACCAGTTTTGTAACAACAAAATATTAAATATACACATACAGAGTTTAAGATGATTCCACAAATGCAGGCAAGAATATAGAGGTATAAAATATTTTATAGGCAGAGAAATTATTAAAGCATCACATATGAAAAGTTGTTGTATCAAAATGGTTTAAACATTTGCCATTTAATTTACAATGTGACTGAGTTACTTATTTTTATGCAATATGACTATTTTTCTGTAGTGGTGATTTTTCTTTTTTATAATAATTTTTTTATTATATTATAGTGGTGATTTTTCTATTCAGAGTTTTAAATTCAGACTTATTCATGTCATATTCTAATGATATTTCCTAGGTCTCACAACGCTTCTGTATTTATTACTTGCAGTTCTTCTCTAAGGAAGAATTGTCTCTTCTCTCTCCCTTATTTATCCTACTATTGATGAACTCATGGATATTTATATTATTTTATGGATTGTAGTCCAATACACATGTTTTTTGTTGTTCAAATTGTTCCAGATTTTGCTGTTGGAAGCTCTATCAACTTAGCTCCTATGTGCTTTCCATCTATCCCCATCCTTTTTATTGAGCAATTCAGTTTTCATTTTATTTTAATCATGCAGAGCTTTCAAGTTAATAAGTTCAGCAAATATGTAAAACTCTATAAAATCATCTTAATTTAATAAGTATTTGTGTGGAATAGATTATATTCCATGATTTAAAAATCTATTGTTTATAATTTAACACATATTTTTGGATATTAACTATATATTGTGTTGTCTCTGTGAAGTGGGGAAAAAGAACAAATTCTAATGTATATGTTTGTATTTTTAAATTGCTTTCTAGCATGAGTAAGTTTTAATTTGATACTGAGAAAGACTATTTTAAATTGAAAAGAAGTAATACATTCTGGATAAGTGGCAGACTTTTCAGTTTTAACGTCTTGAATTTGACATATCTATAGAACATTTTCAAAAATAAATAAATAGATATGTAAAACCAAGAGCTGGCAGTGAGTTGCTGTTACTATCTTGGTTTCTAACATAAAGAACCAGGGCTTCTTGGAGAAAGTGTTTGATTTTAGAGCCAGAGAAAGAAAAAAAAAACACAGATGAGCCTAGAGTAACCTGTGGGAGCAAAACGTAAGGACATATTCAAGCAAAAGCACAGGGCATGTTGAAAGCACACATCAGGGAGAATATTACAAAACAATAGAGCAGCATGCTTCAGAAGTGCCAAAGTCATGAAAGTCAAGAAATGGTAGAGGAAAGCCACAGATTTGGAGAAGGTGCCATGACAACTAAATGCAATGTAAAATCCTGGGCTTGTCCTTGAACAGAAAATCAACATTTGTGAAAAGAGTGGTAAATCTGAATAAAACTGATAGTTACTTTAATAGTATTATATGAATATTGTTTTCAGTTTTGCTGGTTATGCATGATGTTAACATAAGTTTTGGTTACAATGTAAGGTGTTAACATTAGGGGAATTTGGATGAATGAGACAGGGGGATCTGTATCATTTTACAATTTATTGGCAATTTCAAAATTAGATAAAATAAAAAGTTAAGCAAAGTTATAAATTCACTTTAACTCCTCTTGATCCCTGAACTATTAGAAGAATTTTGTTTAATTTTCAAATAGCTGGCAATTTTCCAGATATCTTATTATTTTCTAGTTTAATTCCATTATGGTCCATGAACATACTTTGTACGATGTAAATTTTCAAGATTTCTTTTTATGGTTCATAATATGCTCTATATTGGAGAAAGCTGTATATATTTACTTAAAAACCTGAAAAGAATAAATACTCTCCTATTATTGGACTATTTTAAATGTAAATGAGTACATGTTGGTTGATGGTTTGCTGGGTCTTTTATGTTCTTGTTGTTTTCTATTTTTTCTATTGATTACTAAGAGGAGTAAAGTGTGATAGTAGAGAAGACAGCAGAATAGGAGGATCCTAGACTCAACTTGTCCCTTGGATACACCTAGATAACACCAACATCAGTGTAAATAACCCAGAAAATGACCTGAAGACTGGCAGAATGGACTTTCCATAGCTAAATGTAGCGAAAAGTCCACATCAAAGGTGGTAGAAAGGGCAGAAACACAGGCAGGAGCCAAACTAACCCACAGGACTATCAGAAGAAGAAAGAGTCTCCAAAGGCATAGAGAGAGGGAGGATCAGACCCCACACAAAAGGCACCAGATACAGGGGGGCCATACTGAAAAGATGAATCCACTTTGAAAACCAGAGGGTCTTAACTTCTTGAGTTCTTATAATCACTGGGGCGGGCTTACCACAAGGAATTTTAAAAATCAGTGGGCTGATTTCCAGGAGAATGTGAGGATGATGGGAAACTGAGAACCTGAACTTAAAGAGACAGCACAATAAATAGCCCTGCTGATTTATAGCATAGAAGCAGCAGTTTGAAAAATGCCTCAGGTATACGGGAGGGAGCTTTATTTACTAATCTTAGGGCATGTGCTTGAGGGGCAGGAATTTTAGGGAGACTTCTAAAAAAAAAGTTTGTAGGCATCATTTCCTTCCCCTGTCCCCAGCCTAAAAAACACAGATGTGAATGGGAACCTGCGCACTGTGAACACTCTGCCTAGCTTGCTAGCACACCTTGCCCCACACACTTCTGTGGATCTGATCACTCCAACCAGGCGTCCTCACACAGCAAACCAGTGCAAACCTTGCTAATACCAAGTGTCCCACCTCTGAACTCTTCTGGAGACTGAGCCCCTCAAACACACCTTCAGTAAAATTCATTCAAAGTGGCAGCACAAGTGTGGCAGTGTGCAAGCAGCACAGATAGAAGTCAGCACTACCTCAAACTGATTCCTACCCCAAGGAGAGAAGACTAACCACACACACCAGTTCCACTGCAGCCCAGAAATGGTCTGATGTGACTGCAGGATTTGCCCACCAACCAAAGCTTCTACAGGCAATACAGGGAGAGTGTCCTGAAGTTCAGCACTACTACAGCTCTGGTAAATGCCTGGTATGCTTCAATGCAAACCCAAGTCAGCCTCGGACTTGCCCAATAACAACACAGTGCCCAAACACTGCCCACAACAGGCAAGGAGAGCCATTGCAGACAACTGCTCTGAAGGCAAATGCAGCTCAACCAAAACAGTAGCATTCATGCAGTAGACGTAGGAGACATCCCTGAAGCACCAGGTTCTGGTGAACAGGGGACATTGCATTGCAAGGCACTACAGGATCTCTTCTTCATAACACCATTACTGTCAAGAGCAGGCAATGTGGCTGATATTCCTAACACACAGAAAAAGACATGAAGGGTTAGACAATATGAGGAAACAGAGAAATATGTCTCAAATGAAAGACAAGGAAAAAAATCACAGCAAAAGAGTAAACAAAAATGAAGATAAGTAATATGCCTGATAAAGAATTTAAAATAATGGGCATAAAGATTCTCAATGGACTTGAGAAAAGAGTGGAGAAACTCAGTGAGACCCTCAACATAGAGACAGAAAACAAAAGAGAACCAATAAGAGTTGAAAAACTCAACAACAAATTAAAAATACACTAGAGGGAAAAAATAATAGACTAGAGGAAGCAGAAGAATGGATCAGCAACCTGAAGGACAGAGTAATGGAAAGCAATCAAGCTGAACAAGAGAGAGAATAAAGAACAATAAAAAAAGAAAACAGATCAAGATAACTCAGAAACACCATCAAGCATGATAACATTCACATTATGGGGATCCCAGAAGGAGGAAAGAAAAGGGGGCAGAAAAATTTTTGAAGAAATAATAGCTGAAAACTTCCTGAATCAGGGAAGGAACCAGAATCCAGTAGGCATAGAGAGCCCTCAAGAAAGTCAACCCAAGGAGGTCTACACCAAGACATCTAGTAATTAAAATGGCAAAAAGTAATGATAAAGACAGAATTTTAAAAGCAAGAGAAAAGAAAACTGTTATATACAAGGGAAACCTCATAAAGCTACCAGAGGATTTTTCAGCAGAAACTTTGCAGACCAGAAGAAAGTGGCAAGATCTATTCAAGTGCTGAAAGAAAAATACCTACAACGAAGAATAGTTTATCCAACAAGGCTATTATTCAGAATAGGAGAGATAAATAGTTTCCCAGACAAAAGCTAAAGGAATTCATCACCACTAAACCAGCCTTATGATAAATGTTAAAGGGACTATTTGAATACAAAGAAAAGACTGTAAGTAGGAGTGAGAAAAGTAGGAAGCACAAAAGCAGTAAGTTTATTATAAAAAGATAATTAGCTCTCTGAGATCTTAATAGATCACACACACTTACTTAAGATGACAATGAGAAATTAACTCAAGAGGTCATGTTGCAGAAGGCAAGCATTACTGGCTGCTCAGTCATGACAGATCTTACTACATGCTTGTAGAAGAAAGGCACTGGGTAAATATACTTTCATAAATGAGGTATATATTATAAAATATTAACAAAATATTGTGGATTTAGAAATCATATATTGTTTGCTGAGACATCACTTTGCAGGAAAACATCAGCATTGATAGTGTTAAGTCAGTAGATAATGAAGCAATTAAATCAGAGAAACCTAAATTACTAAATCACCTTAAGGAAACCTCCTACCCAGCCACTCTAGAACATAGTATGGCCTGAGACATGAGATAAAAACTTTCACTGAGTTAAAACCGCTGAGATTTTTGTAGTTGATCTCCTACAGGAGCTGATGTTTAATGAAGCTATTCCTTAAGGGGAAAAAAAATCAGCTGGAATTCTCTAAAAGGAGCTAGGTAATGGCAATATGTTCAAATATTACTGTATATAGTATTTGCATCATCTGTTAGTGGGTTGGAGTGGTGAGTATAGTAAAAATTATCTCAGATCCATCAATAAGTCGATAATTTTAATAAGCACCTAGCCTTCTTTAAAAATTTGTTATCTATGAGCAACACATGTGATTAGGATGGGAAAAGGTAAAAAGCACAACGTTATGTAAAGGATTTAACAAAAGACACATGAATATCAGATTACAATTGATTTTAATAGGTGCTTAGATTCATCTTTTTGTCATATCAGTCAATAAATTATAAATACATGAAAAATTCAATCAAGTTTTTTTTATTAAGATGTAAAACCAGCAGTTATTTTTAAGCCACCAGTTATATTTGGTCAGTAATAATGAATGAAAGAAAACACAAGTCTTAGACTAAATATTAGAGAACATAAAATACAAGTAAAAGTGATTCCTCTTATTTTCCCCTTTAACTCCCAGTGCTCCTGGCCTCTTTATGATGTCACCTCTCAACATCATTAATTTGAACTTACAGTGTTTAAGTCCTGGCAAATCACAGGTGGGGGAAATGTCTGTACCAAGATTGTAAGTCCTTTTGTAAAATGTTATGTTTTAAGATAACTGAAATACTATAGTTAGCTTTATATTTACCTTCTTTAGTGTAAAGAGATGTTTTGTCATTATTATTCATTATAAACAAGAGAGTATGTGTTTAGCAGACATATACATTCTCAAGCAACATCAGAGGTTGTTTTGATATAAAAATTAACTAGTTCATTCACCTCAGTAAAATACATACATAGCTTTGGATATCTTTTTCAATGTGATCCTTACTTCATTTATTTTTGTCATACTGTATTTTCTAATATACAAAAGAAAATAATTCATGGTTCTCATTCAGGGGAATACCACCTCCTTAGAGGTCATTTGGAAATTTATGGGAATTTTCTTTCTTTTTTTTTTTTTAATATCACAGTGACTGAGGAGTCTACTGACCTTTAGAGGGCATGGGTCAAGGGTGCTAAACTTTTGGTAATAATTTCCTCTTGAGAAATAGTGAGTATGCAAAAGTACTTTTCAATGAAAAGCAGATTATTCAGACAAGGGAAGTTTGATGATAGTAGTTTCCTTATGCTTAATCTATATTGTGTTGAAATGAGGATCTTCAATTATGTAAACCTTTCTGTTATGTAGGCTTAGAACAAAGGTGAAGGCATAGAACTGTGAAATAGAAAGGAAACTGTAACTGGTTTTCCTTTGGACAGTACTTTTAAAGGAAAGATAAAACACAAAACTTGAAAATAAACAAAACGGGCTTTAATAAGCACTGGTGCCTACCTCATTATAATGCAATCACTACTTTATTTTTTTTTAAAGATTTTATTTATTTATTTGACAGAGATAGAGACAGCCAGTGAGAGAGGGAACACAAGCAGGGGGAGTGGGAGAGGAAGAAGCAGGCTCATAGCAGAGGAGCCTGATGTGGGGCTCGATCCCATAACGCCGGGATCCCGCCCTGAGCTGAAGGCAGACGCTTAACCGCTGTGCCACCCAGGCGCCCCAACAATCACTACTTTAAAGGACAAGCATCAGTAAAAGGATTCAATGAATTTGTAATGATTAAAGGCTGAGGGACTTGCTGATAATTACAAAACAACCTGTACTCTAGCATAGAGCATTACAGAATTACACTGTATACTAATTACTTTAAAATGTTTAAGCACAATAAAATGTTGATGGCATTACTATTATCATGAGCATTGCAGGGCTTTCAGAGAACTTCACCAAGAGTTAAAAACTTATTTTTGGTTTTATGACTATTTCTTTATGTTGTTTTCTGGTATAATTCTAAAAATCTAATTTTATCATAGAAGGAAACTGTGGTTAAATTCATAATCAAATGGCCTCAAGCATACACAAAAATTCTTAATAACAAATTCTCATATTTATTTGGATTCAAGTGGCAATTTCCAGTTCACTTAACAGAATTTGAGATGCAGAAATCATGTCCTACTTTGATTTTCCTCTGAATTCTATGACAGGACCTTAATTTTAGACTTAAATTTCTGTGTCATGGCTATCAACTTATAGTTGATAAAGAAAATTTTCTTCTTTGAGTTCAATTTTCCCCCTCACCACTTATTCCTCTTTAATACTCTTGTTCTTCCAAATCTCAACAACTCCATTCAAGTGTTTCACCTCTTCTTGCCTTTTCCTCCAACTCAGGTTGTGTCAGTCAACTCAACCCTTCCATTTCTAATAGTTAATAGATCTAAGGTTTCTGAAGGAAGTGGGAGAGGTTTTCACAAAGACTGAGTTATCTAAATATCTGAACTTTTTAAACTTCCAGTGTAAGCCTCTGGATCTCATATCCACTGTACATTTTTTTTTTTTGGTCTCCTGAGTTGCATTAATAAGGTCCTCTCTTACTATCTTGTCTAGGAATTCACCTTGCTATAGAATAAGGTTTATGAATCTTAGCACTACTGCCATTTTAAGAAGAATAACTCCTTACTGGAGTTGAGGACTGGGGAGGGGGCAGGGAGTACCTGTCTTGTAAGTAGTTAGCAGCATCCCTGGTCTCTACCCACTAGGTGCCACTATCAGTACTTGGTACGTGTACACCCCCCACACACACACACTCACAAACACTCCAAAACATACACAAAATTGTGATGAAGATATCTCAGGCATTGCAAATGCCTTCGCGGGTAAGAGATTCATAATAATCCCAGATTGAGAAATATTACTCTAGGAAACGTGAGAAAAAGATAGGAAATTTCACCGTACTACACATAGAGCCATCCTTCACCAAGACAATAACCATATGGCACTTGACCTTTGCCTTAAAAAAGAGACTTCTACAGCAAAAATGAGTGACTTAGGCCCCAGTCAGTTCCTGGAAAATATTCTGCCAAGTATTTTATGGCTTTATTTGCATATATCTGATACAGAATCCTAAAATCCAAAATCAGCTGGCAGGATATCTTGTGACACTCACATATAATGATTATCTGCAGCCATTTTACTATTAAAATCAAACTTAATTGTGGAATGTTGACTATCTTTCCTCTATAAACCAGAAACAAGGCAAAGATGCTCATTATTTCTATTCAGCCTTGTAATCTAGACCCTATTTTGTTCCATAAGGCAATAAAACATTAAGAATGGAAAGGAAGAAGTAAAATTACCTTTATTCACAGAGGACATGATTGAGTGGATTATCCAGTGACATCTACAAAAAGAATTATTTAGCGCTATTAAGTGAATGTAATAAGATTGTATGATACAGGATCTAATTATATAAATTATGTTTCTATAACTGGAAAAAATAGAAAATATAAATTTAAGAAAAGAGTACAATTTTCAGTAACAAAAAACTTTAAAAGTAAATTTATTGAAATATATGCAAGACATAGATAAGAAAACTAAAAATATTCTTCAGGGAATTTTTTTAGGACAGTTTTTCTTTTTCTTTTCTTTTTTTAGGTTTAATTTATTTAATTGACAGAGAGAGCACAAGCAGGAGGAGTGGGAGAGGGAGAAGCAGGCATGATGCCAATGCCAATGCAGGGCTCAATCCCAAGACCCTGGGATAATGACCTGAGATGAAGGCAGACGCTTAACTGACTGAGCCACTCAGGCGCCCCATAGGAAAGTTTTATATACATATATATAAATATACATAATGTATAAACTGATATTTTTTATTATATGCAATAAATATATATCCTCTGATTCAAAGCTATCCTTCACACCCTTTATACCTACTAGAACAGCTAAAATTAAAGATTAATGACACCAACAGTCAGCAACAGTGTAAGGCATCTGACATGTTCAGCATTGGTGGTGGGTGTAAAATGGTACAACCACTTTGGAATATCACTTGATATTTTAAAATAAAGTTAAACATACACACATGTTATATGTATGATTCAGTATTTCCACTATAGCTTACCCAAGAGAAGTTCGCAAAAAGACTTGGACAAAATGTGTATAGCAGCTTTATTCACAATAAGCCAAACTAAAGTAACTTAAATGTCCATCAACAGGAGGATGGAAAAACTCAGTGTAGTGTATATCATGTAATGGAATACTGCACTGCAATCTAAAAGAATGAACTATTCATTTAAGTGATATAAATAAATAAAAAAAATTATACTGGAAAAATCCAGAAACACAAAAGCATATACTGTATGTTATAATATGTACGAATTTCAAGCACAGGCAAGTTTGTCTGCGGTAACTCAACAGCCCTTTGTGGGGGAGGGGCAGAGTGGATTGATTGCAATCTGGTACAATGTAACCTAACGGTATGGTTGAAAATTCCTGTGTTTCTTAAGGTTGGTTAGGTTAGGGTTAGTGACAAATAAATTTAGTTCTTTCATTTTCACTAGGAAGAGTTTATAGGACCCCAAAATAGCCACAATCTGAATACTTTAGTTCTCACTCCCTATGTAAATTTACATGTCCTAAGGATTCTATACATTTAACCTTTTGGGAATAGATGGCATTTGTCCACTCTTTCATCTAAATTGGGTGTTGCTGGTGATAGCATCTCTACCTTTCCAGGACAGTCGAGAAATTTTCTAGACCAGGATATATTTAGATTCCATTTTTGAAGTTCCCCATTAAAAATAACAACAAAAAACATTGTCAGCATTATGTTTTATTTTTTCTTTTGAGACTATTGTCTAATTTAATTATCTAAAAAGAAAAAAAAAACTGCAACAAGTCAAAAGGGTTGTTCTTTCTTGATATAACTGGTTTTTGAATTAAGGTCTCTGGATGTATATATAAGGAAACATAATAACTAATACTTCATTTTAACAAGGTGAAATGGGAAACAGATGCCACAGAATCTGCCTTCACTTCAGGTGCAGTGCACACATCCAAACATTTCAATATCAATCTCAGGACTTCTAAGACTTTTTTTTTAAATCTCAGGATTCCTTTTTATTCTTTTAAAAATTGTTTTATTTGAGCATATTTGACACACAATGTTACACTAGTTTCAGGTGTACAACATAATGATTGGACAAGTTTATACATTAAGATTTGCCCCCAACAAGTATAGCTGCCATCTGTCACCATACAATGAATAGTACTATAGCATCACTAACTATATTTCCTATGCGGTGCCTTTTATTCCATGACTTATTTATTCCTTAACTGGAAGCCTGTATGTGCCACTCCCTTCACCCATTTTGCCCATACCCTCAATCCTCCACCCCTCTGACAGTATCAGTCTGTGCTCTGTATTTATAGGTCTGATTCTGCTTTTTATTTTAGATTCCATGTATGTGTGAGCTTTAAGTAAAGAAGGTACCCATTGTTAACATTGTGGAATGTCATGTATTCATGATGTAGAAAGGGAGCTGTGTTTAGGTTTCCTAAATAAAAAGCTGAGATCCTAATGTAGGGACACATGGGGGACTGTATTTTTTAGAACAAAAATCTATTTTTTATATTACCACTGGAAAAGGTTTCTTTTTCCTTTAAAGGAGTAAACATATCACTGCATTTGTGGGTTTTTTTTTTCCTCTTAGTCTGAAAAATTTTGATCTTAGTACAGAATACACCTGCCCTTACTCTTGCCTTCAACTATATCTCAGATACCTTTTAAAATGTATAATAAATTCAAAGGATAAGGACTCTCAACAATGTGGTATCCCCTTCAGTTTCATTTGAAATGGAACAAGTATTACTTCAAGACACTTTATCCATTTCAGGAAGATGCCTTCTATCCCTAGTTTTCTCAGAGTTTTTAATTATGAGTGTTATTTTTTCAAAATTTCTTCTGCATATCTTGAAATGATCAGATGAATTTTATTTGTTATTTGGAGTAATTACATGGGTTGATTTACATATGTTAAACTAATCTTACATTCCAGAAAGTAAATCTCAGTAACCATGATGTCTTTGTCATTTTATATTATTGTTCAGTAAGATTACTTAACAAGTTGTTAAGGAATTTTTGTGTCTGTGTTAATACAAGGTTTTGGTCTATAATACTCATTTCTGGTAATGTCTTTAAGAAGTTTTGGTGTCAGGGTTATTTATATTGTTCTCAAAAAATGAGTTAAAATATCCTTCTCTTCCTCGTTTCTGAAAAATTTGTATAGAATTAGTATTTTTCCTTAATTTAAAAAAATTTATCGGTAAAACTATCTGGGTCTGTGCTTTTCTTTCTGGGAAGGTTTTTGATAATGGATTCATTTTGCTTAATAATTATGAGGCTACTCACGTATTTATTATTTAATCATGTGTCTGTTTTGGTAGATTAGTTTTACATGGAACTAATCTATTTCACTTAAGTTGCTGAATTTATCACCATAAAATTGTTAATAATATTCTCCATTATCCTTTAAAATCTATGTAATTATAAAATTTGCATCAGTCCTGATATTGGTAATTTGTGTTTTCTCTTTATTTGTCAGTTTTCTAGGAGTTAATCAATTTTAATAATCTTTACGAAAAATCAAATTTGGGTTTTTTTGCTCTAATTTTGTTTTCACTTTGATTCTATCTTGTTCTAACTTTGAATTTATTTTGATATTTTCTTAATTTTAAAGCAGGGATTTAAAACACTGTCTTAGAGGTGCCTGGGTGGCTCAGTCGGTTAAGCATCTGCCTTCAGCTCAGGTTACAGTCTGTGGGTCCTAGAATCAAGCCCCAGGTCAGGCTCCCCGCTCAATGGGGAGTATGCTGCTCCCTCTCTCTCTACCCTTACCCCCTGCTCGTCTTCTCTCTTTCTCTCAAATAAATAAAATCTTTTAAAAAATGTTTTAAACTTTTTTCTAATATAAGACACTAAAGCTATAAATTCTTTTCTCAGCTTTTTGCAGTATTCCATAATTTTTGATGCTATGTTATTGTTTAGTTGCTTCTTTTTTATAAGTGTGAATTGTGATTCCTGTTTGACCATTGGTTATTTAGAAAGAACTAGTTTAAAAAAATATTTGTGTATTTTCTATATAATTTTGTTTTTTATTTCTAATTCAATTTTTTGGTGATTAAAGAACATGCCCCAGGGATTATACAAGGAATTAATGGATCATAGCTATGTATAATTTTTTAGATCTCAAATTTAATAATATTGTTTCATGAACCTGAAATATTTCCTCTTTCAGAGTATTTAAAACAGAGATGTTGATAACCGTGGTTGAACATCAAAATTTCTTCAGGACAGTATAAACGACCGTTGGCTAGATCCAAACCTAGAGATTTAGATATGGTGGGGCAATTTTAATGCATGTTTGCACTTAAAAAACAACAACTATGTGGATGGAGCTAGAAAGTACCATGCTAAGTGAAATGAGTCACTCAGAGAAAGACAAATACCATATGATTTCACTCATATGTGGAATTTAAGAAAAAAATAAATAAAACAAATAAGGAAAGGTTAAAAAAAAGAGAGAGAGAGAGAGAGAGATGAACCATGAGAGACTATGGACCCCGGGAAAAAAACTGAGGGTTTCAGAGGGGAGGGGGTAGGGAGAGGGCGTAACAGGGTGATGGGTATTACAGAGGGCACATGTTGTGATGTGCACTGGGTGTTATATGCAACTAATGAATCATTGAACACTACATCAAAAACTAATGATGTACTATACAGTGGCTAACTGAACATAATTAAAAAAAAGAGAGAGAGAGAGAGGAGGAGAGGCCAGTCAAGAAACAGACACTTAACTACATACAAACTGATGGTTACCAGAGGTGAGGTGGGGGGGGAATGGGTTAAATAGGTGATGGGGATTAAGAAGGGCACTTGTAATGAGCACCGGGTGTTGTATGGAAGTGTGGAATCATTATATTGTACACATGAAGCTAATATTACACTGTATGTTAACTAACTGGAATTTAAATAAAAACTTCTTAAAAAAACAAAAGAAAAACACTGGACTAGATAACTTTTTGATTATATATCCTAAATTTTATTCAATTAAAATCATTTAATTTTTTAAAAAGATTTATTTATTTGTGAGAGAAAGAGAGCATGAGTGGGGGAGGGATTGAGGGAGAGGGAAACAAACAGACTCCCTGCTGAGCCGGGCTCAATGCCAGAACCTCAATATCATGACCCCAGTCAAAATCAAAATCCAGAAGCTCAACTGACTGAGCCACACAAACGCTCCTATTTTTTTTAAAGATTTGAAAGAGAGAGAGAGAGAGCTGGGGGGGGAGGGGCAGAGGGGGACAGAGAGAGTCCTAAGCGGATTCTGCACTGAGCATGGAGCCCAATATGGGGCTGGATCCCATGATCCTGAGATCACTACCTTAGCTGAAACCAAGAACCAGGAGGCTTAACCGACTGTGCCACCCAGGTGCCCCAAAATCATGTAAATTTTTATAGAGTGACAAAAATGTGTCAAGTTTTGTGTTGGGAAACAGAGACTAAATAAAGATATCGAGATATTTATTTTAATGTACTTTATTCCTCAATTTTTTTTCAATTTGAGTACAGCTGACATACAATGTTACATTAATTTCAGATGTACAATATAGTGATTAGACTTCTGTATACATTATGCTATGCTCATCACAAGTGTACCATACCATTTGTCACCATACAACACTATTGCAGTATCATTGCCTATACTCCCTATGCTGTGCCTTTTATTCCTGTGCCTTAGTCATTCCATAACTGAAAGTCTCTATCTTCCACCCCCTTCCCACAATTTGCACCCCCCCAAGCAACCAACACTTCTCTCTGTTTATGGATCTGGTTCTGCTTTTTGTTTGTTTATTCACTTGGGTTTTTTGTTTGTTTGTTTGTTTGTTTGTTTAGATTCTACAATGTACTTCTTCCTTAATACTTATGTAATGTCAAAATAAGTAAAATACTATGTGAGCATGTTTGTTTGTATGTGTGTGTAAGTCCAAAACTCACATGTGATCATTGTTGGTTTCTGTAATGTAACAGGATGTTGTAAAATAATATTTCTCTATCAGATCTTAGTATATGCCTCCATTACAAATAAATAAAATGGGATTATAGAGTTCCTCTTTGTGAGAATAAACATGTTCACATAGTACTAAAGCAAATGGAAACTTTTAAATGAAAAATACGTTACAACATACTTTTATTTCTCAGATGTTCCTAAAGAACAAAAATTTTAAAAAAATTAAAATCCATATAAATACTTACAGTGCACACTGACACACACACACACACACACACACATACACACACATACTCATTCACAGACTTACAAGTATGCCACTGAATGATTTGGATTTGCTTAAGTTTGAGAATATTTTGAGGACCTGATTTTGCTTAAGCAGTGCTTCTAAAGTGATGCCTTTGCTAAAATTTAATTTCAAGAGAATTTGAAGTATGAGATAGAGAAAAATAATTCAACCATGAATTCACAATTTTTATAAAAGTCTCTATTACCGATATGGCAACATTTAGTAATTTTTTAAATGTTTCTACTTTGTTTTAGTTATGTTGAAGTTTGTGCTAAAAACACACATTTGCTCATCTCTATTTTTTCTAGGATGAAGTAATCTTACATAATAGTAGAGATCTGAGAATAAAATATATTTCTCTAGTTGGTGATGTCAAGTGCTTACACACAATAATGATCATTAAATACAGTGATTTTATATAAATTAATTAAAACCTTTCCCTCTTATTTTAATAGCCAAAAAATAAACTTTGGAACATATGATAATTACATTCCAGGTAAGAAAGAATTCAATATTTATTTTTGAAATATGATTAATTTTAGGATTATGATTACTTTTAAGGATAAATTATTATTATCCTCTATTCAAGATGATAAAGCAGTAGCTCATGGAACATCATTAAAATTCAACTTTCTCATGGACTTGGCAAACACTTTCTAAAGATACTTTGTTTTTGAATCCAACAAAGTTTAAGCAAATATGTTCAGCAACACAAAGTTGTTATGTTAGAAATCATACATGTTAGAAATCATACAATCAGATAATCTTACAGTTGAAAAGTAGTATAGAAACTGGATAAACAATTCACCCATGTCTGCAATAACTTCTACTACATTCATGATAGACTGTATCCCCCTTATAATTGGCCAAAAATTCACCAATCTGATGTTGAAGGACTTCATATATTGAATGATTTTCCCTCATATATTGAGCTTAAATATGCCTTTCATTCTGTATATTTTCTCATTGATCCTGACTGTTTTCAGGAGATACACAAGAACGTGTATTTTCTCTTATACAAAGTATTATACTGCACATGTTTAAATGAAATGAAAATCTCTCTCACTCCTATTAGTACCCCAAACATCTTTAAACATTTCTCTTATAGTCTCCAGGTAACTTTCCCCTCACAGTCACAATTCTGTACATACTCTTTATTTGTAGTTTACTTCATTAATATGCAAATTATAACAACAATACCATTCTTATGCGTATAACATTTACTCTTGTAGCTTGAAAAATTATTACTAACTAAAGGAACCTTAAGCATTAGCATTTAGATTCAATCATATATATTTATTGAATATTTTATAACAAGTACTGTCTGTACTAAATACTTTGGAGGCTACAGAAGTAGTTATCATATTTTCTGATCTCCAAAGAGTTGTATTCTAACCAAAAGAATCTAAAGCAAAAATCAAGACTGGGAGAGACAGATGATTAAAAAAAGCAGTGAAGATCTTTTTTGCATTTATATTACAGAGTATATTAGTTTCACAATGACTATGTAGTTTTCTGTAAAACTGATCAAAATAGAAAATAAATTTTTATTTTCATATATTGATAGCAGAGAATTTCAAACATAAATAACTAAATGAAGCTGTAATTTGTATCATTTGTTCATTCATGGACTCTATTATCTTACTGCCATTTTAGTTCTGATGAAACACTACTTACTCTAAAACACTTAATGTTTTCTTATTTTAGTCAGTGAATTAAGCAAAAAATCATGGAATCAGCAACACTTTGCCCTGGGATTTCCCAAACCACCAAGACCAGGAAAAAAAAGGAGATCAAAACCATCCCAATTACGAGACAATGCAGTTCTTGTGAGTATTGGAAAGATCATATAATTTTACTAGTGCTAAACTTGTGAAATCATGTATAGTTATATGTGTTACAGATCAGCGCTGACCAATGGGATTTCTGTGATGACAGAAATATTTTATGTCTTTGCATTCCAGTGTGGTTATTGAACATTTAAAAGGAGGCTAGTACAACTGAGGAATTGAATTTTACATCTCAATTCAATTCAATTCACTTGTGGCTTTTAAATATATTGGACAGCAAAGTTAAAGGTAATTCAAATTCTACTACATGAAGGAAGTAGATATATTTTATTTGCATTTCACTGTATAAACATTGCCCCTTATTTCATATGAACTATTTCTTTAGTAACCCCACACTATAGAAAATATGTGTCCAAGAAGCATAAAAATCTGGAGATCCTAACGCTACAGTTAATATGAACATTCAAAAAATGTCCTCCGGCGGGGGAAACTCCCTCATTAGAATCATGGGATTATATTATATCTTGATAAGGTTTTAATGCTTCCTCATTTTCTGTAATGTAGCATTTAGGATTCTGAATATTAGAAGATAAGTATTTCTCAATTTAGAGTCATCATGGGATATGAAATGCTTAAAAAAAGTTTCACAAGATAAAAGTATCATCAACTCTTGTTTATTTTAGGGAGTGTTTCCAGTAAGTAGTGATCCTAGCTTATTCTGTCATCTCACACTCTTTGCTCTTCCTTTCTTTCTTTATTCAATTTATTTTTCTACTGTTTGTTAACATCATTTCCAAAGTTTGCTACTTCTGCATTAAGATTTTGCAAATACCTGGTTAGGAGGTGAAAATAAAATGCACCATTCTGCACAAATTTTTGTTCACCAAATGTTATAGTTTTTATTATTGTAGTTAGCAGGAGTTTCAGAGTTGTAGTTTTAACTACAGGTGGCATTCCAAATTCCAGAGACCTTGTATGAAATAACAGAGACCAGGATATGTCTGAACATAAAGCTATTACATATTAGAAAACAATTAGTTTCTGAGTTAGCCAGGAATGGAAAGTGCGCAAGATATTCTAAGAATTCTTGAGAACACTGAGAAAGGAAAAAAAAAAGCCATCTCCTGATTGTGAAGAGAGATTTGGATATGTCATTAGTCAGTGAGGTCTCTACCAGTTTTAACATAGTATCTTGAGGGAATTATGAAGATCCTTTAAACTGAAATAAGGCCCCCAATGAGACATGGCTATCCGTTAGTCCAAAAAAGAATGAAACTGGAAAAGCAGAATAAACTATGACATCTACAATTGTTCCACTATTTATCAAAATCTAAAATCTTTTAATGGTTGAAGTTAAAATGCATTTGGTATGTGGTAATAAGCTGTGTAACATACAAATTGTTCATTATTATTCTAACCAATATTCCAGGTACATGATTCAGACAAAATAAAAGAAGGTCCTAAACGACCATTATGGATGCACAGTTCTTTAATGAGGATTTCTGAGAGACCATCTGAGTATTTAGCTGCCAGGAGGCAGCGTCCATATAAACCAACCCATCACCCAAAGGAAGATGCTAAAGTAGCAGACGTAGAAAAACTTGTATCTCCAGAAACAGCTAAGAAAGGTAAAGAGGACAAGCAAGCAGACAAGAAGGGCATATTGGAATCAGAAACAGAACCTACAGTTTTAAAGGAGGCAAAATTAACTAAGAGAGAGTTAAAGAAAGATAAAGATAGAGAAACAGGAACTAAAGATGAAAAAGATGTTGCAAAAACAGATGCCAAAAAAGAAAGAAAAGATTCAAAGAAGGGCAAGGAGTCAGGTACAGAATCTGAAGATGAAAAAAAAGATGCCAAGAAAGATGCCAAAAAAGACAAGAAAGCTGCCAAGAAGGGCAAGGAGTCAGGTACAGAATCTGAAGATGAAAAGAAAGATGCCAAGAAAGACAAGAAAGCTGCAAAGAAGGACAAGGAATCAGGTACAGAATCTGAAGATGAAAAGAAAGACGCCAAGAAAGACAAGAAAGCTGAAAAGAAGGGCAAGGAATCAGGTACAGAATCTGAAGATGAAAAGAAAGATGCCAAGAAAGACAAGAAAGCTGCAAAGAAGGGCAAGGAGTCAGGTACAGAATCTGAAGGTGAAAAGAAAGATGACAAGAAAGACAAGAAAGGTTCAAAGAAGGGCAAGGAGTCAGGTACAGAATCTGAAGGTGAAAAGAAAGATGCCAAGAAAGACAAGAAAGGTTCAAAAGGGCAAGGAGTCAGGTACAGAATCTGAAGGTGAAAAGAAAGAATGACAAGAAAGACAAGAAAGGTTCAAAGAAGGGCAAGGAGTCTGCTACAGAATCTGAAGGTGAAAAGAAAGGTGCCAAGAAAGATGCCAAGAAAGACAAGAAAGGTTCAAAGAAAGAAAAAGGGTCTACAGAATCTGAAGATGTGAAGAAGGTTAAGGATGAGAAAAAAGATTCAAAGAAACCAGGAGAGAAAGATGATCAATCAAAAGACAAGAAAGATGCAAAGAGAAAGGGGAGTAAAAAAGATAAGAAAGATGAAAAGAAGGCCGGTGGGACAGATACTGAATCGAAGGATGATGCTAAGAAGGAAGCTAAGAAGGATGCCAAGAAGGATACCAAGAAGGATGCCAAGAAGGATGCCAAGAAGGGCAAGTAAGCCTTGAATAATAATTCAAAAGCATTTGATAAGCAATTTTAAAGTAGTCTGAAACTGAATATGAGTGACAAGGGGATTTAAAGAATTAATCAAATAATTTTTAAAATGGGACAAAGAAGAATAAAAGAAAGACTCAGAAAAACATCATAAAATATAAGAAAGATATGAAGAATTAAGAGATGATTCATTGAAGGACTTGGAGGATACTTATGCTAAGACTGGAAATATGAAAGAGTAAATGAAAGATCCCTAGAAAGGTTCAAAAAAGAATATTCAAACCAGGATGTAGAAGTTAATGACCCTGAATCTGTGGATACAAAAGAATAATAATAACAATAATAAATAAATAAAGACTTTGAAAAAATCCAAGGAGGCAGATGTTCAATCTATAGTATCAAAGTCTGAAGCTGCATCCACAGATTTAAATAAAGAACGGCAGGAGTAATGAGGGGAAGCCAAGAAAATTTCAGAAACTGTACTTCCGAATAAAGGCAAATATAAATTAAAGGTAGCATTCCTTAAAAAAGAAAGAAAGAGAAAGAAGGAAAGAAAATATGATTTCCTTGTGAACCTATACCACCATCCCTGAAGTGTAAACAGCCACAATCAGGTTTATGGATGCTGAATGTTCCACTTCCAAGCCAAGATAAACACACTTGGTAAGTTAGTTTTGTTTTATAATAAGCCAAATTGGATTAAACAATAATTGAGCCAATTTAAAGTTTGAATTGAAATCTACCATTCTTATAAAAATCTGTGTAATCTGCTGACTATGTTTTTACTGGAATTTGGCAGAATTTAGTAGCACTTACTTTGGGCTTTCTCATTAATATGAAATTACTGATGAATTTGGTGAGAATACCACAGAATGAAGACTTTAAAAGTATCAACAAAAAAGTTAAGTAGAGTTATTTATCATGAGAGAGGCGACTGGTTTATGATACATGATAACTTTAACAATTACTTTCTTATCAAGAGTTTTTTTTTTAAACAGAAAATAGTAGCCAGTCTCTCCATTTAAAACAGGATGAAAATCAAAATTTTCCAAATTACCAATATAGGTAAATTTAAACAAGGCATATTAAAGAGATGCCTGATAAATTGCTAATACATAGCACAAAACCAAATTCACCAGAATTCAACAAAGTCTAACAGAGTGAAAGCATCTACATATTATTTAGATGTGAAAACAATTAATTTTATATTCTTATAACTATATTAAACTCTCTTGTGATCCATAAATTCTATTAATGTGAAGACAAATAAAAAGCAACATAAAGCAAAATGCAAAACTCTTCAAATATCTAATTAGTAGCAATTAAATCACTTTACCATTCTCTCAGATAAACTCAACATTGTTGCAGAACTTACTAAGTGATTTTCTCTCCCTTTTATCCCTCACAATATAAATTCTGGATGCTAAATAAAACTTCTCTTTGATACTCTTAGTTCTGCGTGCTTTCCAGAACTGGCTTTCTATGAATAAAGAGGTATAATTGTGTTATCTGCCCTTTAAACATTGGCCCCTGTTATCCTACATCAATTACTGAAGGATTCATGGCCATCTGTAATTTGCGGTCGTCCAGGTGGCCCTACTTGGCAGACCTGAATCAGCTGTAATGACAAGAGTCAAATCCTGCCCCAATATTCTTTCCCTCTTCCGAGAACTCATTCTTCCTCTCCCTCTGCTTATAAGTAAAATTCTATATTCAGATTTTCAAAATTTTCTGGAAATGTTACCATTTCTATGAGGATTTAGGGAATCATTTTAAAAAAACCTATTCCTCTAACAAAAAGCCCTTACCTTATTTTCTAACATGGTATTCAAAATCAAGTTTTAGATTAAAATTTAATGTATTGTGTAAGATTAATTGAGCTCCTACCTTTACTGATCTACTGAAATGCACGAAGGTCCCCCCAACCTCTTGGAGTTCCAACTGAAGTGCCTTTTTACCCTAACCCCTCTTTTCTGTCTATATATTTCTCTAAAATTATTCCATTCCATTCCCATGGCTTTATACATCATTCTTATTTTGTTGAAATCTACATTTTAAATCCAGTACTGATTTTTTCACTCAGTTCAAAATCATGTGTCCAAATATTAAGTTAAAGCATCTGCTTGACTGTCTTCCAGACATCTCAAAATTAACATGTCCCAAAGAGAACTCAATACTTCTCCACCCAAACCAGTTTTCCCCACGTTTTTACCAACCCAGTAAACGATGCTGATATCTAACTTGTGATTCAATAAAAAATTGGTGGGTCATTCATAATTCTCTTTTCTTTTTCACCATGCTTATGTATTGTTAAGTCCTGCCTGGCTATCACCAAATTGGTCTACTTCACTCCATTTCCATCACTCCTACACTAGAAAGTCCAATCAGCCATTATATTTCACTTGGAAATCCCAAATCTCACTACATAGGGAAAGACACCTACTTCATTTCTCACCACCACCCAGCATCCCATTCTCAACGCAGAAATCATCATGTTCCTCCATTACTCTAAGTCTTCTAGTGTACAGATGTTACATTTAACATAGCTTTTCTTTTGCTCTAGCTTTAATAATTTGGCTTCTGACTACGTATCTGCCTTCATGTGGTAGAAAAATTGTCTACCAGGCTCTTGTCACACTGGATTTCTTTCTGTATTTAACTATACAGATCATGATGGTTTCAAGGCTTCAAACTTGTTCCCTGTGCCTATAACCCAATTCTTCTAGAACTTCATATTGCTGACTCCAAATTATTTATTCTCAGCTTAAATTTTTATATTCAGAGCATTTTTAGGTTCACAGAAAAATTGATGAGAAGATACAGAGATTTTCCACTTATCCCCTATAGCCACACATGCATAGCTTTCCTCCTATTTGTCAACATCTGCCCAGAGTAGTATATTTGTTACAATTAACAAGCCTGCATTGATGTATCATCATTACCCAAAACACATAATTTATATTGGGTTTCACTCTTGGTGGTGTACGTTCTGTGTTTTTTTAATGTATAATGACATATATCAACCATTACAGTATCATACAGAGTAATTTCATTGCCCTAGAAATCCTCTGTGCTTTACTATTTCATTCTATCCTTCCCTGTTATGACTGGCAACCACTCTTTACTGTCTCCAGAGTCATACAGCTGAAATCATGAATAGGTAGCTTTTTCAGGCAGGCTTCTTTCATTTTGTTATATGCATTTAATATTCCTCTGTCTTTTCATGTCTTGATAGCTCATTTCTTTTTAGCACTGAATAATATTACATTGTCTAGATTTACCACAGATTATTTATCCATTCACCTACCAAAAGACATCTTAGTTGATTGTAAATTTTGGCAATAATGAATAAAGATGCTATAAACATTCATGTGCAGGTTTTGGAAAGGACGTATATTTTCAACTTATTTGAGAAAATACCATGGAGTGCAATGGCTGGATTATATGATAAGAATATGTTTAGTTTTCTGACAAGTATTTTATGCTTAATAAATTGCTAAGAGGGGATCTTATGTTAAGTTTTATTACGCAAATGATTATAATAATACATAAAAAGGGTGGAAGGAAACTTTTGGAAGTTATGGATATGTTTATGGTGTAGACTGTGGGGATGGTTTCACAGGTATATATGTGTATACTTATTTCCCAAATCATCAGGTCATCAGGTTGCATACATTAAATTTGCACAGCTTTTTGAGTGTCATATATTTATAGATATAGATATAGCACACATATATAAAAGAAACTTCTGTCTTTCATAATGGCTGTACCATTTTGTATTACCACTAGGAATGAATGAGAGTTCCTATAGCTCCATACCCTCCCCAGCATTTTGTGTTGCCATTGTTTTAGATTTTGGTCATTCTAATAGGCATGTAGTGGTATCTCACTGTTGTTTTGATTTGCATTTCCCTGAGGGCAATTAATGTGGAACGTTTTTTCACATGTTTATTTGCCAGCTGACTATCTTCTTTAGTGTATCTGTTAAGGTCTTTGGTTTATTTTTTTGATCAGGTGGCTTGTTTCTTTGATTATTGAGATTTAAGAGTTCTTCTATATTTTGGATAACAGTCCTTTATCAGGTATGTCTTTTCCGAATATTTCCTCCCAGTGTGTGGCTTGTCTTTTGTTCTCTAAACAGTGTCTTTCACAGAACAGATTTTTTATTTTAATGAAATTTAGCTAGTCATTTTTTTTTCTTTCATGGATTGTGTCTTTGGTGTTGTATCTAAGAAGTCATCAGCAAACCCACAAGCATATAGATTTTCTCCTATATTATCTTTTAGGAATTTTATAGTTTTGCATTTTACATTTAGGTCTGTAGTCCTTTTGATATAGACATATTTCACTGCCCACTCTCTCATTATTCACTTCCCTATTACCTAGTAACTTCTATCTTCTAACATGCTTTATTCTTCTATGTAACATAAACAACTACCAGTCTGTGTGTATCTATTTATTGTCTAAATCATGTATAACATATTGCCTATCTCTCCCACAAGAATAAAAGCTCCACTAGAAAAGGAAAATTATGTGACTTATTTACTGCTTGTACCTTCAGTATACAGAACCATCTCAAGCATGTAGGACACAGTCATTAACTATAGGTTAGGTAAATGAATAAATACGATTTGGAGTACCTAGTGAAAAGTATGACTTACTTGGGGTGAGCCCTTCCAAAATCCCAAACTGGAAAATACCATTCTCAGTAAAGTCAAACTAAAATGATTATCAGTGTCCTTTCAAAAAGGGGAAAGTCCCACAGAAGGTAGTTTTGATGGTTAGTGGCAATTTGGACAGCAGGCTGCAGTGTTCATTTAATGTGATGATGTATGGGAAATTTTATGAACTATGTAGTGATTTTATGAACTATGTGTCTATTCAGGCTACCAGAACTTCTTGGTGTTTGTTTGTTTGTTTGTTTTTGTTGTTGTTTTTATCCCTGATCAATCATGCTTGCTTGTTTTTGTACAGCGTGAATACTGAACATTGCAAGATTTCTAATCATGGGCTGAGGATTTACTTATATTCTTTATTAAGGTGAGAACATGGATTTCTACATGTTATGCTTTTTTTTTTCTTTAGAAAACTTACTGTGGCTGTTTCAAATTTTTATAATTTGTAATGAGGACTTTTATAGTACTCATACTGATGGATTTGAATACTTTTTAAGAACTGTTTTATGTAGGGGGAACAAACATCACATTATGACCAATATAAAACAGACACTGATTTCTAAAATTGTAAGAACTTTAGATATTATCAGTTTCTTGTAATAAAATCACTATCAACAATTTTAACATATAAATAATAAATACTAATGTTAGTAACACTTTGTTTTGCACTCAAAACAGTATTTCCCACCTGTGCTTCACAGAGCTAAAAGTGCCACTTCTGTATTTTATAGTTGGGAATAGTTTAAGCCTTGTCCTAGACTTTTAACATGCTACTACAACTGAAAAAAAATCAGGGATGGCCTAAATGGGTGATGGGTATTAAAGAGGGCACTTGTTGTGATGAGCACTGGGTGTTGTATGTAAGTGATGAATCACTGAATTCTACTCCTAAAACCAATATTGCACTCTGTGTTGACCAACTAGAATTTAAATAAAACTTTGAAGAAAAAGGAAAAAAAATCTACTCATGCCTGTATTACAATCCACACTATAGTATGAAGTAGACTTCTGGAGATTTACATGACCTCTTTTGCCATTCATTGTCTCCTTTCAATTGCTCATAATCATGAGATTCCTTCAAAGGGTCATACATTATCCTTCCACATCCTCAGTGATAGCCACATTGCAGTATACATATTAGTTCCTTAAGAAATGTTGCTTTAAAAAACTAGTTGAATTATAAACATTTTCTCCCATTCCATAAATTGCCGTTCACTCTGCTGATTGTTTTCTTTGCTGTGAGGGTATCTTTTGAGGTAGTACCACTGGTCTATTTTTGCTTTTATTGCTTGTGCTTTTGTTGTCAGACTCAAGAAAAGCATTGTCTACAACAAAGTCATAAATATTTTCCCTTAAATTTTCTTCTAGGTTACAATTTTAGGTCTTATATTTTAGACTTTAATCCATTTTACGTTGATTTTTGTGTACGGGGTAAGATAAGGTGATTAATTGCCCATTTTCTTTCTTTTGCTTGTGAATATTGTTTTTCTAACACCGTTTGTTGAAGAGACCCTTTTTTCCCCATTGTGTACTCCTGACACCCCTTCAAAGCTCAGTTGACTATATATGTGTGGATTTACTTCTGGCCTCTCTGTTCTGTTCTACTTATCTATATGTCTGTTTCTATGTAAGCACCATATTGTTTTAATTACTGTAACTTTGTAACATATTTTGAAATTAGAATGTTGATTTCTTCAGCTTTGTTCTTAAAATGGTTTTGGCTCTTTGGAGCCTTTTATGTTTACATATAAATATTAGAATTGTTTTTTTTTTCCATTTTAGTAAACAATGTCATTGAAATTTTGATAGGGGTTGCACTGAATCCAGAGACTGTTTTGGGTAGTACAGACATTTTAACAGTCTAAAGTCTTCTAATCCATGAACACAAAATGATTTCCGTTTGTTTTTTAATTTCCTTCATCAATGTTTTATAGTTTTCAGTATACATAATCTTTCACCTCTTTGGTTATGTTTATTTTTTAAGTATTTTACTTTTTGATGCTATTGTAAATAGGATCATTTTCTTCATTTCTTTCTTCAGATAGTTTGTTATTACATAACACAACTTTTTTTTTATTGAAGTATAATTAACATGCAATGTTATATTAGTTTCAGGTGTACAACATATTGATTCAACAATTCTCTATAACACTTAGTGCTCACCTTGATAAATGTAGTTACTATCTGTCACCAAACATTATTATAATATTATTGACCAAATTTCCTAAGCTATATTTTTCATCTCCATGACTATTTTATAACTTCAAGTTATATCTCTTAATACTCTTTATCTATTTAACCCATCCTCCTACCCACCTTCCCTTGGGCAACCATCAGTTTGTTCTCTGTATTTAAGAGTCCATGTGATATAAGTATTTCTGAATATTTTATATAAATTTCACTTATGTGTGGAATTTTTAAAAAATGAACTAAGAAGAAACAAAACAAAGTAACACAACTGATTTTTGTACGCTCATTTTGTATCTCATGAATTTACTGAATTTGTTCATTTTTTCTGAGTTTACAATAAGTTTACAATAATAATATAGTTATTTATTATTATACGTAAATTGTGTGGTACAATTCCATATATAAAATTTATAATAACCTTATATGTAGAACACATACATTTTTTTCCAGAGAGACAGTTATTAAACATTTATCAGCAAACCACTGCCTGTGCCTCACTCATATAGGAAGATCGGAGGATTGGTCCATTTTTTTTGTTGTTTTGATTTTAATCTTAGAGAGCACAGTTATCTCTTTTTACTGAAAAATATCCAATATCAGAACTCTGCCTATTGGCCTCTTGTCGTTTTCTACAGTGCAAAGGAACTTGGCTTAAGGGCTACCACAAGGAAAAGAAGGCAGTGATTACCTATTTTCTTTACAAATAAAAGTGTCCTTTAAAGATGGATATAGTTGATGCTTGAACAACACAGTTTTGAAGTGTGATCCACTTATATGCAGATTTTTTACAGCACAGTTCTGTAAATATATTTTCACTTCCTTATGTTTTTCCTAATAACATTTTTTTTTCTAGCTTACTTTAAGAATACAGTATGTAACACAAATAACATACAAAAATATGTTATAATTGACTGTTTATGTTACTGGTAATGTTTCCAGTCAACAGTAGGCTACTACTAGGTAAGTTTTGGGGAAGTCAAAAGTTATACGCAGATTTTCAACTGTGCAGGGTGGTCAGTGCCCTTACCCCCTATGTTGTTCAAGGGTCAACTATATCTAAAACACTGCATTATCTGTGCTAATAATCAAGCTGACCCAAAACAGAGTAGTTGTGCCTTTGAAATTGTTTTCATGAGTTTAAAAAAGATTTATGTTTGTGATGTTTGGAAGAAAATGACAACTTAATTATTTTTTATTTCACTTATTAAGAAACTAGTATGTACTCTGAGAACCAGAGTACCTACATTTTTAAATCCAGTTCTGCAACGTACCAACTTTGGTATCTGCTTAGATAACCTCTCTATACTTCAGTTTCCACATCTGTGAAATGAACATGATAATAGAATCTACTGTATAGGGTTGTTGTGACAGTTTGATTAGTTAATGTGTATAAAGTATTTAAAACAGTGGCTGGCACACAACAGAAGGCTTGCCATTATCATTTCCACTGCTTTTATTACTACAATTGCTGCTGCTGCATAAAGGAGTCAACTCACTGACATCTGTTTTGATTTCTAATACTACAAGTTGTGTGATCTTTCCTAAGTCACTTTTTCTGCACAAGCATGAATCTAGGGTCAGGACTCTTTTTACAGTTTACATTTAATATCTTAAATCAGTGAGCTGACTACTTTCTTCATTAGTTTATTAATTTTTTTGTGGAGTCTTCTCGGTCTTCTACTTAAAAGTTCATGCTACCTACAAACAAAGATAATTTTGTTTCTTCCATTCTGATTTAAATGCCTTTTATTTTTCTTGCCTAATTTCTCTAAGATTTGTATAACGATGTTGAATAGGAGTTGATTGAGTGGGCATCCTTGCCTTGATAAAGATCTTAGAGGAAAAGCTTTAGGTTTTCAAGGTTGAGTATGATGTCAGCTGTGAGCTTTTCATATATGGCTTTTATTATGTTGAGGTAAATTCCTTCTATATCTAGTTTGTTAAGAGTTTTTATCATGAAAACATGTTTAATGTTGTCAGATGATATTTCTGGAGCTATAGAACTGATCATATGATTTTTGTCATTCATTCTGTTAGTGTTGTGTATCACATTACTTGTTTGTATATGTTGAACTATCCTTGCATTAAACCCACTTAATCTTGCTGTATGATCCTTTTAATGTATTGCTGAATTCAGTTTAGTAGCATTTTGTTGAGGAATTTTTCATCAATACCCATCAGGGATAGTGGCCTGTAGTTTTCTCTTCTTGGAGTGTTTTTACCTGGTTTTGGTATCAGAGTAATGGTGGCCTCATAAAATGACTTTGCAAGTATTCCCTTCTTTTCTATTTTTTGGAAGACTTTGGGAAGAATTGGTGTTAATTCTTCTTTAAATACTTGTTATAATTTATCAGACAAGCCATCTGGTCCTGGACTTTTTGATGGGAGATTTTTGATTCATGATTCAAACTCCTAACTCATTATTAATCCTTTCAGATTTTCTATTTCTTCACGATGCAGTCTTGGTAGGCTGTAAGTTTCGATGAATTTATCCATTCTTCGGGGTTATCTAACATGTTGGTGTATAAATGTTCATAGTAGTCCCTTATGATCTTTTTTCTTTCTGAAACATTGTTGTAAATGTCTCTTGTTCCATTTCTTATTTTGTGATTTATCTTGTTTTCTTAGTCTCGTACAAGGTTTTTCAAGTTTATCTTTTCAAAGAGAAAGTCAGTTTTGATTTTTTCTATTGTACTTTTTGTTCTATATTTCATCTATTTCTCCTCTAATCTTTATTATTTCTTCCTTCTCCTAGCTTTGGGCTTAGATTGTTCTTTTTCTAATTCCTTGAGTTGTAAGGTTGGTTGTTTATTTAAGATCTAACTTCTTTTCTAATGTACGTGTTTACTGCTACAAGCTTTCCTCTTAGTACTGCTTTTACTTCATCCCATATGTTTTGGTATTTTGTGTTTTTGTTTATCTTGAGACATTTTCTAATTTCCCTTTTGATTTCTTCTTCTATCCGCTGGCTGTTTAAGAGTACGTTGTTAAATTTTCACACATTTGTGAATAAACTCATGCATATACAGTCAACTGATCTTTAACAGAGATACCAAAAATACACAGGACGAAATGACACCAAATTGTGTTTTAAAAATTGTATACCTACATTCAAAAGAATGAAATTAGACCCCTAGTTCATACTACACAAAAATGAGCTCAAAATGGATTAAAGACCTAAACACAAGACCTTAAAGTGTGAAACTCCTAAAAGAAAACATAAGGGAAAACATCATGACATTATTCTTGACAGTAATTCCTTAGATTTATCATCAAAACAGTCAACAAAAGCAAAAACAAAACAAAACAAAACAAAAAACCAAGCCAAAACAAAACAAAAAAACCACACTACTTCAAAAACTCCTACAACTCAGCAGCAAAATGGTCCGAGGACTTGAAGAGGCATTTCTCCAAAGAAAATATATAATGGCCAACAGACATATGAAAATATGCTTGGCATCCCTAATCATTATCCCTAATCTCCTCATACATGTTATCAGAAAAACAAAAGTTAGTAAGTATGGATGAGAATGTGGGGAATTGGAACCCATATACATTGTTGATTTGAATGTAAGAGAGCTGTCATATGGAAAACGATATGGAGGTTCCTCAAAAAATTAAAAATAGAACTACCGAATGATCTAGTCTTCCCATTTCTGGGTATATATCCAAAAGAACTGATAACAGGATCTCAAAGGACAGCTGTGCTCTCACATTCACTCTAGAATTATTTGAATAGTCAAAATATAAAAACCACCTAAATGTCCATCAACAAGTGAATGCATGAAGAAAATGTGATATATGCATACAATGGAGCACTATTTGACCTTAAAAAAGAAGGAAATTCTGTTACATGCAACTACATGATTGAATCTAGAGAACATCATGCTAAGTGAAATAAATATGTCACAGGACAAATACTACATGATTCCACTTATATGAGACATGTAAAATAGTCAAGCTCATAGAAACAGAGAGTGTAATAGTGGTTTCCAGGGGATAGAGGGAGGAAGAAATGAGGATTTGCTCTTCAACAGGTACTAAGTTTCAGTTATACAAGGTGAATTATTTATAGAGATCTGCTGTATATCATGTATTAGTAAATAATACTGTACTGTGCACCGAAAAAGTTTTTAAGACCACAGATCTCATGTTAAGTGTTCTTACCATAATTAAAAAAAGAATTACTATCTAGGATTAGATAGCTAACCTTTGAAGAGTTACCTACTCTCCTAAAGAATCTCTCATTTGTACCTTTTTCTTGGAAAAGTACTTCTTTTGGCTTTTCAATCTTACAATACCTCTTTTAGATGTATCAAATTTTCTAAACTTTCTAAAATTTGGATTTTATACACTATGTAGATATTTTAACAGGTGAAATCTGAGAGATTATCTCCAATACCCCTTAATGAAGAGAATGAAAACAAATGAGATTGAGTAATATTTCAAGTTTTTATTATATATCAGTGACAGAATTTGTGTGAGAATGCTGGTCTTCAAATTCCCATTCCACTGTTTCTGCTTATGCCTACTAAGCAAAAATTTTGATTACTAAATTTATATCTCTATTCAACCTTCTAACAAGGTCATCTCTAAGTTTTCTTTGGTGGCTCTACTTAAAAGGAGAAATGGAATCAGTATTTTCGGGCTTTATCGGAGATAGAAAAAAAAATTAATGTTTTAATCAAAACCACAGAAATACATATATTTTAATTCTCAAGAAAAATATATTTGACATGTAAAATTTAGCATTTCCTGGTAACAATGATTTTTTTAAATTTTGTCATTAATATGGGTTAAATGTCCAAGAAAACTGAACTTATTTTTTTCCTCAGATAGAGTTCATCTTTAGTCCTAAATGTATAAATTCTCATGAATATTCTTAGAGATAGGGTCAGTATATTTTCAATCAGACTGTAAACAAAATGTATACATTTAAATGAAGATTAGAACAATTTTAATTATAATAAATTGATCTCTAAATTTCAAGAGAAATAAGATTTTCTTGCAACAAATTTAGATGAATGATACACTTTCTTGTTACCTGCATTAAAAATTTCTAATTATAAGGTAAAATGTTTTAGGTTATTAAGTTTGATAGGGGTTCTCTGTTACCAAAGAAGTAAGAAAAATTAAGCTATTATTGCGACATTTCTGAAGACTGAACTTATGACAAAATAAAAAGTTTAAAATAAGCTACTGAAAACTAAAACATTCTAACTTAGGCATCATCACTAGTAAAGTATTACATTCTTTGTATTTGAAAAAACTTGACAAAATAAAAAGCACTATCTCATATACACATATAATCTCATATATATAAGTATATATATATCATATATCGATGTGTTAATGTATATGTATATGTATGTGTGTGTGCAACAAAATTAATTCTTTCTTCAGCATTTTTGTGAGTTTTTGCAGATGTACTTCATAAAATATTCGCGATGCTTGGATATCCTATGACAAGGCCCTTAATGTAAAAAATTCAAAGTATTGTTATCGGTCCATTTAGATACAGGAACTTTCGTTATATATTTCTCTATATAAAATCATCATACAGAATAATTATTGGAATAAAATTGGCTTCAAATTCCTAAGTTCTAGAGTCAATAATTTATTTCCTTTTCACTAAATTAAAATGATTTTTGTATTACATAGACACTATTGTAAAAGAAAACATTTTTGGTAGAGACATTGTTTAGAAAGAATGAAGCAATAGTCAATACCCAAGGTACATCAAGTTTTAAATTTAGAAACAGAGGTGTGGCTCTGGAGTTATAAATTTTTATTCCATTAATACTGGCTATAAACTCATCCCCAGAGGCAATCATTAATTCTATCTCTGTAATGTTATATCATGTAGAGAATGTTATAAGAAAAAAAGATGCTAAACAGCATAGAAATAATTGAAAACATGAGCATGGAAAAACTAAGAAGGAAAGACATAGAGAAAAAGGAAATTTTAAAGGTCCTTCCAGAAGTACAACAGAACTTTGTCAATGAAGACTTTTCAAGGTTTTATTATTTAAGGTCTATGATACATACTGAACTTTAATTTTGCTGAATTTTAATAATGTTTAATAGTAGGATGGTATATGAGAAACTATCATTTAACTCATATGTGATCCTTGTCTGCTGGGCATTCAAATTTCATCAAAATATTCTCTGTCCAATCTTTGTGGAGTATGCATCAGTTTTTGCAATGAATTTTTTTTAAAGATTTTATTTATTTATTTGACAGAGATAGAGACAGCCAGTGAGAGAAGGAACACAAGAAGGGGGAGTGGGAGAGGACAAAGCAGGCTCCTATCAGAGGAGCCTGATGTGGGGCTCGATCCCATAACGCCGGGACCATGCCCTGAGCCGAAGGCAGATGCTTAACCGCTGTGCCACCCAGGTGCCCCAGCTTTTGCAATGAGTTAAAATGTCTTTAAATTATCAATTCAGTTTTATAGATTTAGAAACATTTCTTATTATTGGCACTACAAAGAATTAATTTAAAATGGTGAACTTATTTGCATGAAAATTTTAATAGATTTTCCATTCTGGCTGTAATTAATTCATGTAACTATGCAGAGTAGAGATGGTCACATCATTTACTCCATAAATATCTTATTGTATAGTCTAGAGAAAGTAGAAGTAGCAGAGATATTAATAAACCTAGATTTTATTACTAGACAATTGTCAGAATTTATGCTCTATTAATGAAAGGGGATTGACTCATAGTTTCAGCCATTCTTCAATTGTGTGTATAATTACATTTCAAAAAAAAAAAGTGCATGAGTTCCCTCTATCCACTAATTAAACTTTATTTGTGCTTTTTGGTAGGACATATGTCACATGGAGAAAAACAGAAATTATTTAGACTCTAATTGTTATTCTATATTTTATTTTAATATTTCTTTTTTTTATTTTATTATTATATTATGTTAGTCACCATACAGTACATCCCCAGATTCCAATGCAAATTTCGATGCTTCATTAATTGCGTATAACACCCAGTGCACCATGCAATACGTGCCCTCCTTACTACCCATCATCAGTCTATCCCATTCCCACCCCCTGCCCTCTGAAGTCTTCAGTTTGCTTCTCATAGTCCATAGTCTCTCATGTTTCATTCCCCCTTCTGATTACCCCCCCTTTCTTTATCCCTTTCTTCCCCTACCAATCATCCTAGTTCTTATGTTCCATAGATGAGAGAAACCATATGATAATTGTCTTTCTCTGCTTGACTTATTTCACTTAGCATTATCTCCTCCAGTGCCGTCGATGTTTGCAGCAAATGTTGAGAATTCGTTCTTTCTGATAGCTGAGTAATTTATATTTCTATTTCTCACATTATTATACCATACAATAAATATTAAACTATCAAAAGATTGAGTTTAGTAATAAGATAACAAAATATTGTTTCTCTATGTATTCAATGTGGAACTTAAAGTGAATCATTAAAAAGTATTATCACAGATTAAAACAACATTTCACATTCTGGAGGTATAAATAAACGTTATAATCTAGTTTGAAAAGCCCATTTATTTGCTTTATTAATTGAGTAGCAGTAAAAATTTAGGAAATCTGTTTTTATATCTATGGTCCTAATTCTATATCAGAAACATAAATAATAATAATAAAGTTTAAAAATTTAAAAAACTATTAGATACATTTAAAATATAAATCACTACTTGTGTATGTATTCAATTTTATTTCTAGGAGGTATCAAGTACCATTAATGAAAAAAACAAATAGCAATCACTGAAAAAAAGACAGAAATTTAGAAGTCACCTACTAAGTGAGAAGTCATAGACCACATTACTATAGAACCAGGAAAATCCTGTAAAAGCAATGGCAAAATATAGAAAAATATTTCAATATTATAATCATATTTCAAATCACTAATGAAATGCTTAAACTACAAAATCTTTCTAAATTGAAACAACAGCAACAGCAAAATCAACTAATATTTACTGACCACTAACTATTTGCTAAACATTTTTCTTGCATTGCTATTTAATCCTCATAACAATCCAAATATGTCATCTCTGTTTAAGGCACAGAGAGGTTAAGTAACAGGAATAAATTTTCACAGCTAATGGTAAAACCAAGATTGCAATCTGAATTTAAATCTCATTGGACACGAGGATTTAGACCATGATTTTGTGGCTTAATTGTTCTGAGATTTTGGTGAATTTTCTTAAACACCTCAGCCTCAGTTTCATCATAGCATCATTTCTATATCTGCAAAAATGCATAGTTATGCTAAAATTACATCATATGTGTAAAGTCCCCACTATATAATTTCTTAAGAAAGGCAACTGTTCAATGCATAATTGCTTGGTACCATCAGTCTCAAAGGAACCTGTCCTGCTACTACTCTCCCCACTCCCTATATACTTTAGTGTGTCTCTTCATAAATATTGCACTCTAATTATTAAGTTACATGAAGTGTATTTGCAGGAATATGCTATAGAGAACAAAGACCTGGAAACTGAAAACATGCATTTGAATCCTAGCTCACCCATTATGTAGTCATGAAGGAGGGACAAGAAAAAGAATATAAAACGCTGAACCCAATGGAAAAATATCATCTCACATCCAAATAGCACTGATTCTAAAGAGCATGAGGAAAAAAATGAATTATGACTGGAGAAAAGGTAAAGATTCATCTGTTTATCTATCCTACAATATTATTAAGGAATTAATTCTAACAAGATACTTTCCAGAATATCTCATGTTTTCCCCTTATCTTTATATGTCATCAAGAAGTACTTCCATAATTCCTATTTTTTTTTACATTTCAATTAATCAGTTTACATTGTCTTATATTCTACTAACAATTGAATAGAATAAGGGAAAACTGATATATCTAGTGTCATATGAATCATATAATGATGAGTATAGATATAAAGTCCACTAGAAAACTGTTTCATGTATGATTTCTGAACGTAGTGAATATTGGTAACTGGCTAAATTGTTTTTGCATTGTTTTACTTTAATACTGATACATTTTTTAAAGATTTATTTATTTGAGAAAGAGAATGCGCCCACGTGCAAACAAGGGGAAAGGCAGAGGGAGAGGGAGAGAGAGAGAATCCCGAGCAGACTTCCCACTGAGTGCAGAGCCGCACCTAAGGCTCAATCTCAGGACACTGAGATCATGACCTGAACTAAAATCAAGAGTCTGCCACTCAAATGACTGAGCCACCCAATCCCCCAGCACTGATACTTTTTAAAACAGTCACACTCATATCCATAAAAGGAGATTTCAATGGATGATGGTTGGAGGTCAAATGATATATACTTATAAATCCACATAAACTCATGCTTAGTCATTATCGAAATACCCTAAATTAGAGGGACTTTAGGCTGGTTAACTAGTATTCAGGAGAGTGGAGTTAAAGTCTAAAGTTAATCTAGACAAGTAATTTGAACATTATTGGACTTAAGGGTTTCTTTTATTTTTGTTTAAGATTTTATTTGAGAGACAGAGTGAACGAGAAGAGAGAGAGCATGCATGAGCAGGGGGGAGGGGGAGGGGAAGAGGGAGAAGCAGACTCCCCGCTGAGCAGGGAGCCCAATGCGGGGGCTCCATCTCAGGACCCAGGGATCATGACCTGAGCCGAAGGCAGACACTTAACTGACCAAGCCACCCAGATGGCCCTGGGCTTCAGGTTTTCTTAGTAGTAGAAAGGCACTGAAAGAAATTTTAATTTCCTAATAAGTTAAATTGTATGGTTTTAAAACTCATTAATAAACTGAAAACAAATATTTTTAATAAATGGCAAGTCATATAGACCAAAGTCAATCTTTCACTGTATGTGCTATTTTAAGCCACAGTAATATAAAATATTACAAATGCCAGAGATATAAACGAAGAATGATAAGTGATTGCTTGTAATCCTTCATAATATCCATTTCAATCACTGGGAATTATAAAACAATAAGCAATAAACACATTATTTCTGAAAAAGAAATGTTTGAAATACCAAATACTCTGCTGCTCTGACAATTTAGAAAACTGATAGCCAAGATTTTTTTTAAATGCCAGCATGCTATGTGAATCCATTTACATGCATTCAAAAAATAATGATGGAATTTAGCTTATCTTAAAGCAAAGCATAAAGAAATAATTATAAGTCAAAATTAAGAGGACCCTATGTTGTCTCACTTTACTAAAAATATAGGGAAATATATTTTTCCTTCATGATGATTTTATTACTTTAAGTATTTTCTAATCAGATGGTTTTACTCTTTTTCAAATACATGTTTTTTAATGCACTTTGTCTTCTAATTTTGAAGGCTATACATTTGAGGGCAACCGAAAGAAATTAAAAAATCAGGTGTTACATTATAGAAAAATAACCAGTAAACTAAATTTCCTGGAATGAATTCAACTATTTACAATAAGAAATATTAACAATTCTAAGAAATTTTAATGATAGTCACTAAAATCTCTATCTAGAAAATTGTATATTTGATTTGAAAAATAAACTGTAGATTTCAATATTATGCTTCTAAAATTTTATGAAAATAAGATAAAATTTATGATGGATTTAGCATTCAAGAGTCATGATACACAGAAATACTTATTAAATAATTACTACATTGAACTTATTTTTTATTGTAAAAGGAAACTAATATTTTGTCCTACTTTTGGCAATGTACCTTTCATTAAAACTGATGGCATGTGCAATGAAAAACGTGCAAAATTTAGGTGATTCTATGTAAATATAGAGCATGTATATATGTTTGTGTATGTATATGTGAATGCATGTGTACATATATGTGTTCTATTTCAGAAATGCTACGTTAGAATTTTAGGTTGATTCATTGTAATTCTTTATTCTAGACATATGTAAGCATCTCTAAAAAATTAAAAGCATATTTAAATCGACTTATGAATCTGGGGGTAAACCCTGGCAGAAGTAAAGCTTTTCTAGAGAAATTTCTTGTAAGCTAGTAAGCACTTACAGAGTAGATAAATCCTTCACTCCAATATAAGATAGAATTACTCAGAATAAATAGTCTGTGTTTAAGTACTGTCCATAACTTCTTTAGAAGTGCATGATGTGACAAGTTTAACCTCATTTATTTTTGCAATCTAGTTACTTTTCTCAGGACATGTGTGTTGCAATAATTCAAGACAAGATGATAAACTAGGAAGTCCAACAAACTTAAAAAATACTTTATGTAAAATTCTCTCTCTCCCTCTATGTGTGTTTCTATCTTTCTCTCCAACCCCCATTATTCTATATTTATAATAGTTGTTATGAAGTTATGGATTGGTAAAGATAGGACAATGCCTTTGGGTAGTTTGCTGTACTTAGCAAATTGGAACCTTGAACTCCAAAAGAATGAGGGTGACACATCCGAATCGCAGGAGCACATTCTGGTTTTCTATAAAATTATCAAGTGTAGTTTGACATAAATGAACATTCCTAAACTCATGAAAAATAGATACATTATATATCTCCATATAATTTCATATAAATATTATGTTTCACACTAAACAAAAAGCAGCCCATTACAAGTATTTCCCATATCAATAAAAACATCAGTGAAATTTTATGAATAAAAAATAAAAATAATAATTATACAATGGCAGATTAAAAAACTATAGATTAATACCAAAAGATCATTGGTATTGACATTTTGAAATAAATCAAAAGAATCACTAATGGAGAAATAAAAGTTTGAAATGAAAGGAGAGTTGCTACCAATAACATATGTTTCAGTGCACCAGGGAAATATGATGATTCTAATCTTTGATGCAACTAACAAAAGTATCTTAAAAATATAAAGCAAAAATTGCCAGAATTAAAAGGAGACATAGATCCAACATCCTACTGGGAAAATTTAATTCATCTCTCTCTGGAAATGACAGACAATAAATATAAGTAAGAATTTTGAAAATTCAACATAACGAACACCTAAATATACTAGATAAATATATAACTTTATACCTAATAACTAAGAAAATATATGCCTTTTTCTCCAGTATGCAAGGTCCGCTCATGAAAACTGATCTCATTCAAAGCTCTAAAGCAAGATTCAAAACATGAAAAAAAAAAATCTGGTCACAAATTAATTAAGTTAAAAATCAAGAGTACACATAATTTAGGAAAATTCTGATTGGAAATTAATAACTATCCTTATATAAATCAAGGAATAACATATTTTTAATAAAAGCATGAGGAAAAAGTAATAACAAAACTGTATAATAAAACTTGTGGATCTAATTAAAATTGCAGTAGAGGAGCACTTAAGCATCTGACTTTGGCTCAGGTCATTATCTCAGGGTTCTGGAATAGAGCCCAATGTTGGGCTCTGCTATTGGCAGGGATTCTGATTCTTCTTCTCTCTCTGCACCACCCCCACTCCCCACCACCACCTGTCTTCCCCCTCACTCATGCTCTTTCTCTCACTCTCAAATTAATAAGTAAAATAAAACCTTTTAAAAAAAATTGCAGTAGAGACTTTCTATAATGCAACTTAACAAATTAGAAAAACTAAAACATAATGTAATTAAATATCAAAAACCAAAAAGAAATCATAAATAAATTTAAAAATATGAGATCAACATATCAACAAAAGTGAGCTTCTTAAAAAATATAAGATTCATAAGCTTTTAAGATTTATGAAGATTGATGAAGAAAGCAAGAAAGCAAAAAACACACCATATTAGGAAAGTAAAACATGAATGAAAACAGTGGACACCAATATTTAAAAACTGTGAAATCTTTATCCCAATAAATTTAAAAACTTATACTCCCCAAGAAAATATCATATTTGCCAAAGCTGACTCAAAGCAAAAAAAGCTTAATATTACTCTAATCATGATAAAACCTGATACGATTTTTAAAAATCATCCTACAAAAAAGGGCAGGTCCAAGTAGTATTACCAACTAACATTCAAATAACAGATAAATCAAATTTACCACAATTATTATAAAGTCCAGAAAGAGAACATATCTATATTACTTTAACCAAATCTCCTAACCTTGGTACCAACTCTAATAAAGACAATATTAAAAATAGAACTATAAGAAAATCTCACATTAAACATAAATGCAAATATCTTAAATATCCTCAAGCCAAATTAAGAACCAATTAAGGTGATAATACACCTTGGATAATTTAAACTTTCTACAGGAATTTATTTTTTAGTATTACAAAAAAATTAATATAAACTAACTTGTATATGAGAAAATCAAGTAATCACCCCAATAGTTACAAAAATGGGGATTAAGGAATCACAGTCTGTTCATTATTTTCGCAAAAATCCTTAGCAAGAAAAGCAGAAAATAAAATGTTCTTAACCTGACAATCCTTAACTACTGTAAAACTTGAAACAAATACATAACATGAAATATTTAAAGTACTTATTTTATGACCAGAAACAAGTAAAAGACATCCATTCTTACTGATTTTATTTCATATTCTTCTGGGGACATTGTCTAGGGCAATAAATCAAGTAAAAAACATAGATAATGATATAGGAAAAAACAAGTCAGATTCTTTATTTTTACAGATGGTATAGAAAAAAGAATCTACAAGTAGGCTGTAAAAATTGTAGATTGTACAAAATTATTAAAATTAACAATGGAACATTTGTATACAAATTAATATTTGAAATTTTACTACACCTTATATTAAAACTAATAACTAATTAAAATATATCACTTAACATAGCACCAAAAATTCTAATGTACCTAAGGGGTAAAATCTAAGAGAATGTGGGCAAAATTTTTACAAAAAAAATGCATTTATCATATTTATGTATAATTTATACAGTTTATGTATAATTTATATTTAGTATACATAAAGCTCACTGATATATATTGAAAGAGATATTAAGAGACATCACATACTTATAAATTAGAAAATTTAATACCACAAGATCCCACATTTATCAAAAATGATATATAAATTCAATTCAATTCTAATCAAAATCCCAAAAGGATTTGGTAGAAATTAATAAACACACTACAAATTTTAAGTGGTAAAAGGCCAAGAATAGTCCAGGAATTCCCAGGATTTACCTGCCAGATAAGTATCAAGTATTATTTCCAAAGATGCCATAATTATCGCAGTGTCATATGACAGCGCTTTAAACTAATCAATGATATTTTCAACACATTTCACTGCACAATTTAGGACTGAGATTATACATAAGATGCCTATAAACTTACAAAAAAACAAAGTATCCGGAAGCAAAGTGGACATACATAGAGGCAATTTACAGAAAAGGAAATATGAAAGCCCCAAAATTACAGTATGATATCATGTATTTAGATGTCGAATACATGTAACTTAAAATATAATTTTTAGGAATTCACACATTGATGACATTGATGACATTCTAAACACAGACAAAAGATAAAACAAAATTGAGGCTAGCAGTCCTTTAGAAGAGAGAAGAGGGAAAAAAAATAGAGAGAAGGGGGGATTGGTTGTCATGGAAACCCCACTGGGGACGCTTGAAGAACAGAAAATTTTATATTGAAGCTGATTTGTGGGCTCAGAGATATTTGTTTTCTTTTTCCTCATGTGTCACATATATGTTTCATATGTGTTTTATGATGTATTTCATATAAAACTGCACAATTTAAGGAACAACATGGTAAATTATATATATTTTTAAAAAGTGAAAAACAAAAAAGTGCAATATAAGAAGTTTCCAGAGAGAACTTGCTTTAGCAGCACATAATACTAAAACTGGAACAGCACAAAAATTAGTAATGGCCCCTGCACAAGAATGACACACAAAATGTTTCCAGAGAGAATAAACATTTTTACTCATAGCAAACACAATAGTATCACAAGATTATCTACAAAGGAATAAAAATCTGACTGACATGAGACATACTTGGAATCCTCTAGAGGTCAATCAATCAGTATTAACCAAAATAGTCAGAACCTAGACTCATACCCAACCACAGTAGCATATACTACAGAGAGCTAAATAAAAACATTTTCAGAAATGTAAGCACTCAAAATCTACTACCCAATGACCTTCTAACAATGAATTACTATTAAATGTATTCTTGCACACTAATAAATTTATCAATAAAGAATCATGAAATATAACAAATAATGATGAGAAAGAAAGCTGGTAAAATATATAGTTAATTCTAATAATTATTAATGAAAAATAAAACCCATCAAAACAAAAATAAGCCTTTCTCTGATTTTTTTCCTCTGAATGGCAATAAGTTTGATTCAAGAAAGAGTTAGGTGGTCCCATTTTAGTCTATGGCACAAGATATATTTTTCACTGCAGGTTCTACCAGAGTCTTTCACTGGTGATATAGAAATATTGTTCAAATTAAACACACACACTTATATGCAGACAGCAACTGTGTGTGTGGGTGTCTGTGTGCATACACAGTACATCCAACAAATCCTAAAGAGAGCATAAGTAGAACACACTGTACACTTTACACAAAGGTGCTCTGGCTAAGCTTCAATAAATATATGCAGTATTTTTAATATTTGGTATCTAACTGCCACGAGGGGAGATGAAGGGCTCTGTTGATGAAATTCAATACCATCATTTTAATCATCCTCGCTCCTGCTTGGCTTTAGTATACACAGGTAGATTATTAACATAGTTTTGACTGTTGTGTTCACACATAAGATCACAACTGGGGTTAAAAAGAATAAGAATCATTATGGGAATCAAAATGTGCATATCTGGAACTTCAGAGGGCAAAGATCTATTTATGGGTAGAGGTACATAGATTACTTTCCTGAGATGAAGAAATTTTCTCCTCAAGGAATTAGAATAAAGAAGACCTTCATTTTTTTCAGAAATTTCAAAGTATTATTTTGAGAATTCAGTCCTTTTCTAGGGCCAAGTAAGATGTAACTCACATCAAACTTATCTCACATTTGGCTTTCAGCGTTAAGGAGAAGATAAGGTCTAGCAAGTCCACTGTGTGAGATTTCCTTTGAAGTATTAGGTATCGATAAATGGAAACCTGAATTATATTTCTGGATAGCTTTTCTTTAATTATTTCCCTCACGAAATGCTAGTAGTCTGTTATTTAAGACTGCAACAAGAAAATAGGAGCCAAAAATATATTCTGGTTGTTTTGGAACAATGAAGTTTAACTAAGACCCAGTTTATGAAAAATTTGATGGATAAAAATTGTGAGAAAGAACATAAAGCACACTTTTCATTGAAATTCTGAAGGCTGAGGGAATGTACCAACTAGAAGTGAACTCATACCATAGAATAAATGTTGCATTACTGAATATCTGCTTATATATGTCTATCTTATAAACATAATGTTGCTGCCATGCAACTATAGAGATATTTAATAAAAAATCGTTTCATCTGGAAGATAATCAAGTATGGAGCTGCTGTAGATAGAGTCTAAGAGGTAAATTGATAAAAAGAAAGGGGTTATGAAATTTAAATGTGAGGTGAAAAGAAGGAAGCTTCTCTTCTGTCATCAGGCTTTGCCATGTTTTCTATTGACATTTTTTTTCAAATTCTTGCCAAAATTAATTTATATTGATATTTGATTTCCATATCTAGTGATCTATGCATGTAATGCTTACTGGTCATAACCCTGTAGAACAGGAAGGGCCAGTGACAGAATACATTAATTCTGACAAATGTGCTCTAGAAAAATTTTCCAGGGGCATCTGGGTGGCTCAGTCAGTTAAGTGTCATCTGCCTTTGGCTCAGATCATGATCCCAGGGTCCTGGGATCAAGCCCAACATTGGGCTCCCTGCACAGTGAGGAGCCTGCTTCTCCTTCTGCCTGCTGCTCACTCTGGCCATGCTCTCACTCTCTCTCCCAAATAAATAAATAAAATCTTAAATTTTTTTTTTCCAATTCTTCTCTGGCCATGACATCACCACTACTATAGATTATGCCAAAAAGAAATCCACTCTGCAAGCCCAGCAACTCTCTGTTTGTGACCCCTACTATATCTACGCTGCTCTATTCCTATCTTGAAGAAAGGGCATGGTTCTCTCTATATCCAAAGGATGAGTCTTTGATCCTCATGGTTCTCACCAGGAGACAGCATCTTAAACTCTGCTGGACTACTACTTTGACATTGATTCTAAGTTAGAATTTTTAAAAAATACAATGGTTTTGTGCTTTCTGATTTGGTGATGCTGCCAGAATTTGTTTCTGCTGCTAAACCCAAACGAAAGAAAAGGACAGTGGTACCACTAATTTCTCATTTCTATTCTGACATATATGCCCAGAGGCATATCACTCTACCCCCACTGGAATTGCTTATGATGTTATACTTCCATAAAACCTGGAATTGAGACAGGAGATGTCTACTCTTATAGTCCAAATGTTTGCCTCATATTCTGCTCTATTTTCCATGGTGATTAAGAGCAGGGACATCATTTTCTTCAGCTGAAAATCCTTTATCCCCAGTGTTTGAGCTATTTACAAGATTCCAATGGGGGGAAAAAGTACATTTCTCATGCAAATTTCATAATTTTTAATGTAGTTGAACCTTTAAGTCAATTAAAATATTTCCTTTATATATATGTAAAGTCCAGTCTATTTTTGTCAGGAAATATCTTGTAATAGGAACATATTCAAATTACTTAGATAAAAAAAATGACGATTACTGAAAGGATTTAGAGATATTGTTCAGAACCCAAGACAGGAATGTAGTAAGAATCCATGAGACTCTGGATCCAGGAAAGAGAATGATAAGAACTCAGGCTATAATATGATGACAGATACTTGAGAAATTATAGCTTTGGATAGTGTAACCTATTAATACTGCATCACAAATAGGTCAGTTCCTACTGAACTAGAAAATAATGCATAGCTGAGGTGAGTATGTCATACCAGATATCATATTAGATGAAAGGAGAGAAATAAGACTATCTTTTAATTATCAAGATTGTTCTCTAACCCCTCCTACATAAGGATTTCCTTGGTATACATATATTAAAGGATTGACCGTTAATGCCCAAACTATCCACACATGCACATACACGCCCGTACATATAACTAATTGGCTGGGCTATTCATTTTTCTGCTGTTTTTGCATCATAAACACAGCCTGCATTTCTTTTGTAGCTTTTGCTTCTATAAAGCTAGAAGCTGCTTGGATTTTCTTCTTTTAAGTTCCTATATAACTCTGATAATATAGGCTTTCCAAGTACTACAAGACATGAAATAGTTATTTTTTTCAAAAAATGCTTCATGTTTGACATTGTCTTATAGGTTTGATGGCTAAGTAACTTACTACTGAACTTTGCTACTTCAGGTTAAGGGAATTTAAGTTATTTCTGTAGAAGAGGTGACAGTCATTCTGTAATGGTTCTTGAAATGTGATGAAACCACCTAAGTGACAAAAATGAGGTCCAAGTGAAGCTAACCTATTTTGATAACTGGGGGGAAAGGAGGATGGCTAGGTAGATAAAGCATCATTAATACAGTTCTAAGGTAGGGCTCAGTTTCACAAGAGATAGCAGAAATCCAAAACCACTACTCTGTGGGTTTACAGAGTAAAGTTTTCTAAAGTTTCTTCATGAAGTACACAAAAAGTTTGCCTCCCAAGGAGAAGGTATTAACCTAAGGCCCATAAACATTCAAAACTTATATGCAAGTTTTGTAGACACCTGCATTATTTTTTACACAAAGTTTGGCCTCATTGAGAAAGTGATAGTCCAGAGTTTATATGAAAAAAAATTCTAAAGAAACATTATTCAAATTCCCTTGGACTTTGTCAAGTAACGAAAGAATAACTTGCTAAATCCTGGATTATTCTCTTTAAAAATGAGAGGGGAGTAATCATTTTAAGACAAAGAAATGCTCAAAATCTTATTAATAATGTGAAATATTCATCTATCTCTCCTGGACTTTTTTTTTTGGTAATTTCAGTATTTTTGCATCATGCTCTTTCACAACTATTTTTAATCCATCAGACAATAAATCATTAGAAATTTCACTGGAGGGATGAATTCTGGTGTTTTGATCATTCAATACGGCATCTGGAGACATCTAATAATTTCTAAGAAAGCCCTGCTTCCATTTCAAGCTTTTCCTTGTTAAATGATTTAAATAATACTTGTGCCTTCAACCTAATCTGGAGCCTAACACTTGATAAAAACAAAATTGCCTGTGGAAATAAAGTATAATATGTTACAAATGAAAAATATTTTTTAGAATAAAATATAGGGGGGAGGATATCCAGAGAGTAACTCCTAGTTTCCTAATTAAAATACTAGGGAAAACATAACAGGAAATCTAATCAAGGTGCTAAATCTGTTCAAGAATTAGTTTAGTGGTTTTCAAAAAATTATATACTAATATTTTACATTTCCTAAGTTATTGCATGCAAACAGGAATAGTTGCCACAGTAATTTCATTTCTTATTCCTATAGCTGGCAATAATAAAAGAAAGATGTTTCATGGTGTATATAGAGGGTAAAGAACATGGAATGGAGCAGTTCAGCCTTGGGATAAAGGAAGTAAAGGAAGTTAAATCAAAAATATGCCTGGGAATTGGAAATACATTTTTGTAGAGTAAAAAAAAGGAAAGGTGTGGTTTTTATTGATACCAAGATTAAGCACTATACAATATGTTTGGAAATCTAATGATATATTTAAATAAAAGCATACTTAAGACAATTTTAACATAAATCACATCTAAAACATTTCTCTTGAATGTTCCTTGGAAGGTCTATTTGAGCATGTCAAGTGCCTTTTAGAATAGGGCTTTTTTTTTTTTAATTGAAGTATACTTCACACAATTTTACATTAGTTTCAGTTGTACAACATAATGATTTGACACACAGTAGGGCATTTTTGTCTTTGACTAGCTTTAACTTTTAGATCTTCTTACATCAAGGGTTGCACAAATATCAGTATCTTTTCAACTTCAGATATATGAAAAACCAGAAAAAAATGGAAAGATGAAAATTAATATCAACTGCTGATTTGAAATTCAAGCTCAGTTCTGGAGATATGAATGAATGAATATTAATAGATGATAAAGAGGGACACTGGGTGGCTCAGTCAGTTAAGCATCTGCCTTCAGCTCAGGTCATGATCCCAGTGTCCTGCGATGAATTCTGGCATTAGGCTGCCTGCTCAGAGGGAAGGCTGCTTCTCCCTCTCCCTTTGCCTGCTGCTCCCCTGATTGTGCGCTTGTGCTTGCTGTTCTCACACACTCTGTCAAATAAAGTCTTAAAAAAAAAAAGAAAGAAAGAAAGAAAGCTGATAAAGATCTGAAAAGCTATGTAAAGAGAGTAGCCTAAGGTTGAGGAAAGGCAGAAACCTTTGGTAGCAGTAGTTCACCACCATGGTCCAAAAATAGGTTATGAGACAGCTTTTTTCTTTAACACATTGCCATGTAAAGATCATTGCCACCTGGTTTTCTTTCTAGGCAGAAAAGATACAAAAGGATCATCACGCTGGTACCACAGTTGTGACATATAGGTAGCTATGAATGTAGGATGATTATTCTTCCCCTGACCTTTATTCAAGGATTACAGGCAAACAAGGAGAACAGCTTTAATGGGAATGATTCCCTAAATCACCTAACGGGAGTGAAGCAAAAGAGGATGATCAAGATTATGACTCTGTGAACAGTCTCCCATCCATCAGAAGCCCTACTGTGAATTGCCTGTAGGTGAAGTGTATTAAGAATTTTAAAACACTACATTTTTGATTTAACAACTATTTTTTAAATTTTTATTCATGTCATTGCTTTATTCTTTTCTTTAGAATTTTAATAGACTTTGTGTGTGTATGCACACCAGTTAACCCATCATTGTTACATTTACTGTATTTACTACTTCTAAGGGCATTATATTCTAGTATAGAATTTTTTTGGTTTAAATTCTTTTATCTCTGATAGTTCCCTATTAATTTCATGTTGTTGTCTTAGCTTCTCATTAATCATTGCTTGTAAAAATTAACAAAAAAGAAAAAGCTGCATACCAATTGATTCAGTTGATTTACCAGGGAAAGTAACTTCCACTTAGTAAAAGAAATTCTCTTCATCTCAGGTAAAGTACCTTAACAGAATAATGGGATAGTTGAGCATGAAAGATGAGGCCTTCTAAGCATAACCCAGAGTTTACTTTACAAAAAGTCAATTTCTCTACATAAGAAATAAACAGGGATTATTTTTTTCTTTTTTTTTTCTCTTTTTTTTTATGGGGAGAGAAGGAAGCTGACAGTTGGTGCTAGAGAAAGTTATTTTAAGAGGCAAGGGTAAGACAGCAATAAAGAGCATAAGAAAGCCAGGGAGAGGGGCATCTGGGTGGTTCAGTTGGTTGGGTGTCTAGCTCTTCATCTCAGCTGGGTCTCAATCTCATGGTCATGAGTTTGTGGCCCCACACTGGGCATGGAGCCTACTGAAAAAAGAAAAGAAAGAAAAAAAAAGAAAATAAAAGAGAAAAGAAAAGAAAGAAAAGAAAAAGAAAAAAGAAAAGAAAAGAAAAGAAAGGAAAAGAAAAGAAGAAAAGAAAAGAAAAAAGAAAGAAAAGAAAAGAAAAAAGAAAAAAGAGAGGAGTGGGGAGGAAGAAGAGGAGGGGAGGGATGGGATGGGAAGAGAAAGGAGAAATACTCTTTTAGTGTAATGGACATCTAATTTTAGGATAGTGATGTTTAATATGTAAGGTTTTTTTTGCCTCACCTATTATTATCATACCTACAAAGAAAAACTTTTGCACCACTAGTTTTGTTTAAAGGAATTTTTGGAGAATAAATGATATACTAGTTGGGAAAATGGTAATAATAAAGAGGACAGAGAAGAAATTTCAAAAGGGGATTTAAGATGTGCAGCACTTGTGAAACCAGCTTATAAATGAACCAACCATTAATATATATCTCCTATTAATATTGAATCCTCCTGAAATTCAAAATAATATTAGGTAGTTGGAAAGTCTCAAAGATGATTTGATTATAGCTAAAGTGTTCTTATTTAGACATAAATGCCATCCATAGAATGCTGAAGGAATAGAATCATCTGAAATACATTTAATAAAAGAGGTCTTTAATTTTCAAGGAAATAGAGCTATTTGTTGCTGCTAATTTACTTTAATAAATGAATTGATCTGAAAAAAAAAAGTATAGCCATCAACTGAATTCAGTATGTTCTGTTTATGTCTTCAGAGACTTCTCTTTCATAGCATTCCCTCCTATCCATAACTACCGTAGCTCCCCCGTTTAAGGTTTTACTTTCCATGGTTTTAGTTACCCATGGTAACTGGTCCAGAAGCAGATGATCCTTCTTCTGACTTATTGTTAAATGTCAGTAGTAGCCTAACACTATGTCACAATGCCTACATCATTCACCTCACTTCATCCCACCATGTAGGCAGTTTTTCATCACATATCATCATAAGGGTGAACACAATACAATAAGGTATTTTGGGGGAGAGAGACAGACCACATCCACATAACTTTTACTACAGCATTCTATTATAATTGTTCTATTTTATTATTAGCATCGCTGTTAATATCTTATGATGCCTGATTTATAAATTAAGCTTTTCCTAGGTATGCATAGGAAAAATCACAGTATATATAAGATTCAGTACTATCTGTAGTTTCAGGCATCCACTGGAGTCTTGGAATGTATCCCCACAGATAAGGGAGGGAATACTATACTTGAACTAATTATATTCAAAACACATATTTTCTTAAACCTAGTAATAAATGGATATCAATCGGACAGCCTTTAACTTTTCGTAGTTATAGTTAATAAGTCTTTCTTAGAACTTATGTAGGAGGGGTGTGTTTGTTTTTTAGAGATTCCATAATAAAGTATCATAGACTAGATGGCCTAAACAACAAATTTGTTTTCTCATAGTTCTGGAAGACAGAAATCTAAGATCAAGATGTTTACAGAGTTGATTTCTTCTGAGACATCTGTCCTTGGCTTCTAGATAACATTTCCCTCTTCATTTGTTTCTCCTCTGTGTGTCTGTGTCCTAATATCTTCTTATAGAGACACTAGTTATATTGGATTGGGGCCCAATTTAATGACCTCAGTTAACCAAAATCACCTATTTAATGTCCTTATCTCCAAATACAGAAACATTCTGAGATACTAGGGGTTAGGATTTCAACATCTGAATTTTGGGAACACAATTCTGCCCATGAAAGGAGGCATATGAAATTAGTTTATTTCACAGACTTAATAACTCAGAATCCTATAGTAGTGAGTTTGGAACTCACAGCTTCAGTAGAGGAATAGAGGAATTTTTAGCTTCTGATGCAACTCTGGTCTGATTATATTCTAGGACTACCATGAAGACACACTGAAAATTCTAACACCCTGGAGGAGTATAAAATCCCACTCAGTTGCTATCTTCCTGTCATGGAAATTGCTTGCCAGCTCTAATTTTGAATGAACACATCACACAATGGTGAAAATATCAATTAAAAATCTACTCTCCATACCATGTCTCTTTCCGTGTGTGTTCTGACCTAACTCACATCCCACCTACACATAGTTGTTTGTGGATTCTGTTTTGTCAAACTGTTAAGACAGTCTTAGTTAAGTCATCCATTTTTTTCCTACTATCCTACCTTGGCTTTGCCTTCAGCTCTTGCCCCTTGAAGATTGGAATACAGAGTGATGCTTCTCTCCTTCACCACATAATTCTTTTGTCAGGAATTTCAGGATTTCCTCAAAGTTTGCAGTTATGTGTTTGACATTATTCTCTAATTTCCACACTGAACTTTTTTTCATTTTATATTTTTATACTTTCATAATTTGGTTTGGTTCTTATATGAATTGGAAAATCTACACTTACACTAGGCTATTATCCCCCAGAATTCCCCCTTTACAAGGCTTATTTCTACCTGGATGTTCTAAAAATACCAAAAATGCTAGCATTCAGGTTCCTAATTCCTAGTTTTCCCCATTTATAACACAGTTCTCCTTGACAGATTGAAATTTAGCAAATAAACTTTGTGAACATGCAGTTGTTTTGAGTAAACTCAAAACCATCATCAGGGAACAAAATTGATGTCAATAAAATTAAAATATGTATCAACCAATACCAGTCCACACCATTTCCCTTTAATGGATCATTTTTCAATTTCACACATTTTTTTCAATTTAAATGTAAAGCATTAAAATAAAATTGTTTGAATTAGCATGAAAAATAAATAAATAATAAATAAATAAATGTAAAACATTTACAATTGGGTACTAACTTATTTTCAATCTTACTCCCACTATTTTCCTACCTTTCTCCTTTAATCCAACAATATATATCAACATTCTTTTTTTTTTTCCAAAATATATTTTATCCTTCCCCCTCCTGGTATTTTTATTATACTGTTTACTTGATCTAGAATATCATTTTCTTCCATTGTATCTGTCAAACATTTTTATATCCCCTAATATCCCTATTTAGGCAGCTAGCCTCGTGGCAAGTTTCCAGTCCATCTTCTATAATCTGAGCCTAAGGCCCCAGTGGGCATCTACCAGAGAAATGTTGAGCTCTCCTTATCTTCATGAGCAGGAATCAGCATTAACTATGGACAGCAGTGTAACCCTTCCAAAGGAATTGTATTTGAAGTCTCTTTCAATTCCTCTAATAGAGGTTGGCTCCATTGGTCAGTGAAGTTGCACAGTGCCCAGCACTTAAAAAGGCCCTGCAATTAAGTTTCATGTTCTGTTGTCATCATTTTAAAATTATCTTTGAATTTATGTTTTATAAATGGAGTGGATAGGGTCAGATTTAAGTGAGAGCCTTGTAGCATCTGGGGCTGGGCAAGGTGGCAGCCTCCCTGACTCTGGCGGCAACTCAGTGGTGGCTCCAAAGGGACTTGATGGGGAACTCTCACGTACTCCCCATCCAGATACTGAGTACATCCCAGCATGAAAGCTGCAATCCCTTCAAGGTCTCTATGGGCCAGGTTGGTAGGCTCTGAAGAAAAAGAAAATGATTTCCTGCCCCAAACCAGTGCCCTGCATTTTCATTTTATACTGGACCCCTTAAACTGTTTAGCAAACCATGCCTCAAATGAGTCTTTCAACAAAGAATCACTCTACCAATTGTTCTAAAATAATAGGGGAAAAGGGGGGGGAAATAAAGTAATAGGAGCTCCTTTTCTCCCAGCTACTCACACAGTTCAGCATTTAAAATAAGAGTAAAAGGGGCAAAAGGCATTCCACAGCCATTGTTTGTATTTTTTTCTCTTGAATAGTTTCAATAAATACTACTATTAAATTGAATTAATACAGCTCTGAAGGCAAGATATGTACATAGCTGATTAGATTACATAAGTATAATCTAAAAGAAAGATTCTCTATGTAAAAGTTGAGAAAAACATAGCAACATAGTGTGGTACACAGAACATGTGTCTAGATTCTGGACCTGCCATTTTCTAGATATGTATTCTTCCAACATTCTTTGGTTTCCAAATAGCGTATTTTTTTTTTATTTGTTTAAAACTAAAAATATACCTGAAATAAAATAGATGCTCAATAATTTTTAATTACTTTCTTACTCTGGAATAATTATCTTCTATCATTAGGAACATACAGTGAGCTGTTAATTAGCTCTTAAAATATATTGCCTTGGGCATTGTCTAGAAATAAAAACATTGACACAAAAGAGCAAGATTAATTTTTATGATTAAGTGAGAAATTTGGACTTTCCAGGAAAATCTGAGGAAAAGGTAGATGGGGCCTTACAGAAAGAGAAAAAAAGCAGACAATGTAACTGGCACATCGTAAGGGTTAATGGTCAGTGAGAATAAATGAAAGACTTTTTAAGAATATGGGTGAAGTCTTTGTTATATTGTAATTATATTCAGAATATCATTTCTGAATATCAGAAAATCTACTCAATAAAAGTCACAACTACATGCAGCCTTGAGCAATAATTTTGTGAAGAGTGACAAGGTAAATGGGGATCTACTAAAGTTGAGCATTACAGTGCAGACCAGTGATAGATAACCCATGAACCTGGCATAGTCCAACAACTGTGTTAGTTCACCAGGACTAAGAATGCAACCCGAATATGTGAGCTTCCTATACCACCTTTGCTGGAGAGAATGGGATAATAATGAACTAACACCAAAAATTAGGGCAAACACTGAGATATGATTAAATATGTTATGGACACTATCATATACAACATAAAAACTATTCTGAGACAGATACTATGAACATACAGATTAGGAACCTAAGGCACAGAGAGGTGATTTGCACACTACCAAAGAGATTACAAGTGGAATAGCCAGGATTTGAACTATGATTCTTCATCTCCGGAACTTATGCCTTTAACCTCTTTATCACATTATCCCTCTGTATTGATTTTTTAGTTTCCTAATATAGGTAAATGTAATTTCAGTTTTTCCTTAGATAACATCTGATTTATACTAATTTGGATCTTTTTCTCTTTTTCTCAGTCACATGGGGAAATATGTAGCCAGAAATGCAAAACCATTATAATGCACTTTTTTTCTCCACAATAGGTTAGGAGTCATTCCTTTTTTTCCTTCTCAATTGCTTGGAATATTGTAGTCATATTTCTGATGGCCCAGCAGCAATAAGACAGTAGATTTTTGAAACAGTTTTTACTGTACTAACTTTATGCTTATTTCAGTCTGCAATCTGTGTCTTTTCAAATGATATGGTAAGTGATGTTATTTATTCAGGACTGGTCAACATAATATTTTCCAATTAGACTATCTTTTTAACTTCTATTCCATTTTTCATAGTATGTTGTATAAAAATGGGTAAAAGTATTCTAAATTAGACTTCACAATTATTATTGCTTTACTGAGATTGTACTGAGGACTCCAGAGCATATGATTTGAAAGTTGGTATTTATTTGATAGATGACATTACAGAAATCAGAAAAAAAAAAAGGCAGAGACAAAGATGGCAAAGATGTCTCTATTTCACCTATGAACTTTAGTTTTCAGTGACTTTGACAGTAAAATAATGCAAGGCTATTGTCACTGCTGAAATTCTTTTTTAGTTTGTTTATTCAGAAATCATTTTATTTACCATGGAACTAATGAGTCACTGTTTCTAGCCAAAAGAGACAATAACAGGGTCACACAAGGTATAGGAAACTGCATAGAATCTAAATTACTTTTATATCTTTGACTAAATATAAAAACATAGATTGTCATATTGGCATATATTTTAAAAAACTGAAATTTATTAAACACTTATTATGTGTCAGGAAATAAGAGCCTTAACACTGCACTCTATTTCTCTGCTTAAATTGCCTTAATATATTTTCTTGATCTACCCTAAAAATACACTCCATCACTCTGTTCTTTATTTTTCCTGCTCTAACTTCATTAACACAGTCATATACTCCTTTTCTTTGACTTTGTTTTCATAAAAATAAGTGATAGTTAATTAATCACCCTTTTCTACCTACTTCTTAGGAGTCAGCCTGCCTTAGTACTCAACCAAGCTTCCTCCACTAGACTAAATTCAGTAAAAGTAGCTGTGCTTCTCTTCAGAGAGGTGTATCAGGAGCCTAAAACTTCAGCTGCAGTGTGCAGGGCTGAAATGTATTCAAATAGCCTGGGGATCTCACTGGTGGATTTAGATAAACAGTAGTGGCCTTGACAGTATGAGATCTTGATATTCAATTATATATATTTAGCTTTACCTTTTATTGCAGGAGATAATGAAGCTGAATACAATCCTTCTTATGCAATGTTGAACAAAATAACATGTCCTTATTTTAAAGCTGTTGATTTCAATAAGTCCCACAAAGCAATTATGTGTGAGCTTCTAGCTTTAACTTTTTAGTGCTCCTAGGTAGGCAATACTGGATAGACTACCCCTACTTCCATTTGGGATTAGAAATGAGGAAGAGAATAATAAATATCCAAACTTAGATGCATGTGGTTGTCTCCAGACACAAGAATCAGGGTCATATATGGTCTCACATGAATTCTAGGTTTATAAATTATGTATGAGATCCAAACATAAGTTTTCCCATGAAAAAGTGTTAGAGTTTACTTAAACACAAATAAAAAGTAATGATGGCTCTCTCTTATCATTGTGAAAATATGCCAATTTCTTAAGTCGAGTTCGTTTAAAAAAAATATTCGTGAAATTATTGCAAACCCAAAGAATAAGAAAGCAACTTAAAAGGCCTGAGATTAAAGCACTGCCCCTGGAAACCAAGTTTGCAAATAAATCAACAGGAAACTAGAGTGTCTTACTGTCTTACTGTCAGAATGAAAACAGGGGCGCCTGGGTGGCACAGTGGTTAAACGTCTGCCTTCGGCTCAGGGCGTGATCCCAGCGTTATGGGATCAAGCCCCACATCAGGCTCC
>NC_048224.1:32232284-32248245 GCF_002007445.2 Ailuropoda melanoleuca
TGCTTCTTCCTCTCCCACTCCCCCTGCTTGTGTTCCCTCTCTCGCTGGCTGTCTCTATCTCTGTCAAATAAATAAATAAAATCTTTAAAAAAGAAAAAAAAAAGAATGAAAACAAAAAGGAACACAGAAGATACATAAACTAGAGGTGGAGAGAGGTTTCCTTAAGACAAAGGAGAAAATATTAAGAGACAGATAGGATACATATGAAATGAAAAATGAGATACCGATAGCAAAATAAGTAAATATACAGGAAAAGGTAGACATTGGACAATATGTCTTAATTAGTTTTAACTGTTTAAGGAAGACATTTAACTGTTTAATGAAGACATTGGACAATATGTCTGATTAGTAATGGGGTCTGCGATTTGGGAAACATTCTCAGGGCTGCTCTCATTTGCACAAATGTGGGATTAAAAAGAAAAACTGAAATTAAATGCTTTGATTACTTTCATTTTCTAAGAAATAATTTGCACATGTGGATATCTTGCCTCTAGATATTTTAAAGTATCATAGTAAACATCAAATGTTTAAGTCAAGTTAGTTTAAGTACAAAAGCCATGAATTCTGAAAGACTGCTGTTTTGATGATGATACATATTAGATTTTTTTCCCTATTCATAATCCATCACTCGGATACCATTTAGTCTCTGATCTGATCCTCAATACCACCACATTTATTAGAACATAATTTTCCTGGGACTCTTGTTGATGGCTAAGATTTAGCTTGTTTTTATTTGTTTCTTTAGAATTTGGTAGCATGGGGCTGGTGCTATGATAATTTTATTTCATATTTCATGTTAAACTCTTTAAACGTGATATTCATGAGAGACTTGGCATTGGATCTAAATAATTTCTGATGTCCTAAACTACTTAGCACCACTCCCTAGAGAAAGACCTAAGACTAAAACTTCCATTTAGACCCCAACTTTACCTATACTCTGATCCAAGTTAATCATATTAGAAGATAAAAGCTAGAACTTGGCCTATTAGGCTAACATCAATTCAGTCCAGCAGTCATTTGCTGAAGCTCTGGAAGCTTGTATTTTTATTGAGGCTTTCAGCACTTGATGCCAATTTCAGAACTGCTCAGTTAAGCTGATGCCAAATTCTTGCACAGAAACTGTGAGATGATAAATGTTCATTGTAGTTTGAACCCATTAAGATTTGGTTTACTTAGTTATTCAGCAATAGTAAGTGATGTACACAGCGAAGAACTTCATAAAAAGCTTTGGTTTGCAAACTTAATATTCTGCTTTGTTGAGTAAGCCTGAACAACGTTGTGAATTATTTTAGCCACTCTTGAGGTCTTTGATTCCAATACAATGCAATAAAAAAGCTACGATTCTAATTCCTCATATTGATCCTAGGTCTTAAAATCTACATAAATTCAGACAGGGAGAAAAAACAAACTGAAACAAACCATCCCACTCAGAATGTATTCTTGTTCAATCCCAGTAGAAAGTTTCTTTTTCTTTTCTTTTTTTTTAATGTTTTTCTCACTGCTGTGAAAAGGATATTTTATTCCACATCATTATCCTTACTATCATTCTGGTACATAAAGAAATCCATGATATTTGTGTATCTATTTCACAACAAAGACTTCACTGAAACACTTATTTCTGATACCTGTTTAGCTGATTTTCAGATTTATTTACTTCTTTACAGACCTATTGTTACCACCCTAGTCCATTGGGACCAACACAGGACACATGAATTATAAAATAAGAAACAAACAAACAAACAAACAAAAAGCCTTCATCCTCCCTGCTTATGCTCTAGTCCCTTTCCACACTATTCTCTCCAGTGGTAGGCAGAAATGTGGTGGTATTTTTAGTACAAATCTAATTGTTGCCTTCATGATTAATTTACTTCACGACTTAATTTTTATAGGCTGAAAAAATATGACTTTCAAGACCTCTCAAGTTCTTGCACCTGTATCTCCCTCAACAAATTCTTCATTGATTCACTACAATTCAGCTATGATGAACTATTTTTTACTTCCTGAATGCAGCTATTCTCCCTCAGGGTTAAGATGTGTTATCAAGGTGACCTCCCATTTAATGCTTATAGTTTCCTGTGTACTTTATTTGGCTTTTTATTCATCTCTGTCATTAATTGGACTTTTTCTACTATGGTTTTAAGCATTCGACTTAATTTCACCCTTACCATAGTTACAATTGTCTTCCTGTCTTCAAAAACACTTTCATAATTATTATTCTCACACACAGCAATATGTACTGACACTCACTCCAATATGGCTTCAGAGACATTCCATTTTAAGATTTTATTACATTTGTTTCTTATGGCTTATACCAGTTTTTACAATAATATAGACCAAAATTAATAGTTGGACTCTAACAATTATAAATAGAATGATTCCTTGCCAAAATGCAAACTATTTCCATGTTTAATGAGATCATCTCACAAATGCTTCTGCTCACTCTGTTGCCTGAGGGAAGCAGTAAACATCATGATGTTATTTTTCATTATCATCTTTGTCTCCTCTCCTTTAAATTTCTATGAGGTATTTTTAGCTATTTTCTTGCCCTTAGAATCTTTTTGTTGTTGTTGTTATAAGATATATTTAATTTATCTGCTGGTGGAGCAGTAGGCATTTGTTACACATATTAAAGTTGGGCTAGTACCAGAACCTTAGGCATTATTTGCCACTTACATCTCCAAATCCATGGGGATTAAATGTATCCATCTGTATGGAAAATATTTTTGTACTAAAGATCTCACATTTCAAAAGGCATGTTCCAATCTCTAGAATATTTCCATGTCCCAAGTCTATGCCATATTCTGCTCCAAAGTTTTGGAAATTTGCCACTCTTTCCTTCAGGTTATACTAATATAGGGGGGAAAAATAGTAGAGCTCCTAACATTTCAGAGACATTTCTTCCAAAATAGTCTGGTCACTGTTATGTGGGGGGGGGTGCGGACACACATGTGCACATACATTGATATAACTACTCACACTACTATTTTTCAAATGCTTTACTGAAAATCCTATGAAGAGGTAAGGCTTCCAGAATGATAGTATGAGGAACTTGGAGAAACCTCTTCCACTGGTAAGGTATCTATTAAGCTATTCAAAATTTGCAATAATTATTGAAATTCTTTGGACATTTATTAAACAACATACAATAATTCTACAAAATTGGCAAAATCTAACAAAAAAATCTATAGAGTGTAATACAGACAATCTTGGCACTTGAGCTAGACGATGCTACCACACATCCACAGTTCCTTGTGGAAGAACTGTTCCAGTAGATGTCCTCTGGCTCCATGGGTAGAGGAGCCATTCTGGAATGATTAGGCTGGTGAACACCAACAGATCCCATTACCCCTTACATTCCCCTCACTGCAGAAGGCCTATATTAAGCAGGTGGTAGCAGTGGGGCAATGGTGCTACCATCCTATCTTCAACTTCTAATACAGATCCAATGGGGTAGCTGGTGAAGAGCAGAGTCTCCCTTTTCTGCAGAGCTGTGTGTTTCAGGACAGTTGCTCTTATGGTCTTGGCAGTCAAGCATCAACTCTAATCTCCTCTAGCTTTCTTAGGCAGAAAAAATAATAAATTGGCAGCCACTGAATATGGCAGTCCCATCCTCCCAGTTCTGTGCTACAGAAGGTCCACACTGGGCAGTTCTCACATCCCCCCAAAAGCAGCCCTTCTCCTTAGGAAAGATATCTGTAAGGCAGCTGGGGAAGATCAAGTTCCCTCCTCCAACTCCCCAAACCTGAGGTTCTGCTATATCCTCAGAGGTTCTTCCCAAGGTGGGATCTCAGCAAGCATCAAAAACTAGCAACTCCACAGATCTTACCAAGTGATTCGACTTTAATGTATCAAGTTGTAAAATGATTTATGCCTCAAGACAGTGCCCAACAATAAAACAATCAGCTAGTGATTAACAGAAGCTATCATTTGGGTTTGATACCAATGCATGCAGACTAGCTGGAAGTTAATAGGAGATCAGGAAAAAAAGATTGTCAGAGTGCCCAGTTAAACTCAAAATGAAATTAAGAAGCCAACCATTTATACAATAATATTTGTAAATGTTAAGAATAAATTGAACAGAGCATGCCTGGGTGGCCCAATTGGTTAAGCATCCGATTCTTAATTTTGGCTCAGGTCATGACCTCAGGGTTGTGACACTGAGGCCCACATCAGGCTCCACACTGGGCAAGGAGCCTGCTTAAGATACTTTCTCTCCTTCTCCTTCTGCCCTTCCCTACTCCTCCTGCTCTCAAAAAATAAATAAATAAATAAAAATAAATTGAACATAAAAAGTACAAGACTTTCTATACTAAACTTACAAAACACTGCTGAAGGAAATGAAATAAGATCTAGATGAATGGAGTGATATCCCATACACACAGACTAGAAGACTTATTATTCTTGAGATGCCATACTCCTCAAATTAATCTCCAGATTCAATGAAAACTCTATTAAAATTTCAACTTGCTCTTTTGCAGAAATTGATAAGATGATCCTTAAATATATGTGAAAATCAAGGGACCCAGAATAGCCAAAATAATATTGAAAAATAAGAAAAAAAATAGGGGGTGCCTGGGTGGCACAGCGGTTAAGCGTCTGCCTTCGGCTCAGGGCATGATCCTGGCGTTGTGGGATCGAGTCCCACATCAGGCTCCTCTGCTATGAGCCTGCTTCTTCCTCTCCAACTCCCCCTGCTTGTGTTCCCTCTCTCACTGGCTATTTCTATCTCTGTTGAATAAATAAATAAAATCTTTAAAAAAAAAAAAGAAAAGAAAAGAAGAAAAAATAGAGTACTTACGCTTCACAATTTCCAAAACTTACTACAAAGGTATAATAATTAAGATAGTGAGTTACTGGCATAATGCTAACTATATAGATAGAAATGAGAGTCCTGTAAAAAGAAACATTAATCTTATACTTAAATGATTTTTGACAAGGGTACTGAGATAGTTCAATGTGTAAATATAATTTTTCAACAAATTGTGTTAGAACAACAAGACAACCAAGGCAAAAGAATGAAGTTGGACCCATACCTTATATCATGCACAAAAATTAAGCAAAATAGACCATAGGCCTAAATGTAATGGCTAAAAACTATAAAATTCTTAAGCAAACACCAAGGAATAAATCTTTGTGACGTGGGTTTGGCAATGGTTTCTTAGATACGACACCAAAAGCACAAGCAACAATAACAACAATAAAAATATATAAACTGTGTGTCATCAAAATTTTAAAAAAAACACTTCTGCATTTCAAAGATGTCATCATGGGGTACCTGGGTGGCTCAGTTGTTAAGTGTCTGCCTTCCGCTCAGGGCATGATCCCGGTTTTCTGGGATCGAGCCCTACATCAGGCTCCTATGCTGGGAGCCTGCTTCTTCTTCTCCCACTCCCCCTGCTTGTATTCCCTCTCTCACTGGCTGTCTCTCTCTCTGTCAAATAAATAAATAAAATTAAAAAAAAAAAAGAATGTCATCATGAAAAAGAAAACCCACAGAAAGAAAATATTTCCCTTAAGACTACATAAAGATGATTGACAACTCAATAACATAATACATAACTCACCAAAAATGGACAAAAATCTGAATAGATATTTTACAAACATGATAGACAAGAGGCCAATAAGCCTATGAAAAGATGTTCAACATCATTTACCACTAGGGAAATGCAATTCTAAACCACTGTGAGATCTCAATTCATGCCCACTATGATGGCCAAAATAAAACAAAGATAATAACATGTGCTAACAAGGCTATTGAGAAATTGGAAGCACCACGCTTTGCTGGGTACGTATGTAAAATGATAATAGCCACTAAAAACTGCTTGGTAGTTCTGCAAATAGGTAAGTCACCATATAAACAAGCAATTCTACTACGAAAGAAATGAAAACATGCCAAAAAAAATTGTATGTTCATAGTAGTATCATTCATAGTAGCCAGAAAAAGAAAACAGCTCAAATGTCCATCAACTGATGAATGGATAAACAAAATATAGTATATCCACACAATGGATTATTATTTGATAATAAAAAGAATGAAGTATTGATACATGCTACAACATGGATGATGAGTGCAAGGATCATGTCAGAAAGGGCTATATATTGTATGAGACCATTTATATAAATTGTCCCATATAGGTAAAACCATAGAGACAGAAGTAAATCAGTAGTTGTTTAGGACTGGGGTGGGAGTGAGAGTTTGTGGAAATGGGGAGTGAAAGCTATTGTACTGGGTTTCTTTCAGGGGTAAAAATACTAAAACTGAGTGTGGTTTCACTCATTTGTGGAACATAAGGAATAGCAGGGAGACTGTTAGGAGAAGGAAGGGAAAAATGAAGTGGGGATAAAAGAGGGGGAAATGAACCACAAGAGACTGTGGACTCCGGGAAACAAACTGAGGGTTTTAGAGGGGTGGGGGTGGGAGGATGGGGTAGCCTGGTGAAGGGTATTAAGGAGGGCACATATTGCATGGAGCACTGGATGTTATATGCAAACAATGAATCATGGAACACTACGTCAAAAAAAATTAATAAAATAAAAAATGACACCCCAAAAAATGTGTTGATACACACACAACTTAGAAATATACTAAAACATTAAAATGTACACTTAAATGAATAAATTGCCTGGTATTTGAATTATGTCTCAATAAAACTTAATAAAAATAATATTATATTTTTACTTTACGACATATATCTGTTTGAATTTCCCATATTTAGGGTACATTACAGAATTTTTAGGCACAATTTTATAGTGTAATCACTACATAGTCAAATTTGACTTTATACCACTTAAATAATAATCCCCTTCCTCATTTGCATTCTCAAATTTTAGTTTGTTGTCTAGAATTTTAATTAAAATTGATATGTGAGCCACAGACTACTTTTGCTTTCACTTATACTATTTTTCAGAACTCACTGTTGAATATCCCATATTGCTAAGTAGTTGTCTTGTCTTCCAATAGCAGAAAACGTATAATTGATTATATCTGCTATTTGTTATTTCTGAAATATGAATTTTAAGAGAATAGTTTAACATATGTATACTTATTGTCCTAATACATCTTTCTTACTATATTTTTATATTCTCTCTTACCCTCTCTCTTCTTCCTCTACCATTATCTTCTACTTTTACTACTCCTGCTCCTCCTGCTACCCTACCTCTTTCTTTTTTTTCTTTCTTTTTTTTTTTTTTTAAGATCTTACTTATTTGTTTGACAGAGAGACAGCCAGCAAGAGAGGGAACACAGCAGGGGAGTGGGAGAGGAAGAAGTAGGCTCCCAGCTGAGGAGCCCGGTGTGAGACTCATTGCAGAATGCCGGGATCACGCCCTGAGCCGAAGGCAGACGCTTAACGACTGTGCTACCCAGGCGCCCCGCCCTACTTCTTTTTCATTTTTGCCTCCTCTTTCTACAATTCCTGCAGAGTTTTTTTGTTTTGTTTTGTTTACATTTAAAAAAAAATAAGATAGCTGTCGGGAGCCTGGGTGGTTCAGTCAGTTAAGCATCTGCCTTCAGCTCAGGTCAAGATCCCAGGGTCCTGGGAGAAAGACTCGCGTTGGGCTCCCTGCTAAGCAGGCAGTATGCTTCTCCCTCTCCCTCCACTGCTTCCCCTGCTTGTGCTCTCTCTCTCTGTCAAATAAATAAAATCTTAAAAAAATAATAAATAAGGTATTTGTCAACAGAGATCCTTATTTTTGTTCTGTATTTTTTTCAACAATCTGGAAGCCATATAGTGACTCATTACTCCTGTCCACTACACCTGAAGCCATCTAGTCACACTTGAATCTCTACTTATCTAACTCAATGTTATTTTTTTTTCTATTACTTTCTACCCTGGCGAAATAAAGAAACTGACACAATAGTATACTTTTAGCCTTCTCCTGCATTAAGTTTCTGGTTGGTTAACTCTGATGGCTAAATTTCCACACAGTCTCTCCTATTTATTCTCTTCCATTTATTTTTCTTATGTCAATTATTATCATATTAGTTTACATAGATTACCTAACACAAATATTTTGAATCTAATTTATTAGGATTCTTATTTACACATAGCTCTAAGATTCCATAATTTGCTTCTCAGTGTCTGTCATTTTAACTAATTAAATATTGATTTTTCATTTGTTTTTATTCATTTCTTTATTGACTTGTAAGCTTTTCTCTATGTAGATTTTCAGGGAAGTCATTTTTAGTGGCACCCACTGATTTCAGTTCAGTGATGTTGCTGTTCCCTTTACAAATAAATAAAATATAGCATTTTAGGTCTCTCTTCTCATCCCTCTAATTCCCCCACTTACTGTCCCCACCCCCCTTATGAATTGCTTGGTAGGTCACACTCTATAGAACTGTGGCTCTGATATTAATATGTTCACAGGAGCAACATTACAGAATACTCCACTGGAAGACAGTATTAAGAATAGACAATTAAATGTATAAGGTTAAAAACAAAAGCAAAACCAACCTTAAAAACACAAAAAAACTAATTTCCTCAGAACAGACTTTTAATTAGTATATGTCTGGAAGTTTGACTGTTTCAATTAAGGCATTTACTCAATCCAAGAAATGTTTCTTATGATAAAACCTTTATTATTTCTGTTCTTAATATTCTTTTTTTTTAAGATTTATTTATTTATTTATTTGACAGAGATAGAGACAGCCAGCGAGAGAGGGAACACAAGCAGGGGGAGTGGGAGAGGAAGAAGCAGGCTCCCAGGAGAGGAGCCTGATGTGGGGCTCGATCCCAGAACACTGGGATCATGCCCTGAGCTGAAGGCAGACGCTTAACGACTGTGCCCCCCAGGTGCCCCTATTCTTAATATTCTTGAATTAAATACAGTGATACTGAATTTCTATACTTTAGATCTGATCTTTCTCATACAGATTTATTTCCTCTCTAAATGTTTCAGATTTTTGCCATATTAATTTGCAATCTGATAGAGTGGCTTTTTGTACTAAGTATCACTGAAAACTTTTTGTAGTGTCGATTTTTCTATTCAGGGTTATTACTTAGGATGTAAATATATTATTGAGTGCACAGACTCCTATATTATTTCATTCAGATCTACTTTATTCTACTTTTTTATGAAGGCCATATCTTCAATATGTATTATGTGATTTTTTTAAATCACCCATTTCATTATGCAACAATATAAAATACAATAAATATGCTACCTTAAATTTACTTTTTTTATACTAATATAAATTCTTTCTTAGAAACACATTCTTTTACTTCTCAAATGTTGCATTCCCTTTTTCTACATAGTAAATTATCTCAACAGTTCTCATTTAGTATTGCTTTCTGTTTTCCGATATTAACTGGGAAAGGCATAGCTATAATTGCAAGTAGATTCTCCTCTGTCCCTGCACTTTTACCCTCTAATAGTGTGCTAAAGACCAGGAACTAAACTAAAACAATTTCTTTTTAATACTAATACTGAAGGCTGATGGTTATAAAAACATACTGACAAGTTAGAGATCCAGAAGACTAAGAGAAAAAAAGAAATTAGAACCTAAAGTAAACCCAGCCAGAAATATCTTTGCTCTATGTCTTCCTGGTACTTAGTTTATTAGCTACACTAGAAGTTCACTTTACATACACATATATTTATTTAGTCTGGTAAATAAATGAGTCTTTAATCTTCTTTCTGATTTTGCCAAAGTTTTGTCATTTAAATGGGGAAATATTAAGGGATTATTAGCCACCTGACCATGAGTTTTATGGAAAGCAGTATATTGGTTTAAAAAGAATCAGTCCATTTTTAATATATTGTGTTTATATAAAAAGACTGAATCGTGACTGTTATTTTTCCCCTATATGGTTACTAGTATTCTGCCCATCAAAACAAATAAATGAAAATATGTGATTCAATATTCACACACACACATTCACTTTTAAGAGAGGATGTTTCATTCAACATCACCCACAATAGCACTGGATAATTTATGACAAGTTTTCTCCAAAGATATTACTCTGATCCTCTCTCACTCATGAACAGCCCAAATATCAATAGTTAAAATGAGTTATAAAAATATATACAGACTTCTGGTTTCATCTGTGACACATAAACAGCTTGGAAGCAGTCATTTCAAATTGTTCCTATAATAAGAAAAAGCTGTGCAAACTAAAATTCAATAACTTTTCTTAGATCCGTCAGAATACTGAGCTTACAGGATATACCACCCACCCAAAATCAGGTGAGAAAGATGAATCTAAGGCTCAGGTGAGATCTACTTAGCTGAAGCAAAAGCCTACGAAACCATAAAATAGCAGGAATATTTAAAAAGTAACCTTTATGAATTACTGAGTTTTGATTAGTAGGAGAGTGAGAAACTTCTAGAATCTTGAAGACTGCAATCTTATGTCGGTCCCTAAACTTTATTGGACTTTATCTCCAGGAGCTTCACTGGGTACTCATCATAAGAACTGTGGTGAGACTGACCTTCTCATGTTGCTGGCAAGTATAAGAAGAGATTAATCATTGTGAAATATGCCCAGAGCCTTTTCTGTAAGATAGGCTTACTCTCCAGGAAAAGTCTTTTCCAAAGTCTTATCAAGAATTGTGGGGAAGGGGCATTCCTCCCACTCCAGAACTCTCTAGCTTTCTTATCTCAAATGGAAGGGGAAGAGGAGGGAGAAGTAATATGCAAGAAAAAACACTTTTGAAGTTCACAGGCAAGAAATACAGGCCCACTAAAAGGCTGAAATTTCATTAGAAAATTATGGAATCCTCCATCACCCCTACACCACACCACTAAATCAACATACATTTAGTATAATAACAGTGGATTATTACCTGAAAGAGCTAAAAGACACAGACTCTCTGTGTATGGAGGAGTACTCAGGGAAGCCCAGCAAGATGGAATACAAAAACAGGACACTAGAGGAATATGAAGTCTCTTACAAATCTATCACAGCAAAATTTTAACATAGCCTAATTCCTAGCCACACCTTTAACTCAGTTACAATTACCAAAAATGGCATGCCTGAATTTCACCCAAAATTCACGAGGCATGCTACATTTCAAGAGAAAAACAGCCTGAAGAGACAAAGTAAGCATCATGACCAGACACAGATAAAATATAGATGTTAGAATTATTAGGCCAGGAATTTAAAATAACTTTGATTGATATGTTAATAGCTCTAATGGAAAAATAATGCAACCTGCAAAAATAGGTCAGTAATATAATCAGAAGGATGGAACTTTTATAATAAAAATCAAAAGGGGGTATTAGGAATAAAAAACACTGTCAAAGAAATATTTTTGATGTGCTCATTATTCAACTTAAAAGGCCAAAAAAAGGATAACTGAGCTTGAAATTAATGTTAACAGAAACTTTCCAACATGAAATTTAAAAAGGAAAAAGAATAAACAACAAAAAAAATATCCAAGAACTGTGACACAATTACAAAGGTATGACATATGCATAAATGGAATACCAGGAAAAAAAATAGAAAAGAAATATTTGGGATACTTTGATGTAATAATGCCCAAAGTCTTTCCAAATTTAATGATGTGCAACAAACCACAATCCAGAAAAATCAGAGACCACCAAGTACTAGCACCACAGCCTAGTTAGTTATATCATCATCTTATCATGCAGAATACCAAAGACAGAGAAAATCTTGGAAAAATCCAGAGTGTGTATATCAGTGGGTGGGGTCATTTTATCTGTATAGAAACAAGGAGAACAATTGCAGTGGACTTTTCATTGGAAACTAAGCAAGTAGTGAGAAAGCAGGAAAACTATGTAAATTATTATAAGAAAATGCAACCAACCCAGAATTCTCCTCGAAAGTGAGGGAGAAATGATGACTTTCTCAAACAAACCAAAATTAACAGCATTCATTGGGTGGAGATTGCCTGCGTGTTAGGTTAAACAGTTTTTTTTAGGCAGAGTGAAAATTATATAGGTCAGAAACCGTTTTACATAAAGAAAGGGAGTCTGTGAGAAAAGAAATAAAATAAGGTAAAATAAAATATCAGTGGTTCCTATTTGTAATCTAAAATTAAAGTAATAATAGTAACAGTGCATTGGGTGATAAGAGTATATAAAGGGTGAAATAAATGATTGCTATGTCATGAGGGATAGGAGGAAGGAACTGGGAATGTTCTATTATAAAATATCTCTACCACATATGAAGCAGTATAAAATTATTTGAGAGTGAAGTTTAATTAGTTTAAATGTTAATTGTAAACTGTAAGGAAAATACTATTTTGTTTAAGGAAGGATAGTTGGTATGCTAAAAAAGAGATAATATGGAATCATATAAAATGTTCAATCAAAACCAGAGAGAAAAAATCTCTGGAAAAACAGTTGCAAACATAGTTTACATTAATCTAAATGTAGCAATGATCATCTGATTTGCAAATTGACTATACCAATTAAAGGCCAGAGATTGTCAAAGTAGAAAAAACAAAACAAAAACAATTAATAAAACCAAAACAAACAAAGATCTGACTATACATCATCTATAAGAAACTCACTTTAAAGGCATATAAAAGATAAAGCGTAGAGATATATCATGATACTCTAATTTTGAAGAAAATCTTAAGTAGTTATATTAATTTCAGGCAAAACTATATAACAAAGAAACTTATCAAGTATAAAGACAGACATTACTGTTTGTCAATGGGCCAATTTTCCAAGAAGACATAACAATTGTTAAGTTTGTATACACCAAGACAGCATCAGAATACATGATACAAAACTGACAGAACTGCACAGAAAAACAAACAAATCCACATACAGTTGAAAACTTTGAAACCCCTCTAACAGTAATTGATAATCAAGTAGGAAAAAAATCAATGAGGTATAGCTGACCTGAATAGCACTAGCAATCAACATGATCTGACACTTACAAGATTATCCATCTAACAAGCGCAGAATTATTCTTTTCAAGCTCACATAGAATATCTACCAAGATAGACCACATTCAAGTCCACAAACATGCCTTGGCAAGATAATTTAAAAAAGAAATCTTACAAAGTATGTTCTCTGATCACAATGGAATTAAACTAGAAATCAATAATGAAAAGACAGCAGGAAAAAAATATAATATTTGAAGATTAACAACATACATATAATTAGTATATCAATCTAAAAAGAAGTTTCAGGGGCACCTGGGTCAGTTAACTGCCCATCTCCTGATCTCAGCTGAGGTCTTGATCTCAGTGTCATGAGCTAAAGCCCTGCATTGGGATCCATGCTGGGCATGGAGCCTACTTAAAAATAAATACATAAATAAAAATTTTAAAAAAAATTTAAGTTTTAAAAAAATTTAAAAAACTTTAAAATAGAGGTTTTAAAATAAATTTTAAAATATTTTGAATGGAGTGAAAATAAAAAATCAACTTACCAACATTTGCTGTGAATGTAGTATATAGAAGAGAAATTTTAGAATTAAATTTACATATTAGAAAGGAAGGAAGATCTAAAATCAATAATCTAAGCTTCCATGTTAGGCAATTACAGAGAGAAGAGCAATTTAAGCCTACAGAAGAAGAAAAAAAAATTTAAAAAAATACAGTAGAAATCACTAAAATTGAAAATGGGAAAAATAGAGAAAATCGATAAAAAATGAAAAGCTGCTTATTTGAAAAGATAAAAAAGATGCCACAAATTAGCAAATCAGAAATAAAAAGGAGTGGGTAGCTCAGTTCATTAAGCATACAACTCTTGATTTCAGCTCAACTTATGATTTCAGGGTTGTGAGACTGAGCCCCATGTTGGGACTGTGCTGGACATGGAGCTCTCCCTCTCTCTCTGTCCTTCTTCATCTCTCTCTCATTCTCCCTTCCTCTCTCTCTCTCTGCCCCCCCAAAAGAATTAATAAAAAGTGGTTTAAAAAATAGAAATTAAAAGGGGATCATCATTACTCATCCCACAGACATTCAAAGGAATATCACAGACAAATCTAAGTCCAAAAATTTAATAATTTCGATGACATGTGCCAACTACCTGAAAGAAACAATTTTTACAAGAGGAAAAATAGATAATATGAATAGCCCTGTATTAAAAAGAGACATTAAATCAATTATTAATAACTTTCCAAAAAAGATATCAGGCCCTGATAATTTCACTGATAAGTTCTACTAAATATTTAAGGATCTTTTCCAGAAAATAGAAGCAAAAGGAGAACTTTCTAACTCATTCTGTGAATTCAATATTACCAAATAAAGACATCACAGGAGGAGGAGTCCAAGATGGCAGAGAAGCAGGAGGCTTAAATTTCGTCTGGTTCCAGGAATGCAGCTAGATAGCTATCAGACCATTCTGAACACCTACAAACAACTGGAGAATGAAGAAAATAGCAGCAACTCTAAGAACAGAATAGCCACCACTTTCTGCAAGGAATCCAGTTTAAAACAGGAGTTGAGCTCCAGCTCGGAGTTCCAAGATGGCAGAGGAGCAGGAGACCTAAAGTTCGTCTGGTCCCAGGAATTCAGTGAGAGAGCTACCAAACCATTCCGAATACCTATGAATGCAACTGGAGAATGAAGAAAAGAGTAGCAGAAACTCTATGAACAGAAAGGCAACCACTTTCTGCAAGGAGGAGAAAAGATGGAGGAGGAGTAGGTGACCCTTTCTCAGCTGGTCCGAGTCGAACTGGATATCTACCAGACCATTCTGATCACCCACAGAATCAGCCTGAGACGCAGGAAGATACATCTGGATCTCTACAAATGAACATCTCCAGTGCTGAGTATTGAGGTACAAAGCAGGGAGCTGTGAATCCGAGCACAGATATAGGAAGATAAAGGGAAGGGGAGGGAGCCTCTGCGCTCAGGCGCCGGGAAGCAATAGCCCCTTGTGCTGGGGAGCAGGCTGGACTCTCAGACCAGCACCCACAAGAGAGCAGACTGAGACAGTGAGCCTGGGAATGCCCGTGTCCAAACTGAAAACAGGAGCTCCCGACCGCACACTCGAACTAGAGTGAAACCGAGAGCTCAGGAGCGCAATCGCGACCAGACTGAAAACTGGTGCTCCAGAGCACAGGCGAACCATACTGAAACAGGGAGCTCGGGAGCTCGGGAGCGCGCGGGGCGGCTGGCGGCTGGCGGCTGGCAGCTGGGGGGTTAGAAACACAAAGGAGAGACGCGCCTGCCCTGGAAGTGAGGGCTGGGATGCCAGGTGTGGGGCACACAGCCTGGGATGCTGCAGGGTTGAGGAGCACCAACAGAAACAGAGTTAAAGTGGCCAGAACATCAGTGGAGAATGGGCCACAATCCCTCCGTTCTGTGACAGAGGGTGAGATTCGGCCGCTACTGCTCTGGCTCTCAGAAGATGCACAGCAGACCACCAGGGAAAGCCGCCAGAGAACAAAAGCCTGGAAATACCGGCTCACAGGGAGCCCATCCCCATCCCCCCTTGCAGGGGACACGGAGACTCTAACCAAACAGGGTTTTTTGAGTACCGGCCAGCAGGCCCCTCCCCCAGAAGGCAGGCTGAAAAATCAAGAAGCCCACAACCTGGAGCGCCTGAGTGGTGCAGTCATTAAGCGCCTGTCTTCGAATTAGGGTGTGATCACAACGTTCCGAAAAGGAGTCCCTCATCGGGCTTCTCCACTGGGAGCCTGCTTCTTCCTCTCCCACTCCCCTGCTTGGGTTCCCTTTCTTGCTGNTCCTCTCCCACTCCTCTGCTTGGGTTCCCTTTCTTGCTGACTGTCTCTCTCTCTCTCAAATAAATAAATAAACTCTTTAAGGAAGAAGCCCACATCCCTAAGATCTCTATAAAACAAGGGCGCACGGCCTGGGTCCCAGTCAACACTTGGGCTCTGGACAACCCTGCAATCTCTCTTCATCAGAATGACGAGAAATAGAAGTCCCTCCCAGCAAAGAAAAGATAATGAGTCTGTGGCCTCTGCCTCAGAAATAATAGATTTGGATGTATCCCAATTATCAGAAATGGAATTCAGAGCAACAATGGTCAAGATGATGAGTAGACTTGAAAAAAGTATTAACGAAA
>NC_048224.1:32248754-32343593 GCF_002007445.2 Ailuropoda melanoleuca
CAGTCAAAACTAGAGGCTCTGAGGGCCTGGGTCACCGAGGCAGAGGAACGCATTAGTGAATTGGAGGATGGGTTAGTAGAAGAAAAAACGAAAATAGAAGCTGGTCTTAAAAAATCCACGCCCANAAACAAGCATTCGTGTCCAAGAGGCAGAGAGGACCCCATCCAAGCTCAACCAGGACAAACCTACGCCACGGCATGTCATAGTGCAATTCGCAAATATTAGATCCAAGGATACAGTATTGAAAGCGGCCAGGGCAAAGAAATTTCTCACGTACCAAGGCAAAGGTATCAGGATTACGTCAGACCTGTCTACAGAGACCTGGAATGAGAGAAAGGCTTGGGGGGGCATTTTTAAAGCTCTTTCAGAGAAAAACATGCAGCCAAGGATCCTTTATCCAGCAAAGCTGTCATTCAGAATTGATGGAGAAATAAAGACGTTCCAAAATCGCCAATCATTAACCAATTTCGTAACCACGAAACCAGCCCTACAGGAGATATTAAGGGGGGCTCTATAAAGGTAAAAAGGCCCCAAGAGTGATACAGAGCAGCAAGTCACAACCGATACAAAGACTTTAAAGAGAAATGGCATCATTAAAATCATATCTGTCAATAATCTCTATCAATCTAAATGGCTTAAACTCTCCCATAAAACGCCACAGGGTTGCAGATTGGATAAAAAGACATGACCCATCCATTTGCTGTCTACAAGAGACTCATTTTGAACCCAAAGATGCATTCAGACTTAGAGTAAGGGGATGGAGTACCATCTTCCACGCAAATGGACCTCAAAAGAAAGCTGGAGTAGCAATTCTCATATCAGATAGACTGGATTTTAAACTAGAGGCCATAGAGAGAGATACAGAAGGGCACTATATTATTCTTAAAGGAAGTATTCAACAAGTGGATATGACAATTATTAATATATATGCCCCCAACAGGGGAGCAGCAAGATACACAAGCCAACTCTTAACCAAAATAAAGAGACATATAGATAAGAACACAGTAATAGTAGGGGACCTCAACACCCCACTATCAGAAATAGACAGAACACCCTGGCAAAAACTAAGCAAAGAATCAAAGGCTTTGAATGCCATACTCGACGAGTTGGACCTCATAGATATATATAGAACACTACACCCCAGAACCAAAGAATACTCATTCTATTCAAATGCCCATGGAACATTCTCAAGAATAGATCATGCTCTGGGACACAAAACAGGTCTCAGCCAATACCAAAAGATTGAAATTATCCCCTGCATATTCTCAGACCACAACGCTCTGAAATTGGAACTCAACCACAAGGAAAAACCTGGAAGAAACTCAAACACTTGGAGGCTAAGAACCATCCTGCTCAAGAATGACTCGATAAACCAGGAAATCAAAAAACAAATTAAACAATTTATGGAGACCAACGAGAATGAATACACAACGGTCCAAAACCTATGGGATACTGCAAAGGCAGTCCTAAGGGGGAAATACATAGCCATCCAAGCCTCACTCAAAAGAATAGAAAAATCTAAAATGCAGTTTCTATATTCTCACCTCAAGAAACTGGAACAGCAACAGAGGGACAGGCCTAACCCACTGACAAGGAAGGAGTTGACCAAGATTAGAGCAGAAATCAATGAATTAGAGACCAGAACCACAGTAGAGCAGATCAACAGGACTAGAAGCTGGTTCTTTGAGAGAATCCATAAAATTGATAGACCACTGGCAAAACTTGTCCAAAAACAAAGAGAAAGGACTGAGATTATTAAAATTATGACTGAAAAGGGAGAGGTCACGACCAGCACCATTGAAATTGCAAGGATTATTAGAAACTTTTATCAACAGCTATATGCCAAAAAACTAAACAATCTGGAAGAGATGGAGGCCTTCCTGGAAACCTATAAACTACCAAGACTGAAACAGGAAGAAATAGATTTCTTAAATAGGCCAATTAACTATGAAGAAATTGAGTCAGTGATAAACAACCTTCCAAATAATAAAACTCCAGGCCCAGACGGTTTTCCTGGGGAATTCTACCAAACATTCAAAGAAGAAATAATACCTATTCTCCTAAAGCTATTTCAAAAAATAGAAACAGAAGGAAAGCTACCAAACTCATTCTATGAGGCTAATATTACCTTGATCCCCAAACCAGGCAAAGACCCCCTCAAAAAGGAGAATTACAGACCGATTTCTCTAATGAATATGGATGCCAAAATCCTCAACAAGATCCTTGCTAATAGAATCCAACAGTACATTAAAAGGATTATCCATCATGACCAAGTGGGATTCATACCTGGGATGCAAGCATGGTTCAACACTCGCAAATCAATCAATGTGATACATCATATCAACAAGAAAAGACTCAAGAACCATATGATCCTCTCAATTGATGCAGAAAAAGCATTTGACAAAATACAGCATCCTTTCCTGATTAAAACCCTTCAGAGTGTAGGAATAGAGGGTACATTTCTCAATCTCATAAAAGCCATCTATGAAAAGCCTACTGCAAGCATTATTCTCAATGGGGAAAAGCTGGAAGCCTTTCCCTTAAGATCAGGAACACGACAAGGATGCCCACTCTCGCCACTATTATTCAACATAGTACTAGAAGTCCTTGCAACAGCAATCAGAAGACAAAAAGGGATCAAAGGTATCCAAATCGGCAAAGAAGAAGTCAAACTGTCTCTCTTTGCAGATGACATGATACTCTATATGGAAAACCCAAAGGAATCCACTCCCAAACTATTAGAAGTTATAGAACAATTCAGTAAGGTGGCAGGATACAAAATCAATGCCCAGAAATCAGTTGCATTTCTATACACGAATAACGAGACTGAAGAAAGAGAAATTAGGGAATCCATCCCATTTACAATAACACCAAAAACCATGCGTTACCTTGGAATTAACTTAACCAGAGACGTAAAGGACCTATATGCTAGAAACTATAGATCACTTTTGAAAGATATTGAGGAAGACATAAAAAGATGGAAAAATATTCCATGCTCATGGATTGGAAGAATTAACATAGTTAAAATGTCCATACTACCCAGAGCAATCTACACTTTCAATGCTATCCCGATCAAAATACCGAGGACATTTTTCAAAGAACTGGAACAAATAGTCCTTAAATTTGTATGGAACCAGAAAAGGCCCCGAATCTCCAAGGAACTGTTGAAAAGGAAAAACAAAGCTGGGGGCATCACAATGCCGGATTTCGAGCTGTACTACAAAGCTGTGATCACAAAGACAGCATGGTACTGGCACAAAAACAGACACATCGACCAATGGAACAGAATAGAGAACCCAGAAATGGACCCTCGGCTCTTTGGGCAACTAATCTTTGATAAAGCAGGAAAAAACATCCGGTGGAAAAAAGACAGTCTCTTCAATAAATGGTGCTGGGAAAATTGGACAGCTACATGCAAAAGAATGAAACTTGACCACTCTCTCACACCATACACAAAAATAAACTCCAAATGGATGAAAGACCTCAATGTGAGACAGGAATCCATCAAAATTCTAGAGGAGAACATAGGCAACAACTTCTATGACATCGGCCAGAGCAACCTTTTTCACGACACATCTCCAAAGGCAAGAGAAATAAAAGATAAAATGAACTTATGGGACTTTATCAGGATAAAGAGCTTCTGCACAGCCAAGGAAACAGTCAAAAAAACTAAGAGACAGCCCACGGAATGGGAGAATATATTTGCAAAGGACACCACAGATAAAGGACTGGTATCCAAGATCTACAAAGAACTTCTCAAACTCAATACACGAGAAACAAATAAACAAATCATAAAATGGGCAGAAGATATGAACAGACACTTTTCCAATGAAGACATACAAATGGCTAACAGACACATGAAAAAATGTTCAAAATCATTAGCCATCAGGGAAATTCAAATCAAAACCACACTGAGATACCACCTTACGCCAGTTAGAATGGCAAAGATAGACAAGGCAAGAAACAACAATTGTTGGAGAGGATGTGGAGAAAGGGGATCCCTCCTACATTGTTGGTGGGAATGCAAGTTGGTACAGCCACTCTGGAAAACAGTGTGGAGGTCCCTTAAAAAGTTAAAAATTGAACTACCCTATGACCCAGCCATTGCACTACTGGGTGTTTACCCCAAAGATACAGACGTAGTAAAGAGAAGGGCCATATGCACCCCAATGTTCATAGCTGCATTGTCCACAATAGCCAAATCATGGAAGGAGCCGAGATGCCCTTCAACAGATGACTGGATTAAGAAGCTGTGGTCCATATATACAATGGAATATTACTCAGCTATCAGAAAGAACGAATTCTCAACATTTGCTGCAACATGGACGGCACTGGAGGAGATAATGCTAAGTGAAATAAGTCAAGCAGAGAAAGACAATTATCATATGATTTCTCTCATCTATGGAACATAAGAACTAGCATGATCGGTAGGGGAAGAAAGGGATAAAGAAAAGGGGGGTAATCAGAAGGGGGAATGAAACATGAGAGACTATGGACTATGAGAAACAAACTGAGGGCCTCAGAGGGAGGGGGGTGGGGGAATGGGATAGACCGGTGATGGGTAGTAAGGAGGGCACACATTGCATGGTGCACTGGGTGTTATACGCAACTAATGAAGCATCGAACTTTGCATCGGAATCCTGGGATGTACTGTATGGTGACTAACATAATATAATAAAAAAAATCATTAAAAAAAAAAAACCAAAAAACAAAACAAAAAAACTAGTAGAGTATGTCATAAGGTTACAGTAGCCGAATGAAAGAGTTCGAACAGCCAAAACTGTAATAATTTAAAAAACAAAATACCTAAAGTAATATTGAACAATAATCCAAAGCATAAATAAAGGAGTCCATGCTAATATAAAAACATGAATAAACAAATAAATGGGAGAAAAAATAACTCTCCCAGAGAAGAATTCCAAATAATTTATGTAGATACTTTGCCCTCAAGGAAATAAAGCAAAATTTTTCACTCTTCGACTCTGGGCCAACTGCATATAATGAATTTCTTCCAAAGGATACATTATGGAAAAGGAGAACAAAAAAATAGTAACTTTATAGTGGAGAGACCTGAGAAGTACTATCTCAAGTTCAACGATCAATATACATCACTAGTGATAAAATATTAATACTATCACCCTTGATAGGGTGTGAGAGTGTCTATTTACCTTTGTGGTCTTCCGCCAAAAACATATTATCCCACTCTTATGATGAGAGAAAACATCAGAAAGATATCAGTACAATGCTTTGTCTACAAAATATCTGACCAGACCTCCTAAAACACCATCAAGGTCATCAAAAACAAGAAAAGTCTAAGAAACTGCCATAGCCATGAGGATCCCAGGAATGTTGACATGACTACTAAATGCAGTGTGATAATCTGGACTGAACGCTCAAACCAAAAAAGGACATTAAGAAAAAAAACTTAGGTCTGAAAGAGTATAACTTTAATAATATTGTATCAACATCAGTTAATTGTGACAAATACTAAGGTAAGGCATTAATAATCATAGGAGAAACCAGGCATTGGACATATGGGAATAAGTCTGTAAATCTAAAATTATTCTATAACAAAACATTTACTAACAAACTATATATAACCACATAACAAACAGAAGGCAAAAGAGTGTGGCTTTATTTATTAGATGAATAAATGCAATGTGATTTGAAGGCTATTTACTCAGTAAAATTAGAGTCAAAGCAGGTATAACTTTAGACCTCCTATTTCTCATTTGTCCCATAAGCAAGAAGCCATGCATAACTCTCTGAACTCTGAATTAGCATTCCTTTTTAGAAACCTCTCATTATTCTAAGAGTTTGAGCTGCAGGATAAACGTAGGGCACAGCTGGATTGACCCATAAGCCAGGGGCATTTTGCCCAGGAAACTCTCTGTGGAGCAAGTTTCGTGAAGAAGATATGGAGGGAGAAGAGGCACTCTAATCCTATTTCTTCAAGGGCTACATTTTCCATTTAGTTCATCTCTAATGCAGATTTGAACTCTTAATGAAATTTATTAGAAAATGATTGTTCAGCTGTGCAGGTTGATCCAAAGTACAACTGTGCCTCAGAGCACAGTTTTTGATTTATGAAAAAAAAAATGTGTTGAAAGCATTTTTTTTTTATGGAATCAAATTGCAAGCTATGGCATTTTAACATTGCCATGTGAATTTCAGTTTCTAGAGTTTAAGATCAATAATGTCAATGATATTGTTTGGGGGAAAAGATTTGATGTTATTTTATTTATTGGATTTCATAAAATAAGATGTTTTGAAATTTTAAGTAAAAGGGAGCTAATTTTGTTTGAACTTAAAAATCAAATGCAGTAACATCATTTGCATGTTATTTTCATTTAAATAGCTTCAGGTAAATTATAAAATAATCTAAGTTATCAAGAAAAAACTGGACTCATTCAGTGAAGGGAGTCTGACCATTTTTTAATCTAAATTGTCAGCCATATTGGTAGGGTATAGACATTTTGAGTTTACCTGCATTTATCACAAATTTAGCCAAAATTTAAATAATGACTCCTACTTTATGTAAGATGTCAAAACCTTCAAAGTAAATTTTAGAAAATAACCATAATAGAAATATGTCAAAATATTCTTCAAACAAGGTGGGGCGCCCGGGTGGCGCAGTTGTTAAGCGTCTGCCTTTGGCTCAGGGCGTGATCCTGGCATTTCAGGATCAAGCCCCACATCAGGCTCCTCCACCAGGAGCCTGCTTCTTCCTCTCCCACTCCCCCTGCTTGTGTTCCCTCTCTCGCTGGCTGTCTCTGTCTAATAGATAAATAGGTAAGTCTTTAAAAACAAAAAAACAAGGTGTCATTTGCCCCCAAATTTTATCTACTCCATTCCTTCACAGTTCACATCAGTTAAATCTAAATCTTTATTCATATGTCCGCTTCTAAGGTTATGCTTGTGCAACTTTCTTGCACAGGCTGATCTTTTGTTTTCTTCTCTACAAATCTGGTAAGGGGAGGGGCAGTAATAATTTAATAGGTTGAATATGATGATTGGATGAGATATTTTATATTAAATACTTATTACAAGGGATGGCATGTAGAATTCCTCAGTATTATTAGTTAGGAGGAGGAAGAACAAAAGTAACTTTAAGAAACACACATTTGACTGGGCATCTGTTTTGATCTAAGCACTGTCCTAAGTGATAGGACCAGAAGATAAGTAAGGCATAGATTCTATTTTTACAGAAGGCTACAGTCCAGTGGAGAAGAAAGAAATGCAAACCAATAATGACAAGAAAACATAATAGGCCCTATAGTAGCCTAGAGGAAAAGAACAAGTCCCTGCTCGGGAATACGAGGGAGATAAATTGAAGAATTTCAATGCTTTAACAATTTCTATTGATATCAAGTTGAAGCCTTACTCTTGCTTCAATTTTTAAATCAATCTCCATTAGACACAGGAATTCTAGAATCTACCTTAATAATTCATTTTCAACAAAACAATTATTTGTATCTCTTTCTCCTTCTACGCTTATCAGATCTCCTTGATTCACAGTCTAAACGGAACCCTGCCCCATAAATACTTACAGATGATAATTGGTCACACTGCTTGGAATTCCAAGCACAGTGTCCTTTTAACACTTTTCTACTTTTCTCAAATCAACTTTTAAGTTTTCAATTCCTCATCTTGAAAGATGAGAAAATAGAATGTTTCATGAAAATCAAATGTAACACCAAAGGTTTTTGTGTACCTCAGAAATAGCAATCAACATAGGACAAAATAGAAAGTGGAACATATTGTTAGAATTCACGTACTATATATAATGAGAATAAAAAATTAAACTGAGACCTTTCAGTATAGCATGCATATTCTAATTCTGAATTCTAGTTACTTAATAATGTTCAAAATAATTATTTTATGTAAAAATATTGTATATGTAATATTCTTGGAAAATATAAAATACAGCAAAAAGAAAAAAATTAAGCATAATATGACCATCCATTGAAAACACCATTAAAGTATTTCATAATACTTTTAATTTTTTTCTATATTTATATATTGCTTGTAACATATGCACTCTAACGATCATAACATTTTTTCTTTTTTTTTTTAAAGATTTTATTTATTTATTTGACAGAGATAGAGACAGCCAGTGAGAGAGGGAACACAAGTGGGGGGAGTGGGAGAGGAAGAAGCAGGCTCACAGCAGAGGAGCCTGATGTGGGGCTCGATCTCATAACACCAGGATCACGCCCTGAGCCGAAGGCAGATGCTTAACCACTGTGCCACCCAGGCGCCCCCATAACATTTTTCTTAAATAAAATGTTATTCAAAAACATTTATTAAGCCTACATAAAATTTCATTTCACTGGCATAGAAATTAGCCACTCCACTTTTTAAGTAATTTGATAATTTTTGCAGTTATAAATTATGATACACTAAATTTCATTGTATGTCCGTAATTTCCACCATTCTGATTTTTTCCTTGCTCAGATTCTGCTTAGTATAAAAAATACACCACCAAATAATGTAGTAATTTTGAGGTTTTCAATACAACTTAAGATCCTTCCAACAATGTAGGAAAATACCAATTTCACCACATACTATCAGCACTTAATATTATTTTCTTTCTAAATATCTGCACATTTGGTAAGCAAAAAAGAAAAGTCACTGCTGTTTTCAGTTGCGTACCTTTCTTTTTTGTATTTCAGTTGAACTTTTCATAATTTATTACTGATTATTTCTATTTCTTCTGTGAATAATCTGTTATTTTCCTCATTGAAGAGTACTATATTATTTATTTTTTATTATCCTACGTGTATTAAGAATATGGAAGTTTGTTATATTATCTGTATTTTTCCTAATTCTTTGTCCTTTACTTACCTTTCTTCCCTCAGAACTTAGAGAAGGACTTATTTTCTAGGTGTTCTGATCTATTAAATTTTTGATTTTTCATTTCTCTTCTTTTTATTAGAAATGTTCTAAATATTCACAAACATCCAGAAATGTTTGTTCCAGGCTTGATATTAAAATATTTAGTCCAATTGTAATTTGCATTGGTATGTGATATAAATTAGATGTCTACTTGACTTTTTCCCCCAAATGCTACCTAATGTGTTACATGCTAGATGTTTGCAAACTCAGAATGGCTGTAGAGAGAAAGAAACTACTAAGAGCTAGAGCCAAATTGGCTCAGAAAATTGTTACCATGCTTCAGCGGGAAGGCTTGCTACTTTTCTTGTCGTTGCAGACTTTATAACCTACAGTTGTACCTACATATTGGGAATTCATATTTCTATATTTATTTGAAGCTATCTCTCAAATACTGTTTCAGAAAATGTAGCACATATTTTTAGTTCAAGCATATCCTTTTTTATTACTGCCAAAAATGTGATTAGCAGAAATAGGTCTATACTTTTTTTAGTTGTGGTAAAATACACAAATATTTATCATTTTAACCAATTTTTAAAAATATTTTATTTATTTATTTGACAGAAAGAGAGAGTACAAGCAGGGGAAGCAGGAGGGAGAGGAAGAAGCAGGCTCCCCACTGAGCAGGGAGCCCAACGTGGGGCTCGATCCCAGGACCCTGGGATCATGACTTAGCTGAAGGCAGACACTTAACCAACTGAACCACCCAGGTGCCCCATCTTAACCAATTTTAAGCATACAGATAAATAATGTTAAATATATTCATATTGTTGTGCAACCAGATGCCACAACTTTTTCATCTTGCAAAACTGAAAGTCTGTGCACATTAAACAACTCCCCATTTCTGTTCCCCCAGCTCCTGGCAACTTTCTTTTTCTATGAATCAATCTGACTACTATAGAGACCTCATATAAATGGAATCATACAGTATTTGCCTTTTTAGCATGTGACAGAGTTTCCTTATCCTTCTAAGTCTGAAAAAGACTGCATGTATGTATATTCCATATTTTGTTCATCCATTCATCTATGAAGGGATACTTGGTTTGCTTCCACCTCTTGGCTATTGTGAAAAGTGGTGCTATGAACATAGGTATACAACCATCTCTCTGAGACACTGCTTTCAATTTTTCTGAATATATACCCAGAAGAGGTATTTCTGAAACAAATGGCAATTCCAATTGTAATTTTTTGAGGAACCTCCATACTGTTTTTCATAGGGTCTGCACAATTTTACATTCTGACCAACATTTGAGCCTATATTTTGAAAAACAATTTTCTCTTCTCTGTTGTTTATAGAACTAGTACTAGCTTTTTTATTTTATTTGTTAAGTATCATTATAGACACAATAAAATCTAAAATAAAATTCCTTAGCAATGATGCAAAGGTTTTTTTTTTTTTTTTTTTTTTTTTTTTTTTAATCAGTGACTATCCCAGCCCTGTTCTCCAGAATGAGGGCAAAAGCTTTTTTCTTTTGCAGGGAATAAGGAGTTATGAAATAACTGTCTCATCATTTCAGAACCTCTTAAATGAATGTTAGCTCGTTTGTGTTTTCAAGTTTATATTTTTGAACTTCATATAATAAAAACCAACTACAAATATTGTTTCTCATCAACCATGTAATAATCCAACCATATATTATACACAATTTTTAATTTTGGACTCTACCAATAGCATCAAAGAAAGCTCTGGTATTTGGTTATGGGCATGGGTACATTTTGAAAGGCAGCTAAGCCTAAGACAGTTTAAGTTCTCATTACCAGCCAAATGCAAATTTTGTACTGTCTTCGAGTTTCTGAAATTCTTTTGGAACTGGTTCTGATATTTCCTCTGAAACAAGAATTCTGTCAATTGCTTAACTTGTTCTGTAAATGGCCCTTATCCTGAATTACTAATATTTTCACTAGATGCTAAATGGGATAAAACTTTCTCTGGCTAACAAATGTGTAGAAAGATAAAAACCTTAATAAGCATAAAGGTTTGTTCACAATTGTACGCCTTCCATATAGAGAAATCCAGAGCTAGAGAAACATGCTTAACAGTAAAGTAATTACCCAGGCAGTGCACATTTCCACATGGAAATTCCATAGTTGAGAATCTCTTCAAGATAATAATTCAGGATAAATATATAGGAGGCAATGAGAACAAGATGAAGCACTGAGAATCAGATGAGAGAATATCACAGAAAACTGAATTTCTAAACTACAAATAATATGGATTTTGAAAAAAAAAAGTTTACCCATCTTTTAGGTATTTAAAATAAGCTTTTTATTTGATTATGTAGTAACCACTATTCAGATATAACAGAGTAGGGGATTTCATCTGGCATACAGAAAGAAGAAATATCCTAGGGGAGGGGTGGGTATATCAGAGCTGAAAAGAAAGGCTTTCACAAATACTATAAGAGCTCTAAATTTCAAATGATTTTCTACCAATTCAAACCTTAATATCATTTTAACTTCCTGTATCCATTAAGGTAAAGAAGTAGAGGAATCATGGGATTGAGACATGTTGGTGGAATATCTACAAATTTATATAATAAAGTCTTAATTCGTCCTTATATAACCACTACATCATAATCGAAACACCTCTTGTTCTTATTAAAAACCTAAGAAGAATAAATTCTAACTATATAAACATATATGAAACCTAGGCAACAAAATTTATTTTATTTGATACTGGATGAAATTACAAACTCTATATTCATATCTTTCTTCAATCTAACAAATTATCAGAAATTTATTTATTTATGTTTACTTACTCCAAGTCTTACTTTAATATTTTTTTCTTTATCAGTAAAGTAGCTAGGCACCTTAAATGTTAAAAATACATTTTATACCCTTACATCTACTGGACAGATAAATAGATGTAACAGTTTTTCATATTTGCACCATCTTTTTAAATAAGTGATAAAGATACTACTAAATATCACTGTGCAACCTTTTTCCACTTCCTCTGCAGAGTAGCACCTATACTAAAGTAGGTGTGTATTTTTCCCATGATTGTTTTCCTTCCGTATACTTGTATCCACAAACAATATGGACCTTCATGTAGAAGATATTTTACTGCACTGGAAAATTTCAACAATTCTTAATATTTGGCAGGAGTCAGGAGAGGCTAAGTGCTATAACAAACCCAAGATTTCTGTCTTACACAGTAAAATTGTCTTTCTAACTTACCTCACAGTACAGAACAGGTTTACAGGGAGGGTCTGATCTCTGCCAACATTCAGGGATCTACATGCCTTTCATTTTAAGGACCCATGCTCCTCTGTGTACTAAATGTCCTCTGCATTCAGCCAATAGGGAAAGAGAATGTAGGATTCAAGTAGGGAAGTTTAATAAGCCAGAAATGGAATTAGCATATATCATTCTTTCCCCACAGTCTACCAGACAGAACTCAGTATCCTGGAGAAAATTTCTTGTACAGGAAGACTGAGAAATATATTCTAACTGGTCCAAGGAATAGTCACTGCTCTAGTACTTAGTGATCATTTATTTTTCCCTTTGTGAACTACATATTACATACTTCGGCATTTTCTTCTGGGTTGTTCATCTCTTCCTACTGATAGGTAGTGTTCCTTACATATTTTCTCAACTAATCATCATTTGTATGCATTTCTTTGTAAACTCTCCCATTGTGCTTTGTCCTTTTTTCACATTTTGCCATACAAAATCTCAAAATATTTATATTATATATATATTCTTATATTTGATTTCTGCATATCTTTTTTCTCCTAATCCCATATATCCAGTATATCCCAATAGTATATTTTATTTTCTTTTAAAAAGTTTTAGAGATATGCTTTTCACATATAATGTATGTCTGTGTGGGGTTAAGTGCACTCTTTGTTTTAGAAGAGGGTATACATTTTTCTTATATTGTCTTCTCTATTCTCTCTACTCTTTATTTTTGAAAATCCAGAGAATTTTGTAATGCCTTTTTCCCCTCAGACCTTCCAACTTTTTATATTTATGTGCTACATTCTAGTCAAGCCCTTTATGTTAATCTTTAACAACACTACTTAGACTTTCAGCTTTGTCCTTTCTGCTATTCAGCCCATCTTTTAATTTAAAAAAAAAATCAACAATTCTATCTTTCCTATAGTGTCCTCTTTTATTTAATGAAGATGATCCCTATTGAATTCCTAATGCTTTAAATAGGGTTACTCTGAAACCCTCTCCTGATTGCTTTGTATATCTACCATTGGCTTGGCTTGCTCTATCTTGCTCACATAGTGTTGGCTTCCCTAAAATCCATGCTGTTCATTGAATTTATTCTTGGCACTCAGGTAAGATAACCAGCTCATCTTAGGTTTCCCAGGATGTTCTGTTTTAAAACTGGAAGTACACATCTTAGGAAAAAAGGCCTAGGTGGATTAGAATGATTGGTCTCGTTAATTCTAGGTCAAATTCTCTGATGTTAGTCCTGGGCAGTGGCTTTTTATATAAGACCGTGGAAGCTTCTAGATACTACTTTGGAGGACTTTTATTATATCCTTAAAAATCTGTCCATCAATTATTTTATGCTACCGGTAACTCTTTATTTAAAAGCTGGTCCCTAATTAATGTTTACGGTTCATTATATAATACACTTTAACAGATAGGCACTAAAGTATTGCCAGGGTATTATACCTTATGTTTCCTTGTTTCTTAAAGAAATATGCCATAATTATTTTTGTAAAGGATGTGTGTATGGAGTAGTAAGTACAATTTTCTTTTCATTTTTTTTTAAAGATTTTATTTATTTATTCGACAGAGATAGAGACAGCCAGCGAGAGAGGGAACACAAGCAGGGGGAGTGGGAGAGGAAGAAGCAGGCTCATAGCAGAAGAGCCTGATGTGGGGCTCGATCCCATAACGCCAGGATCACGCCCTGAGCCGAAGGCAGACACTTAACCACTGTGCCACCCAGGTGCCCCAGTAAGTACAATTTTCTAAGAAAAAAGACATTAGGTTTTGTATCAATAATGACAATGTCTTAAGAAAAATAAGCTCCACAGACTTTCAAACCAGAATATAACACAATAGGTACGTTGTAAATAAAAGATTATTACCAAAATATATATATATATATATGGCTGGTTTGATTTTAAAAAATATATGAAGTTTCAGATGTAACACACTACCTCACAAGCATAATGGCTAAAAGTATGTCAGATATGTTACTGAATGCTATTGAATTATAGCCCAGTAAAGAAAATAATTCTGTTTATAGGATAAAGGAGGAACAAAGATATTGAAAAACAATGTGACTAACCATACCCGGGGGAAACCATTCAGGCTCAATTTAGCCTTCGATTCCTCAGAATGTTGTCTATGTATTCAATTTTGTGACTGGATCTCAGAGAAAAGTTTATATGTAAGCTTAACAATATAATAAATGCAGCCAATTCTCCAAGTGCATGTTGGAAAGCAGATGTGATAAAATAATATTGAACAGATCTCCATAGTTTAATGCTGGGTGAATGCTGTGACCAACAGAGTGGAGTTTTAATAGGCCAACACAGCATCAACTAATTCTGTCCAGTGGCCATAGCTCACTCTATTAATGTCTCCCAAATACAGGAATCTCTGGGCATAGCATTATAGTAGGTAACTCTACAGTTAGAAGGCATTCAGGCATGAGAAGCCAAGAACCAACATGGGTAAATGTAAGCTAGAATTAAAAGTCTAAGGCAGACTCAAATCTTAGACAACTAAGAAGGAGTTGTACAAATCTATTTTAAAAAATACAAAGAAAAAAGAAATTTCCAAGATAAGATACATGAGATCTTCAGTTACTGAAGCAGAAAGCACTGACAAATTAATCTTGATGCTCAATCTTTACACAGTTATAAAATAGATTAAGAAGGTTCTGACTCCCTTGGCATATCTGACTTCTTCCATTCCAGGTCTTCTTCAACCTCTATGAAGATGGATGTCAAATCAAACAGTCTGAGTGACACAAAGATATATGGATGCTACAAGTTACACTATTGTCTGCACACCATTTTCATGGTCCAGTCCAACATCTGAAACTGTTCTACAGGTCTGATTCTGACAAGTACTTTTATATTTCTCCAGAAGCCTCAATCTGCCTTATTGATTATCCTGTCTGAATTAAGACAAAGGGGTATTTATAAACTTGTATCATCCTACAATTCCCTTAAATGAATATTTTTGGAAATTAAGTTGATAGAATTTTGATAGATAGGGACTTAAGAGTGTCAGATTACCTTTTTGTCAATCATCACTTCTCATGAGGTATTCCCAGAAAAGCTATACAGACAAGGAATAACGAACATGGTGATATTTGAAGAGTATTATTTAGAGCTGCATAAGAGCCTGAACCACCAATTTATCTTTCCTGGGAAAAACTGCCTGATTTAGAAGAAGTAACTTAAACCGCAAGGTTAAAGTGGAACCTGCAACTCTCTTGGACTCCAGATCTTAGGTTATTATCATCTTCTGATCATCTACATTTTCAGGAATAAAAAAAAAAAGGATATGATGTAACTCTTCCTTTTTATTTTCCAGAAGGAATTATGATCTATAAACAGATGAAGGAAAATTGATAATATTAAAATATCAAGAGTTTATGTTTCAATGCTTTTAGAAAAGTTTATCATTTCCACAAAAAGAAAATTAATAATTTCATGATGCCTTTGTCTGAGTTCACTTTACCTTATTTAAAAACAGCTCCTGTACTTTTTATCATTACCAATAGAATTAACTAATATTACAGGTGATATCCTGAATGCACAACTTACTTGCTTAGAAGTTTAAAATTAGAAATTACTCATGTATTAGTATCCTAGAAATATTTGAAATATATGACACTCTCCAACAATGATGGAGGTACACTAAGGCAGTGATTTCAACTATGGGTTTGAAGGCATGCTTATACACAATTAGGGTGCAGGAGGGGGTGTGAAAGGAGCCTCAATAAATGGTGGAGGATGGGGAATATATGTAAAGTCTGAAAAGAAGTTCTTTTCATTCTATACATATAAAGCAAACTCATCAGTTAAATTAAATTCTTACTTAAAAAGGAAACTTTATCAATGATAAGAAAATGGAACTTTCAAAGTGAAAAATACGAATAGTTTTAAATATTCTGAAATAAAAATTTTCACTCATGAGACTGACAAAGATTAGAACCACAGCAAAAAAGTTAATTCCTAATACTGGAGTGCTAATGGATATGGATATTTTTTTATTTATTTAAGAGAGAGAGGGAGCGGAGGGACAGAGGGTGAGGGAGAGAGAATCCCGAGCATGCTCCATGCCCAGCACAGAGCCCAATGCGGGGTTCAATCTCACAACCCCAAGACCATGACCCAAGCTGAAATCAAGAGTCAGAGGCCCAACCAACTGAGCCACCCAGGTGACCCAGATACGGGCATTTTTATACACAACTGGTATGAGTAAGAGTATGACTGCTCTGGTGTACAATTTGGGAACTAAGGATATTTATTTTATGGGGTAATCTGACAAGGAAACAAAGGGAAATATTTTATTCCATAGTCAGGAAAAATAGTTAATTACTACTCTGTATTCAGTACTAATTATCTAAAGGCAGATTAATCTCTAGCCAGGAGAAAATGCCTGTCTCTTATTCCTTCAAAGCCCTGTTCAATAGTTATATCCTCACTCCAACATTTACTGCTTAAATCCTTGCCACCCAAGCTAAGGAAGTTATCATCTGAAACAATCCCCATCATTTTTTATCCCATTAGTCAGATATTTATCTCAAAGTTCTTATTACGAACTGAAATAATTTTCTTTTATATTAGTGGAATTATTAGTTTGTTTTTGTGCTATTTGTTCCTACCATCAGAATGTAAACTCCTCTATCAAATTTAACTGCTTAACTTAATTAGGATTTGTTTCTGCTCTTTGAGACTACAAAATAACTGAACTGGTTTTCATGGGCATTTGAAAATGTGTCATTTGATATTAAATTAGCAATTACTGATCTCAACAATCAATATATCTCTTTTGTTAGAGCAATATTGAGTAGATCACATAATCAAATAAATAGATTTTAAAAATCAAGTTCTAGTGAAAACTAATAAGTTAAGACACATTGACACTACTTACACGGGACAACCATATCTGATACAACGTCAAGTCAACACTCTTGTCATTACCTGGAGATCGACTGACAATGAACATTTGTCTACATTACTCTCGATGCTAAATTCAGCTGTCATATTTTATCTCTAACTGATCCTGAACATATGCATGACTTCATCAAGTTTAAATATCCTGATCAGAAACAACTGATTGGTTGTAATTACATCACGTGTTATGTGCAGGTTGTCAGGGTATCCAAAAAAAGGGGGCTTATCTGCTTTAGTTTTGATTCATGACATTGTTGGATTAAAAATCTCCCACCTTGCTATTTGTTTTCTATTTACCAATTTGGTTTTTTTCTTTTGACTTTTTCTTTTTTCTGCCTTGTTTTGAATTAATTGATTTTCTATGTTTTAATGTTAACCTCTTTGTTAGCTAATCTGCTATAGATCCTTATTTTAGTTGTTATTCTAGGGTATATTGTATATATCTTAAATTTACAGTCTATTTTATTGTAATATTATACCATGTCATGAAATGTGTAAGAATCTTATATATTTCCATTTCTCACGCCAACCCACATACTATTTTCATAATCTTCTTTTGTATATACTACACATGCCTCACAACATTTTTAATATTCAACCAACTGTTAAAGATATTTGAGCAACAAGAAAAATCTTAACCATGTTTCTTCATAATTTGTGGTGCTCTTTATTTCCAAGATCTATATTTTCATCAGGTATCATTTTCCTTCTGCCAAAGGAACTTCCTTTAAAATTCTTTGTAGTACATTTCTGCTAGTTATAACATATTTCAGCTTTTCAATGCATAAAAAGAACTTTCTTTCATCTTCATTTTAGCAGAATATTTTATTAAGTATAGAATTCAAAATAGTTTTTTTTTCTTTCTGTACTTTATAAAAGCTGCTCCGCTGTCTTCTCACTTGCATTGTTTATGATAAGACATCTGTTGTCATTAAAAGTTATGTTTCTATAGCTAATGCATCTTTTTTTCTCTCTGGCTACCTTTATGCTTTTCTCTTTATCAATGATTTTAAGTAATTTGATTATAACCTGCCTTTTTGTAGTGTTCTTTGTGTTTCTTGTACATGGGATCTGCTGTACATCTTCGATCTAGGATTTGACATAACACAAATTTAGGAAAAAAAATGGCCAAAATTTCTTCACATAGGTTTTTTATTTTTGTACCCTGCATTTGTTTGGGGATTCTAATTACACATGTTTTCAGTTACTTTAAGTTGTCTTAATGCTCAGTGTAGCTCTATACTTTTATTAAAGCCTTTTTCCACTCTTTGTTACATTTTGGATAGTACATATCACTATGTCTTCAAATTCAACCTATATTTTCTTCTGCAATGTTTTCTGCCATTAATCACATCCAGTGAATTTTTTTTTAAAGATTTTATTTATTTATTTGACAGAGATAGAGACAGCCAGCGAGAGAGGGAACACAAGCACGGGGAGTGGGAGAGGAAGAAGCAGGCTCATAGCCGAGGAGCCTGATGTGGGGCTCGATCCCATAACGCCAGGATCACGCCCTGAGCCGAAGGCAGACGCCTAACCGCTGTGCCACCCAGGCGCCCCACATCCAGTGAATTTTTTAATCTCAGAAATTAGTTTTTACCTCTACAAGTTCAAATTTAGATCTTCTCATATTTTCCATATCTTTATTTTAGGCTTTTTTGAGATAAAATTCATATACCTTAGAATTCATCTGTTTAAAGTTTATAATTCAGTGTTTTTTAGTTTTCTTCCGTGTGCATACAATCATTACCATAGTAAAGTACTGTAATGATCTCGGATTATTTCCTTAAGATAAATATTTAGTAATAGAATTTCTGAGAAAAAGGCTATATAAATTTGCAAAGCTTTTGTATATATTGGCATCCACAAAGGCATCAACATACACTCTTAACAGAATTAAATGTTTTAAAAGACATATTTTTTAAGTCTTTTAATTTTTTTTTCTTTGAGAATAGCTGACACACAATGTTACATTAGTTTCAGGCACACAACATAGTGATTCAACTCTATACATACGCTATGCTCACCACAGTGTAGTTACCATCTGACACCACATAGCACTATTACAATATCACTCACCATAGTTTTGTTATAGTAAAATGACAATAACAAAAAACTATAATTGAAAAAAATTTAATTTTAAAATTTTTTATTCATAATCTTGAAATCTTTCTACTTCAGATTCTTAGACCTATAGGCAACCTCGTATCTTTAACCTGCTTTTTTTTTAATACATACTTTCTCACTTACCATGAATTTAACACTTTCTTAAAGTTTAGCTCATTTAGAGGCTAGAATGTTGGAATAAATATGAATGGTGTCTGTTCTTAAGAAGTTATTCTCACAATAGTAGAATCAGAGTGGACAGAGTTGGTTTTGGACTTAACTTTTGAGATTGAGGTAAAAACATGGCCATTACTATTTGCTAGCCCTTTATAGACTTAAACATTGCTTAAGCATTGACTTAATATTTGAATTTATATTCTGATTAAGAAAAATGGAGAATATTTAATCATAGTGTATTTTTAAAAGGAATGATAGCCATTTGAAAAATATGTATCTTTCAGAACAGTTGGCGCCAAGGGCGCCTGGGTGGCTTAGTCAGTCAACCATCTGCCTTTGGTTCAGGTCATGATCCCAGGGTCCTGAGATTGACCCCAGCATCAGGCTCCCTGCCCAGCAGAGAGCCTGCTTCTCTCTCTGCCCCTCCCTCCCATGCTCTCCCTCTCTCTCTCAAATAAATAAATAAAATCATTAATTTATTATTTATTATTATTTTTTTTAAAGAACAGTTGACTCCAGAAAGGTAGAGTACAAAAGAAACAGGACAGATTTTCTACAGTAGTATTTCTTCTCTTACTTCCCCTCTTCACCCACAAATCTTTGTGCATTTTCACATTTTTTTACCTTGCTATGAGAGCATACGTCATGACTGTCATTGACAGTTTTATTTACTGGTTTCTTTGTGAAGCTGAAAAGGAACATTAAATGGAGTGGAAAATGCCAATTTTATTTATAAAAGTGGATACTTATAAATGAGACATTATACTATGCAAAAAGGACCAAAAAAAAAAAAAGGCAAACTTAATATTGTTAGGTGGGTGACACACCAGCATTTATTCTTCAGGCAGATAAAAGAATTCTGTTTGAGAGCTTTATGTTTCTGTTCATTTGGATTTTTTCTAAGGTCTAGTTTTTAGTTGCAAACTTGACTTTAAAATGCTGCTGTTGGTTATCACGATCGAGGATATTTGAAATCGCTACTGTGTTGTGCTGTGTATTTGGGGAAGGGGTGGGGGGAAAGTTAATGTATTCTTGGTTAACAGTGGTTAAATATGCTATAATAAAATACTGAAACACAAAAAAAATGGGTGATTGGTAGAATCAGATTTCATCAACGCTCTTACTCTTTACAATGATCAAGTATACATGCATTTGGATCAAATGAAATGTCTTGGCTTACTCAGGGAACGTTTATTCACTATAGGAGCCATCTAGACACTAGATTTTTTTTCACTTTCGTCCCGTTTTGGAAACTTGAAGTGTTCATAAGTGTGTACTCGTTGGGTTTATAAGGGAAAATGCAGAGGGACAAAAATCATAATAATTATCTGAATAATTTAAAAGAGTAAGATAAAGCTTAACTAAAGGCAGAGATCTAAAATGATATTTAAAAGTAGGCAGCTAGCCTCTGTAATAGACTCAAATTTCCAATATGACTGCCACCTTCCATTCTTCAAGTTCAAATAGGGGTGTTATTCAAAACACCTATGGCATTACAAAGGCAGTGATCTGAAAATTATAATTCTGTGCCTTACTCTAAAATTTTACCTCATTGGTATAGCACATCTCTGATTATATATTAAGAATGCCATTTTCTTCATTATTCTCTTCAGAGCTTTATTGTGTCACTTTAGGTAGATTATAATAAATTGAGGGTTTCTTATCACTTGTTTCCAATTTTTAAATGAACAGTTGTTCCAAATGCACTATCACTGTTTCTTACCACTGTCCTTGGACCCACTGACCATAATCTAGATCAAGGACACCAAATCTTTGTATCTTAATTACTATTTAACATTTCTTTTGAGAAGGGGAAGAAATATATAATGTAACCTTACAAAATCTTCCCTTAGTCATGACACTGTCCTATTAAAGATGTACATTTAAGAAGACTTCATTTAGAAAAGTAAATAAATTAATTTTGAAAAAAAGATAATTCTAATAGCCTTTCAAAAATTTGTTCTTTCTAAAAAATCTAAGAAGTAATTCCAACTTCTTACATTTTTTATTGGCTGTTATCTTTGCCTCAGACCTTGTTACCCCAGATCTTTCAAATGGTTAGTTGACTTTATCCAGGACTCAGTTAAAGTATCACCTCTTCAGAGTTGCTTTTGTTTTTGTTTTTGTTGAACAACCTGCCTAAAGGATTCATGAATTATCCTGTCTTATTTTCTTTTTTATATGATTAAAAATATCTTTAATTCCAATGTACTTTTGTGTTGGCATGCTTATGCTTATTATCTTCCTCCCGTTATAGAATGCAGAACTCCTTGAGGGCAAGTATTCTTGTGAATTAGTACACCCCCAGCACCTAATATGATTCCTGGGACAGGAGGATAGGTCTTGCCCAGTACAGTGGAGAGACACATATAAACTAATACTAATAACATGATACAATAAGGGATATTAGAGGTCGTATTTAATTGTTACAGGAACATAGATAGGGTGGTCAAATGTTCTGCTTTCAGAGTCAAAGAGGTTACATTAGGTTTCCTTGTACTGAGGCTTACAGGAGAAAAGAAAGTACAGATTGTTCAGAGGGCATTAAAACAAGCATTATAGGGAGAGGTCATAGGAGGAGCAGAAACAAAATGATGAAATCCTATTAATGTTTTGCATTGCTTCTGGCAAACATTTTACCTTAGGGCCACAGGGGTGGCTTCAATATTGAAAGATATTTCAAAAATGACAGTGGTAATATCACTATTTATAGTGCTTGTATGAAGTTCCTTTCATGTATTATCTCATTTAGTACAACCTAGAATTACTGATTAATTTCTCTTACAGAGAGAAGTAAACAGTCTTCAATCTAGTTTTATACCCAAAGAGTCATTATGACACTGAATTTTTTACCTTGACCATTCATCCACACTTGCTAGTAAGATGATAAATGCAAACGGAAAAAAGGTGCCTCTGCAGATTTAGAGCTTCAACTACCTTATTGCTTTTTAGGGACTAATCTTCCTAGTTTTACAAATTTTATGCAATGTATATCAAGACAAAATTGATCAAGAGAAAATTAACTTCTCTATGAATTTCTGCATGATATTTTAATTTTAAGAAAACACAAGCTGGAGAGCTGTAACATGAGTCAGTCAAAAGCAATAATAAATATAAATCCCAGATTCTTAGAAGAGATGTCTATATATCACTTTGGTTCTGTCTTAAGATATCCTAACACATGGTCAAATAGAATATGAAGGGGGACAAAAGTAAAGAAAAAAAATTTCTGGATTCCTGTAGTCTATATTTTTCATCCTTCTCTGAAAACATTAAACCATTTTGATGAATAAAGTTTATTTTTAGTATTTCATGCATTTTTCTTTAACATTCCTGACTACATTTTCAATTTCCTACTCGCAAGGACTATGCCTCTTTTGTGTTTTCCACTATATACGGTTTTGACAATGATACATCTTTAATTATTCCTCCAGTGTGATTTTATTTCTTTTAAAGATTTTATTTATTTGTTTGACAGAGATAGAGACAGCCAGCGAGAGAGGGAACACAAGCAGGGAGAGTGGGAGAGGAAGAAGCAGGCTCCTAACGGAGGAGCCTGATGTGGGGCTCGATCCCATAATGCAGGGATCACGCCCTGAGCTGAAGGCAGATGCTTAACGACTGTGCCACCCAGGCGCCCCTCCAGTGTGATTTTAAAAATATTATATAATTATTAAGTTACATTTTTAAAATGTCTTATTAATTTTCCCAAATGACCTTATATTCTGATTAACATATAAAATTATTTGAATAATGTTATATTTTGTATTTCCATAAAATGTATCATTATTACTGCTGGGTAAGTAAACAAGAGCAACGGAGATGTGATTTACTGTATAAAATTCATATATATCCATTCACAGAAAGAGAGATGGAATTTGGAGTCAGAATAGCCGAGTTTGAATCATATATTTCAGACCAATCTATCTGTGCTTTGGTAAGTCATTTAACCTTTGTGAGACTCATTTTTTTCCATCTCTTAATTTGCACAGTAGTAATGACACTTATTTCACTATTAGAGTTATAGTGAATATAAAATATAATGTATAAGGAAGTGCCTTATAAACTATAAATTTCCATTGTTATTATTAAAGTAGTTGCACATGTGAATTTTTTTTACCTAAGATTAGTTTCTTGCATCTGCCAATCAACCCCAGCCAATGCCAAATTTTAAAATATAGCCCTTTAATATCATCTCTTCTTTAAGGGACAAAAATATACATCTCCCCTGGTGCCCACAAATAGGTCAGATATTGGACAACTCATTAATTTCAAACTGCATCCATCTCTTCAGAGAAAATAAATAATCCAGGGTTGTTTCTAAAACTATAAGGCAAAATCTATTATGGTAAAAGATTGATAATCTCTCATGTTAAGTCATAATCATAAGTCATTCCTGTTAAAACCGGGCCTTACAATTCAAAGGTAAATTAATCAGATGTCAAATCACGGCCACAGTAGTATTTTTAAACAATTCTTTTTAGTGCCCATGATTTAAAATTACCATTCAATGGCAAATGCTGCTATTCAAAACTAGTTTACTTTGTCAGTCTCTACTAATTCAATATCATTTTAGGAAAGCATTTAATCTAGCATTATTTTAAAGGGCTTTCTTTCACAAGGGTTTTTAAATCTTCAGAAACCATGTAAAAATCTAATACCAACTCTCCTCTTTTACATCTAGAAACAATGGTTTTAAAACTCTTCACCCAGAATCTAAATTACGGAAGACAATTCTTGATAATTCAAGAGCTATTTGTCACACAGTTTGACGGAAAGTAAAACCAGGTATTCAAACAAATCAATGGAAATACAACAAAGAAATGCTGTTAATACCATGACTTGTTCTTGGAATTTAAGTTATTTTCAAGCAGAGGTTCAGCTCCTCTCTTCTTCCCCATATTCTAAAGCAATCTGTGGCACACTGTTTTTTGGTCCTTAATAAATATTAGCTTAATAAAGAAAAATAAATGACTTTGGACTTTTGCTTTCAAAGAAGAGTAGAGCTATGCTGGGTTTATAAGTAAAATAATGCTAATTGGGATGCATTTTGAGAGAAGAGAGCATAATGGGAGAATTTTCAAAGGGTACTGAAGCAAATTTCACTTCTTTCTAGTAACTTGGCAAGGTAAAATTGGCCAGAGCCAAATAGGCCAAATCTGTTTCTCTATTTGGCATTCTCTTTCTCTGTTCTCCTGCTCACTATATGACTCTTTCTTAAGAAGTTTCCTTAGTTCTGCAAACCTTTAGGAAAGCCCATCAGGAACAAGGGAGAAGAAAGTCACTTAGAAAAACAAAGTTTATACATACAACTGCAGGTACAGTTGCTATAAGTGGGATTAATAATAAATACAGAGGACCACAGAAGGCTTATCAACCTATGAGAAAAGGTACATTTAGATGGACAGTCTTAAGAGAGAGGAAGGCTATATAACATGGTTGATGATCTCTGTAGGCAAACTAATCATATGGGTTTTAGGATCTCTCAGTATAGGCTACCTTAAAAAATCTCAGAATGCATAGTCAGTTGTACTTTTGATAAGCTGAACTTTTGAGAAGTTCTTGGATTTGGTCACTCTTTTTTCCTGGTTAGAGAGATTTCAGTGTTTTTTGTTGTTGTTGTTTATTGTTTATTTGTTTTTTTTTTTTCTTTTACTCTTCCAGGGCACTGGGGTAGGAGTTTCTCCAAACAAGTAAGCCTGATTTACAGATTTTTCCATTAATGATGTCCATCATAGTAGGTGAGAAAATACTTGCTACCCAGATTCTTTTTCCCTTTACTCTGTTTCTCAACCATATTTTACAAATATTTCTCTGTGAATTCCAAATTCAGCAGAAAAATTACTAAACAAAAGCATTTTATTCTGCAATTGCATATGTTAATTAAGTGCCAAGAGATGCAAAAGCTAAGAAAAAGCAAAGTATAAATGGAAACATATTCTTATTATACATGTTAGTTTGTTTTTCTTTGAGGGTAAAATGATGGAAAGGCTAATGGATACATCATTTGGTTCATGATAAAGTTCTTGGGAGCAAAGTCCATAGAAGTATAATAGAGATGATATAGGGTTCCTCAAATTGAGCCTTTACATTTATGTTGTGTCATTTTACCATATGTTTTAATTACACAATCATACATTTTATAACATGCATTTTATTTAAGTATGTATGTAGTACCAGATTCATAAAAGAAAAGTTTTTCTCATTCCGAACAGTCTGATCTCATTCCTACATGGTAACTGGTATTAACAATTTAATGTGTTTTCTTTCTGATGTTGAAATATATATAGTAAGTTCACTGATTTTGCTAACTGCATAGACATGAGTTATTGAATCAATTTCTATTTGAAAACATTTGGGTTATACCATTTTTATGAATAAATAATGTTGCAATTAACACATAAGATTTAGATTTTGAAGTGTCCTCAGGAGAACATCTGAGCTAATGTCCTGTCTTTGGGTTAGCAGGTACTATTATGAGGAATGAAGACCCAAAGTACTAAGCAATTCTCTTACTTGATAGAGTTGTGGTTAGTATCAATCTGGTTAAGACATATGACAAACTCTAGCTTCTACTAATACAACTGGTTCTAAAAGGTAGAATAGTTTTAAATTAAAATAATGCATGTGTATTTTTTAAGCCTTTAAATAGTACAGCTCCCTAACTCCCAAACCCAATTTACTTTTAATTTCACAGGTTATAAACTCCAGACAACTAGCAGCAATTGGCAGGCATTCTGCCATAATTACAAAACAAGAAAATCTTATCTTTCAGCTCTCATTTTCTCTATCTTTCCCCCAAATATTATAAAGCCTTTATTATCAATCTTAGTTGTTAATAAAAATGTGAACTTAGATTATAGCTCATATTACTGTCTCTAGGAGAACACTTTGGCTTCAGAAATACCATTTTATGAGAAACTAGGCCCTTATGTATGAGAAGCTACAGTGGCCATACTTGATTCTAGATATGTTTGCATTTCCTATATTTTATGGATACATAGCTGATGCTTTGATAATATTATATGTTCTGTTGTTCTTCTAGAATATTTTCATATGAAAAATATTGAAAGAAGTACACAATTTCTACTGGAGGACAATCACAACTGCTAAAGGGGAACAGACTCCAAACAGGAAACCAAAATTTCTCTATGTAGAAAGAGAAAGATGTTCGTTTACTATTTATTGATGAGTAGTAGAGTACTTCATGATCCCCTATTTCGGGATTTTTGTTGTAGTTGTTGTTGTTGGTCTCTAATGCACATTTACATAATCTTACTTGAATTTGTTTAGGCACCAAAAATGAGTATAATCAATAAGTGTATTAAATTAGATTGAATTCTCAACCTGGGGTACAATGTGTCCTCCTTTTATTAATGCATAGATTCTCAAATTTCAGTAACTTTGAGGGAAACATCATAGTCCCTCCAAAAAAGCTTTCAGCAACTTTCATCAGTAGTCCCACGTGGATGAGGAACTTGATTGAGGACAGAGTAATGACCTGAAAAAATGTGGGCAGAGATTCCCTAATTCTTGCATATTCCTCCTTTGGCAGAAAAAGAAGAATCCACAGTTGACTTTGAATGGTCTGTAAAATGTCCTGGATAAATATGAGAACTAACTACTTCAAGAAAAGCAATAAGGACAAAACCAGAAGGTAGCTAATAAGGAGATTATCACAGCTAAACTCTCCTCCATAGTACTAAAAAATGGAACTCAATGAAAAGCATTTTTGAAGACATGAATATGTATATTTTTCAGAAAAAGTCTAAAAATGATATTTTTTAAATCAAATGGGCATTTGATTCCTTCCTGCATGAATTCTGATGAAATAAGTAGAAACATGCATACTCTCAGAAAATTTCCAGGCCATTTTCTCTTGACTATCTCTTTTTCTTGGCTTTGCTCTTTGTATTCTCTGGAAACATTTTTTCCATGATTCCAGAAAAATAAAAAAAGCTTCTACTTTGCCGAAGGACTAGGTATATTTAGGGCCAAGAAATTTTAAAAAGTAGTATTCTGCTCTTGACATTTTTGCTTCTTGTTCACATATTTGTATATTGGGACAACTGTACTCTTGCCACTAGAGTGCTGAAGACAGAGAAGATTGAGCATCGATGTGAAGTTGGAGGAAATGGACTACAGAGTCATTTATTACTGTTGGTTCCAGGCTCTGAAGTTGTCTGTAGTGCAGCTATTAGTAATTCATGGTAGTTCAGGAGTTCGTGAGGGACCGCAATAAGTTTGGAATCAAATCTTCTAACGTTACAAAGTGGTCCCTTGTCCAAACTTGATTTATATGGATATGCTTCCCTGTGGAACAGCAAGGAATGGTAGGTGACTAGCTGAGAATAAGAATCAAGGACTCAGGGTCCTGTACTTTCAGGAAAATTGGGTCTAAACAAACATGCATAACTGGATTTAAATAAAAACTTGAAACATGACACTAAAGATAAAATTGCCAAATATAAAGGAAGTTCTGTATGATAATTCATAACAAAATTTGAAAGATGTTAATTAAAAATTAAAGTTGATTTTTTTTAGAATAAAAGAGAAAGATGTGCAAAAAGGAAGGTCACATAAACAACACAAGTTGTGATTCTTTGACTTCAAAAAGAGCATTTCAATATGGTATGAAGAGTATTTTTTTGTGTTTCAGCTTCTAAATGCACTGTCTCTTATCACAGATGCTCGATGATATAATGGTGAATATTATTGCAGGTCCCTTCATTATTTTTATTTTTCTGGATCCTGGGCCCAGAATTATTTCTCAATTTCAAATTTTGAAAAACTAAACTCCCCGAGTAAAAATTAAAAATCATAATGGCTTTGATTTGACACTTCAGGATATGTGTGGATATATATAAATTTGAAGATGAAGTTGTGGGGTTCACCTAGAATTTTGGCTCACTCACTTAACTAGGTCTTTTCTTACCTAAAATCCCAATTCAATTAAAAATTTCCAGCCATTTTCTAGAAATTCTTTCCATCTAGTATAAATGTCACCAAGGAAAAAGACAGGAACCTATAAAATTACTACCAAAATTATGATTCTGTGTTATTCTTCTTTATTTAATTTATGCAGGTACTCATTATTTCTTTAGTGATTTTAAAGAATGAAAGTTTCCAGTGAATTAGTAGCTGAAAAATACTTCAAAAATTTCTTAGAGATTCTTACAAGCCTCTAACAACGTGGGGGAAAATTTTTTGAAAACGAGAGGCTATATCTTTCAACAGCGCATCTTTTATCATTACAGAATTGGACAAGAGAATGCAAACATATCAGTGAAAAATACACCATCTCTCCTAGTTGATAATTCTAAGTGTTACCAAGTGTTGGAAACTGCTAGCACTTGATTTTATAAACAATGGAGACTAACTAATGATTCTGAGAAGGAAAACACCGAATGAATTTACGGCTGCATAATATTCCATTATATATCTATATATAATGATAAAAATAGATAAGGAAGATATGGGGTCTGTATTTGTGTGTGTGTGTATTTGTCTACTGATATTTCGGTTGTTTCCATATCTTAACTATTGTAAATAATGCTGCAATAAACATGGGGGTGTATATATCTTTCAAATTAGTGAATGATATTGTTATAGTGATGCATTGGGACAGATGGTAGCTACACTTCTGGTAAATATAGCATAATGCATAAAATTACTAAATCACTATGTCGGACACCTGAAACAAATGTAACATTGAATGTCAACTGCAGTCAAATAAAAAAAATCAAACAGATCAAATGTCCAACAAAAGAAGATTGGTTAAATTGTGATTTTGAATGCTATTATAGAAGATTATTCATTTACATGGGTAAAATTTTACAATATATTAGGTGAAGAAAGCACATTACAAAATAGCATATTCAGTATGATTATGTTTTATAAAAAGTATATACTATCTCTGGATAATACAATGATACATAATTTTTATTTTCTTCTTTGTACCTTTTCCAAATTACCAGTAAACATGTTAGTTTCATGGTCAGAGATAAATGAATAATAAATGCTTTAAAAAACTGAATAAATTTATCTGGTAATAAATATACTAAACAACAACATAAAAAAAGACCATAAATGTAGGGAAGAGGTGAGATTTATCATTATTTTCAGATAATAGCATCATATACAAAACATAAGAATAAAGAGAATCATAATAGAGTTACAAAACAACCCAAGGAATTGGAGTATGAAATTATAAAATTAGAAAATCAATAGCATCCTTATAAACCAGGGGGGGAAAGAATATAATGAAAACACACTAAATCTTAAAAGTACTGGACAAAAGTTATATAAATACATAGGAATAATATTAATAAGAATGTGCTACATCTAGATCCATATTTAAGAAAAATCAAGTAGCTAGAGAAGACGGGAATATATAGAGTTTCACACTGTACTGCAAGATAGAAGACCTAAAAACTTATTTTTTTTCTAAAATGAAATTATTGGTTTAACACACATGAACCAATATTTAATGGAATTTATTTTGGAACTCACAAATTGATTCTGAAGTTCACATAGAAAATATTGTATTTCATTCATTTCACAGTACACAATTTTATACATGTTATCTCTAAAATTGGAGTGTGTTACAATTGAGGGAATGTCCTGGGTTAGTTGAAAGGAATTTTTTTCTTAGTTTTATATAATATAACAGATTATATTATAAATTACAGTATCTCATATATGATAAGGTATGCAAATATAGATAAAAAGTGAATTAGAAAATATTTTTCAGAAGAGAAACAATTATTGGACAAGAACAGCAAGAGTAAGATCAATATATAAATTATGAAGCAGAAAGATTAAAACAAGTGTCCACAGTGTGCTAGACAGAGAAAACACAAAAATAGAACTATGACATATATGAGGATTTTAAGCCTAATTTAAAAAGCATTATAACCCAACTGGAAAAGAGTTATTCCATAAAATATGTTGGGGTAAGTAGTTAATAGTTTGCAAATAAAATTTCGAGTCTCACACCTCAACTTTCACTAAAATATACTGTAGATGAAAGATGCCTGGGTGGCTCAGTCAGCCTCTGCTCAGGTAGTGACCTGGGAGTCCTGGGATCAAGCCCTACATTGGCCTCCCTGTTCTGTGGGAAATCTGCTTCTGCCTCTTCCTCTGCACCTACCCCCTCCTGTTCTGCTCTCACTCTCTCTCTCTCTCAATAAATAAAATCTTAAAAAAATTATACTGTAGATGAAACAGTTAAAATGTCTTTATATACGGTATATGAAATATAAAAATGGAAATAGGAATAGTTGAAACTTCAATAATTCACCAGCTTAAAGATTACAAAAGAAATCACACAGAAAAAGTATGATACCTTTGTCTATTTACAATGTTTTAATGTACTTGATTTATTCTTTTCTATTTTGAAACTTTTATATATACACAAAACTAAAAAATGTATTTGTACAGTTTATACAGTTATAATGAAGAAACTGTGTTTAACTTGCCACAGTTTAATAAATAGCATATTGCCAGAACCTCATAACCCCTTGGATGTCTTTTCAAATCTCACAGCCTCCTTGGAGGAAAGACCCCTAACTTTGCAATAATTATTTCTTTGCATTTCTTGATGGTTTTACATATATAGTTGACCCTCACTATTCACAGTTTCCACATTTGCAAATTTGTAAAGTTCACTAAAATTCATTTGTGATCCCTAAATCGAGTATCACAGCACTTATGGTGGCTGATTATAGCCAAATGCAGACTGGTGAAAAATTTGAGTCTCCTGATGCATACATTCCCAGGGAAGGTAGAAGATGATATTCTGTTTTGGATTTCAGGTCTCATACTGTAAATGTGCCCTTTTCGCTACCTACTTAGTGTCATTTTTTCTCATGTTTGTGTTTTTTGGTAATGATTTCACTTTTTAAAATGACCCCCAAGAATAGTGCTGAAGTGCCATTTAGTGTTTCTAAGCATAAGCAGGTAGTGAAATATCTTATGGAGAAAATACGTGTGTTAGATAAGTTTCTTGCCACATGAGTTATATTGCTGTTAACAGTGAGTTCAATGTCAATGACTTCACAATGTATATTAATGTATATTAAATATACATTATTATATACTAAATATATTAATGTATATTAAGTAAGGTATCTTTAAAAAGAAACAGACAAAAAACATAAGACTATGGTATTGCTTGGCTGACAAAATGTTGTGACAAGAGACTCACAGGAACCTAACTTTGTATTTCCTCTAGGAGCAATGGTTCCATATTCATGAACCCATTGTTTGCAGGGAACTTTATTGTAATGAGAATCAACTGTCCATATTAATCACAAGTCAATATAAGATGCAGTTTTGACTCTTTCTTTACATTTACTTTTATCTTTTCATACTGTATATACTCTTCCTGTAACTTGTCTGTTTTGCTAATTATATTTATTAGGTTTGTCAACGTTGATGGAAGTCAACAATAAAATCAGTCACAAGTGTTATGACAGCTAGAGAAAACTGGTTATAGTTTTGATTGTTAAAAAGCAGACACAGTACTTCAGAAGGGAACAGTGCAAATAAGTCTTCTTATAATGAAAGTCTGGTGTGGTTAGGCAGTTTAGAGCAAAGTTTCACTATATTTCAGGAACAATTATAGAATCTTCAAATATTTCACAAATACTGTTTGGACCGAGGTCCTATACCTTCATGTTTCCTCTCTGTCTGGTGGCAGTTTTCAATAAAATATTTTAACATATTGATTTAGCACTGACACTTACTTCAAGTGACAGAGTAGAAGGTATGCTGAACACATTAACCAGCATGTCTATAATAATGGCATTCCATTTTACTGGGGTTTATGTGGGATAACTTCTAGACATTTCCGAGTATATACACTCTGTAAACATATCTGCAATTAATTGGAATTATCAAATAGGTCTATGATCATTTAACTTAATCATCTGACCAGCTTGGTACATAGGGCAACCATTTTAGTGAAAGCAGTATTGATGGTCTTTTGATAGGGTTTTATGATTATGACATAAAATTTTATCTAATGGCCCAAAACCCCTAATTTGTAAAAATTGAATGATGTGTTTATGAAAATATATCTGGCTATACTTAAGTAAAGAAAAGTTATCTGCCTATTCCCTGTCCCAGGAAGTGTGGTTCTCTATCATCTGCATAAAAACCAGCTGTTGTACTTCAATATTCATTCCTGGGAGTCACCCCAGACTTTCTGGAATTAAAATTTAAAGATACATGCCTTAAATTTGCAAGTATGATGATTTTCAAATGCCCACTGATATAACAGTTTCTGAGCTAGACAATTTGAAAATCTTGACTCAGTATGTTGAAATAACTAAAGCAAATGTGCAATGGTTCCTCTGTTAGCAATCTCAACAGTTATAGGGGACATGCCTTAACTGTATTAATTACACTAGGATTCAGCATATAGGCAGCAGCTTCTCTGTGTGTTGTAATTATACTGCTCATAATACTTATTTCAATTAGACTTCTTATAATGCTAAGGTTTTTATTCTTGAAACCTAAATCTTTGTTTTTTGTTTCAGAGGGTGAAAGGATTGCAGAAAGAACAGACAAAACAGCATATTAGGGAATCTCATACTGAGCCTCTTCATCATGAGACCACTATTAGAAGCTGCTGGTTTCCGTTTGTTTGTTCCAAGGTGTAGAGGTTTTCCAAAACCTTGGAAATGTTGAAAATGCAGTCTAATTTCAGCAGCTCTAAGCCCTTACTTCTAGTAGCTGCTGCCCTGGCTAGGAAAAGTGATATGTGTACTAGGAAATGACAGTGAATTTTCCTATTCCTATTTTGTCCTTCAACAGCCTCTAGAGACAAAAGTTGTTTGTCTGTAAGATTGGATTTTAAAGGTCACTTTTTATTTTATAGCTCTAGGTTGGTTTTTATTTCTAGATATTTTACATGACCTGTGGTAAATTAGAATCTAACCTGTATTGAAGGACAAACTGTAACTATGCCTAATACCCTAGAACTTCATTTTCCCACTTTGAAGTGAATACTTTAAAATTGCCTTAACAGTCCCATGGTAATTCTTTTGGATTGGTACTTAGATTGTCTATTATGGCTATTAAAGACTTAAACCTTAGGATAAGACAAACATGGGTTGGCTTTTTAGATATTTACTAGCTGTTGAACATTCGTGAAGTTACTTAATCTATAGAAATGATGTATTTTCTGTAAAACTAAGGCAACCATGGTCCTATATTATGGGATTGTTATAAAAATTACGTGTGATACACATTTAACACATTTAGGAAAAAACTGATATATAAAAATGATCAGTAAATATGTGCTATTAAATCAGAAACCATATTTCACTATATCCTAAAAGTCAATAAACATATTTAATGATTTTTAAAATCATTTTCCTACAAAGTTAATGAGTGATTTAAATTTCATTATATAATTATGCAAATAAGTAAGAATATAACAGTTCAATTAAATAAGAAGGATGGCAGGAAGAAAAGAAAAATGCTCTAATTTCATCTTTCAGAATGTAATTAAAATTAAACTTCATGAAAATAAGCATACACTTGCTTTTTTAATATATCCTTAAAATAGGTATATAAAACCTACCACCAGCGGTTAGATAGATAGATAGATGTTATTCCCAACTTTAAGGTGTATGGCTCCCTCTGCATATTTGAACAGTGAGAAGATCTCTTTGTAATTTCTAACAGCTTATCCATGTTTAACTTAATGGTGAGTGTATACCTGGTACTCAGTAAATGCCTTTTTGAATGAATTAGTGACTGAATGAGACAGCCTTGGTAATTGCCCAAGCATGTCACTTTTGGAGTACTACTTTTATTCAAATGTTGTTCATATATTTCTTTTTTTAACCAAGTGACTTTTAAAATAATCCAGGAAATACTTTTTTTATTTGAGTTATAACTCAAAGATATAACCAATGAAATTTCCTAGCATAAAATATTGAAAATACCATAACCTTATATTAATATAAAATATCATTCAGTTTACTTGTTCCCTATTAAAAGCATCATAAACCATATATTGATTCTTTAGAAAAGAAAGGAGAATAGCCTTGTACCAACTGAGGCATCCAGTTAGCTGGCATATAAAACAAGTCCTTTTCATGGAGTTTCTACATTGCAATTGGCATGCTGACTATAAAAAGAGGAAAGCACTGGAAAAAGTGTGAAAATGAATTTAAAATATCAAAAATTTGCTCATGATGATCTCACATCTCAGTTTAAAAGAAATATTGATCAAAAAGACATTTCTCCAGAAATCACTTCAATATAATGTTGAAAGTTGAGATAACGGTAGTACATTTATAGTTAGGAAAAAACATTTTGTAGATGAATCAAAAAGTTTTTGGATGATGGGAAGTCATTTAGTCAGAAATTTGGATTCTGGGGCGCCTGGGTGGCACAGCGGTTAAGCGTCTGCCTTCGGCTCAGGGCGTGATCCGGGCGTTATGGGATTGAGCCCCACATCAGGCTCTTCCACTATGAGCCTGCTTCTTCCTCTCCCACTCCCCCTGCTTGTGTTCCCTCTCTTTCTGGCTGTCTCTATCTCTGTGGAATAAACAAAAAACCTTTAAAAAAATTATAAAAAAANGGAATAAACAAAAAACCTTTAAAAAAATTATAAAAAAAAAAAGAAATTTGGATTCTATTTCTCCACAGCACACATAGTTATACACACACATAACACACACAAAACAAAAAACCTTTAAAAAAATTATAAAAAAAAAAAGAAATTTGGATTCTATTTCTCCACAGCACACATAGTTATACACACACATAACACACACAAAGTCATCCCCAGTTTATAAAAAGGTTTATATTAGGTATAAATACCAAGTGCACTGAAATAATTTTTAGCAAGTTTAAAAACACTAAGCACTATAAAAATTCTATTTTGAAGAGAACAATCAATTTCCTCTGACAAAAAGGTAGATTAGACTTCTGTTTCCCTATTCTTCACACTAAGTACAACTTAAATCCCTGCATATTATACACAAAACAATAATAATAAGGCTCTGAAATTTGGTAAGAAGAAGGAAGACCAGGCTAAGAACTGTGGAACACAAGAAACAACACAATGGTGAGTTTCCTGGATTTTCACTTTGCCACAAATATCCCAGACTTAGACCTGAAGAAGCTGGCAAAACAAAAACACAAATAGACACAAAAAAACAAACAGAAGTCCCAATAAAACTCTCTTTCTAATCAAAAGACCAGGAAAGGGATAATCTACCAAGATAAAAAATCTTAGACTACAACTTCTATATACAAATATGGCTCTATTCCACCATTCTCAGCAAAGACCAGCTGGGAATTTTAGACTTTGCTTGGCTGTACTGAGTCGCCTACTTCCCCACTGGGGTAGTGCCAAGGAAGACCTGATCAGAAGCAAGGATTTTCATTCCCACATATAGTAACAACCTCCTCTCCTCATATTAGTCAGTACCACATGCAGAACTTGGATTTCTACTGTTATAAACAAATATAGCTAAAAAGTGAATTAGAAAATATTTTTCAGAAGGGAAACAATTATTGGACAAGACTAGTGAAAGTAATATCACCATATAAATTATGAAGCAGAAAGATTAAAACAAGTGTCTACAATGTGCTAGACAAGAAAACACAAAAATAGAACTAAGATATATACAAGGATTTTAAGCCTAATTAAAAAAGCATTATAACCCAACTGGAAAGGAGTTATTCCATAAAATGTGTTGAAGTAGTTAATAGCTTCCAAATAAAAATTAGAGTCTCACACCTCAACTTTCATGAAAATTTATTGTTCATGAAACAGTTAAAATATCTTTATATAAGGTATATCAAATATAAAAATGGATATAGGAAAAGCTGAAATTTTAATAAAGGAAATAATTCATGACATTAAAGATTACAGGAGAAATAATGGCACAGGAAAAATATGATATCTTTGTCTATTTACAATATTTTTATGTGTTTGATGAGCTGGTTTCAGAGGAGACCTATTGGAGAGTCAAGATTTCCACCACCACCACCAAGCAGTAACAAGATCCCTACAGGGTCAGCTGAAGTCATAAGAGAAGCATTAACAAGGCATTCCTATCCTTCCCAGTAGGGTAATATCTGCAGAGGTCTAGAAAGGAGCCAGATCTCCCACAGTAGTAATGAGGAGCCCTCATCCATACAAGTGTCAACAAAGGGAGAGTGGGGAGCTGGACTTTACCTTCCTCCCTTTCCTTGCTAAAACAGTATCAGAGAAAGCCAGATTCAAAGAATCTTGGAATAAATTCCAGATTCTTATAATAACCACCATGTAAATAATTACCCATATTACTGAAAATAAGGAAAATTGCAACTGCAACAAAAATTTTAAAGCAGCCATCATAACAATGCTTCAACAAGCAAACATCAACATACTTGACACAAATAAAAAAAAAAGTTTCAGCAGGGAAATAGTGTCAGTAAAAGTATAAGACATAAAGAACTAAATAGAATTTTTAAAACTAAAAAATACTACTCCCCCTCACACACTAATTCAGTGTTGGCTTTAAGAGCAGAATGGAGCATAAAGAGGAACAAACCAGTGAACTAAAAGATAGAACAAGGGATTACCCAATCTGAATAAGAGTCAGAAAAAAGAAAACATGAACAGAGCCTTAGGGACCTGTGAGAAGTATACTAAAAAAATTACTGCTTATTTTATTGGAGTCCAGCAAAAAATAAGAGAAACAGGGTGAAGTTGAAAAAATACTTGAAGGAATAAAGAATACAACTTAACAAATTTGGTAAAAAACATAAATCTATAGATTTAAAAGGCAATATATCCTTAATTAGGATAAACACAATAAGAGTTACTGCAAAGCACATTATAGTTACAGTTGGGAAATGAAAGGCAAAAAAAATTCCTCAAAAACAGCCAGAAAAGAGTGAGAACTAATCTGGAACCAGTTCAAATGACAGTGGATTTCTCATAGGAAACTATGGAAACCAGAATAAAGTGGCACTACATGTTTTAAATGCTGAAAGAAAAGAACTGTCAAACCAGAATTCTATATCCAGTGAAAATATCCTACAGGGATGAAATAAAATTAAGTGAATTTGCTGTAGCAGACCTGCCTAAAAGAATGGCTAAAAGGAAATTATCTAATCACTACAGAATCCTAGGACACAAGGAATTAAGAAAGAACAAAAGGAATAGTAAAAGGTTGGGTAAATCAGTAAATTTATATACTATTCTTTTCCTTTTGAATTTTCTAAGTTATGTCTGATGGTTAAAGAAAAATCATAATACTATCTGATATACTTAGTCTCAATTAAGGTAGAGAAAATATTTAAAACAATCATGATAAATGAGGAAGGTAAAGGGACATAAAAGGAAATAAGCTTTGTACACTGTATACTTTGTTCATTCTGATAAAATGTCAATACCAGCAGACTGTGAGAAGTTACATACATAGAATGTAACACCAAGAGAAACTATGTAAAAAAAAAATATACAAAGATATGTACTTAAAACAGAAAAACTGCATCAATTCCAAAGTAACCCAAAGAAGGCAGGGAAAACACAAATCAAAGCCAGAGAGAACAGATAGAAAACAGAAAATAAAATGTCAGATTAAATCCCTAACATATCAATAACTATATTAGATGTAAATGGCCTAAATACACTGATTATATCAATTATTGGTAGAGCAAATTAAAAAAACCTGACCCAATTATAAAATCGCTGTAGAATTACTTCCCCCTTTGAGAAAAGTAGGCAATGAAACAACAAAAATCTCTGAATTCTGGTCAGCGCTTGCTTCTCAGACACCTGTGGATCCCGAATGATCCTGTGGATCCCTATTGAGATTAAGTCATATTGGCCCTGTGTGAAAATCAGGTCCTTTAAAGTGCTGAGATATTAAGGAGTTAGGCAGAATTCTCCATGACACTCATGCAGGGGGATCAGAAAGAGATCCAAGAGCAGGGAGGATTTTTCCAGATGCCTATGCAAAGGATAGGTATTGTGTCTACTATTACACTGTAGGCTCATAGGTGTGAATATCGTTCTGTGCTTCACTAACCAAAGAACTGATTCCATCTGCCTCTTAGGATACTGAGATGAAGCGAGTTGGAAGGAAGGTAGGAAGAATGGTAGTAAGGGAGGGAGGGAAGAGGGGTGGTAGGCCAAACCATCCATGTGGGCCCATGTCTAGAGAGAGAGTATCATTCAAAACTAATACAAACCACAGGTAGTTAAACAGAACTGTTGGGACACATGTTCAAGAAACAGAATTTTTAAATTTTAAAAATAATAATAATAAAAAGAAATGCTTTAGGAGCTTTAAATGAAACACTTTCTGGGAAAAAATGACTTTATAACTCTATATTCTGTAGATAAATGAAAGGAGACTGATCTGGATAAATATATATGAATATACAGACAAAATCTTAAAAATCATAACAAAACTTGAAGTTACTGTAAACCCAGGGAAAATAACTTGTAGATAACATGTGCATCAACAATAATTAAAATAATTTCTTTAACCCTATCCCAGGACCCTGGGATGATGACCTGAGCAGAAGGTAGATGTTTAACTGACTAACCTGCCCAGGCGTCCCCTTAAAATAATTTCTAAAATAAAGATAAAAATTCATTGAGATGAGAAAGATCTGTCTCAAAACTGAATGGGTTCTCTAGGGCCCAGGTTACATTTACTTGAAAACACATACACACACACACACACACACACATAATCTATATACACACATATGAACCTGAATCTTCAGGACAAAGTCATGTTTGACTTTAGGTTCAAAAACAGGAAAATTCTAGGAAGCATGAGACTCTTTTCACAGAATAAACCATCTCTAGATTTCTTATAAATATACAGTGTATTTCCATAATTCTTATATATGAAGACAATGGGAAAAATGTCTCATTTACCCCTAGTAGATCTTAAAATGTGTTAAACCCAAGAATCACCTGAAAGAAACAGTCCCACGTAATTTACAGTACTGTCCCCAGATCCTCCTTTTTATATCCTAAAACGCTGTCATTAGATCTAACATCATGTAGCTCTAATATACATACAGAGCAATACACATTTCTAATTACATTTAAAATCACGCTGCATAGTTTAGTTTTCATAATGCTCTAGGAATACAAAAAATATATATTTTTTAAAGTTTTTAAAAATTTTTTTTGTTTTAGTACTCTCTACACTCAACATAGGGCTCAAACCCACAATTATGAGATCAAGAGTTACATGCTCCTATAACTGAGCCAGCCAGGCACCCCAAATACAGTTCTTAATCAGGAGTTTTGAAGGATAAAAGTAAACTTCTGCTAGAGCGCTCTCTGTTTAATCAGAATCTTTCAACCTTTAAAATATGTAAATACCTACAATGTGTAATTGTGACATCAGAACAAAATTTAGGCAGAAGTACACATACATATGTACATGTGCATACACACATACTGTAAATGTATACATATATGCATATTATTGGGGAAATATAATTAAGAACAAAATTTTGTCAACCCAGAAATACTTTCCACAAAGGCATTAGAGAAAACACATATATTGTTAAATAAGCATTAAACGGAAATGTAATGTAATGTTCATCACAAGCAATCCACTTTCACTCTTACATAGCCAGACAGATACAAGCCATTACACCATCAACAGAAACAATGACTAGTCTTCAAGGAGGAGGCTGACAGCACCTTCTGTCACACAGAGTTCACCCTAATTTATCTGTTAATTGGGCTGTCCATCTCTTAGCTAATTGACTTTATCTAGGAGAGAAAAAAAAAAACTTCTCGTGTCTTTATGGCAAGAGGTAGTCTTACAACTTGAAGCACAGTGTGTACTGAAGTTAGGCTCAGACCCTGCTGCAGAAACTGTGAGACAGGTGTACTATCTCTTTTGATGCTTACTTTTGAAAAAAAATGTAAAGATTCTTACATTCAAAAATGGTTCTTAGGTCTTGAGAAAGACATGTCTGGGTCATAAAGCTGACAAAATGCCTATCTGGTTTTCAAAAAGATTTACATTGATTTCAAAGAGGGACAAGCACTTATAATTACAAGTTTTCTAAAGTAAATGCTCTAAGAAAATGGATGGGAGAGAAGTCTCTTTACTTATTTCAATAGGGAAATTAAGGTCTTTTATTTTTAATTTATATTTGTCCTTACAATATTCAAATGCATAACCATTTGCATATGTATGTATTTGTAGATCCATACGTTTTATATATGCTCTTCAATTTCATCATCCCCTAGTCTTCCTCCACTCTTTATTTTCTAGACTTGTTAACCACTGCTATATCCCACATGTTATCTTCTGTCAACATTAATATATAATCTTTTTTTCTTTGCTTCAAATGAAATTTGCTGCCTTACGTGATTCGGCTTATTCAATTACATATTAATAAAGCTAATGAATAAATTTCGCACTTGCTATCATATATAAATATTTAGGGATTTTATTTTTTTTTCTTAAAGATTTATTTATTTTAGAGAGTGTGAGTGGGGTTAGGAGCAGAGGGAGAGAATCTTCAAGCAGACTCTGTGTTGAGCCTGGAGCCCTATGCATGGCTTGATCTCACCGACCCCTTAAGATCATGACCTGAGCAGAAACCAAGAATCCAACGCGTAACCTACTGAGCCACACAGGCACACCAGAAATATTTAGGAATTTTAAAAACATCTTAATTAATTTAAAATAAACCCTTCTATTGACATTATCTGAAGTTTACATATGATCTTCAAGGATCCCTGTCTACCCTAAAATCTTACTGGGAATATATACACATTTGATAGTACCTATGTGCAATCATGGGTTATTAATTAATAAGGTGCAAATCACTTCCTACAAACTAACTTCTCAGGTTTCTCAAAATGTAATTCTCAATCCCAGAGTGCAGAAGGCTGAGGTAGAAAAAAATGAAACTAGAACCAATTATCCAATTATCTTTACCTTTAGAAATACTATATTTCCTTTGCTAGAGGTTTTATTCCTTACATTTTCTGTCAGTTTTTTGTGGATCTTGTGGTCAGAGACTATATTTTCCTCTACCAAATATTAAATTGACTTGAAATTCATTAGGATAACACATCTCATATGTTAATAACAAATATATTTTAAGGTCATTTTGTAATTCAGGTCTGATATGTGATTAGAATTCCTAAATTATATGCTCCCCAGTCAAATATGGTTGAAACAGAAATTTTGTGTTTTAAGTTTATTTCCCCATTATTACGCTAGTCCTAGCAGAACAAGCATTCCATAAATATACTGACTGAAAGAATGACGATAATGCCTCAAATCTAAAATGTTACAAGCGCATTTTTTAGCCCTATAACATAAAATTGCCAGATTATTTCCAGCCTAGCCATAATATTTATACCAATAGACAAAAGATCAAAAATGAATGTTATTTTGTAAACTTACAGATTTGAAATAATCATGCTTTCAAATATTTAAAAATCTATAGTTTTTTTTAATAATAGTTTTTATTATATTATGTTAGTCACCATACAGCACATCCCCACTTCTTGATGTAAAGTTCCATGATTCATTACTTGCGTATAACACCCAGTGCACCATGCAATATGTGCCCTCCTTAATACCCATCACCCGCCTATCCCATTCCCCCACCCCCCTCCCTCTTTAGTTTTTTTTAAAGCATATACTTTTAAAAAGACCAAGCATGAAATTGCCTGAATGTCTAAATATCTTCACATACCAAAAACAATTTAAGAACAAGGACAAGGATGTTTTAGTTAAGATTATGACTAGTTCCTCATTCCTTTGTAATCAGGTTCTGTGAGGCCTCTCATTTGGTTGTTTACCATGATGCTTAAGGAGAGCTGATTCTTCAAAGTCAATTACTTCTTGTCCTGAGTACCAACTCCCTAATACCATTAACTCCTCCTAATTCTTTCAAGGAGTAGAGAGAGACTATTGAGCTAATTGAACCATATTTCTAATGGCTGCTAATGATTTAATGTGTTCATCCTCCCAGATAATATATTTGCATTTTAACAGGAAAATAAAATGTCTAAGTGGAAGGAATGACTACTGTGATGATTTCCAGATAGATTATGAATATTAATGCACTTTAAGTGAAGTTCCCTGGAAAGATGATTGTGTTTGTTGAACAGGAAAATGTAACTGACAACTGTTTCAGAAATATGTTTGGAGAAATAAATTTCTTTGTACAGTCATTTTAATAAAAATTGTAGTCCAAACGACTAGGCAAAAATTGTCTATTTAATCTGGATGAAATAATATACAGTAAATAAAAATTTGGGAGAATAAAACTTTAAACAATTACTAGTTGAGATGAAATTATGAGTTATTTATACAGTTATATTCTCAGCTCTGTTTTATCAGCTCCTTAGTTTTACTTTTTATAGACTTATTGGAAGTATAACTAACATACAATAAATTTCATGTCTTTAAAGGGTATAGCTTGATAAGGAAGGTTTGATATATCTATAAACCTGTGAAACCACTACCACAAACAACATATTCACAACCTTCTGAAATTTCCATGCAACTAAGGTAGGGAAGCTGAAGGGACTTCATTTTAGAAAGGCTTCATTTCTGTTGTTTTTCTGCGAGGCCCTATTTACTCATGTTCTATATTTTGCCTCTGAATCACCCAAAGAAGCTATGTTCTCACTTCAAGGGGGAAGCAAGAAAGTAAATCATTCTCTGAGTTTTATCTGAGGCCCCCAAACACCTGATAACATCTAAGAAGAGCCAGATCCCAAACATGTTCCAGGTCTTTAGCTTCAAACAAACTTCAGCTGATGCTGGTATCATTACCCTCACGATTTCTAAAATAACATCTGTTATTCACTTTTCACTCACCTTTGATCAGACCCAACCCTAGATTCCTAAAGGAACACGTACCCTAGACACCTTTTCCAATATAAACCCCTAACCCCAAGTGAGGACAAGACTTCTTCTCCTTTCCTGTTTGAGTCTCTGAGACACTCTGTCTATAATTCTTTACCTGTCACTTAAACTATTCAATAAACTCTGTTTTCACTTTCTCTGGCTCCATTTGATTTTTTTCCTGCATGATGCCAAGGAGCCTCTTGGCTGATCCTGCAGGATCCCCTTCCAGGTCCTTGGACCCAGCCTGCCTGCATCACAAACTTCTGTCATCCATTCCTCTTTCTTCCTGCCCCTAGAGCAAATGGCCCCTGGCATCTACTGATCAGCTTTGCCACTAGAAATTAGTTTATATTTTACAGAATTCCCCAAAATAGGGCCATACAGAATGTAAAATGTTTTTTTTTTCTGAACTCTCTCATTCAACACAATTATTTTCATTTTCATTCATATTGTTGCATGTATCAGTAGTTGATTCCTTTGTCTGGCAGATTTGTACTGCATTGTATGGGAAGACCACATTTTATATATCCACTCATTTGTTGATGGACATTTGTGTTGTTTTTAGTTTTTGACTATTTCAAATAAAGCAGCTAAAAATGTGTATAAAATTTTTGGTACAAACATATACTCTCATTTATATTGAGTGAATTATCTAGGAAATAGAATATTTGTACCATATGGAAGGGTATATAAACACCTTGAAAAATAAACGGTTTCAGGGGCACCTGGGTGGCTCAGTGAGTTAAGCGCCTGCCTTCGGCTTAGATCATGATCCTAGGGTCCCGGAATTGAGCCCCACATTGGGCTCCCTGCTCAGTAGGAAACCTGCTTCTCCCTCTCCCTCTGCTGCTCCCTATGCTTGTGCTCTCACACTCTCTCTGTCAAATAAATAAAATCTTTAAAAAAAATAAATGGTTTTAGAAACACACACACACAAAAACCTGCAAAGATGGTACAGAGTTCTCATATACGTCACACCCTGATTCCCCTATTATTAACATCTACATTAGTGTGGGTTTAAAGAACCCATACTGATATATTATTAGAAACTAAAATCCAAACTTTATTCATATTTCTTTAGTTTTTATCTAACGTTCTTTTTCTGTTCCAGAGATCTAGCCAAGTTTCCACATTTTGTTGTCTTATCTACTCAAATTATATATATTTAAGGTGTACACGACTTGATATTTTGATATCAGTATATGTTGATAAATATTGAGCACAAACTAATTCACATACACAACACCTCACATAGTTACTGTTTCTTTTTATTGCTTTATAGTAATAAAACTTAAGGTCTATCACCCTAGCAAATTTCAAGTATACGGTGCAATATCGCTAACTTTGTTTTTGATGGCCTTGAGGGTATGGAAGAATACCTGTCAGGTATTTTGCAGCATGTCTCTCTATTGGGAGTTTTCTGATATTATCTTATGATTACACTGGGTTTTAGATTTTGGTGAGGAAAACCAGAGAATTAAACTTTCATTTAAATAACACATCAGAAGCACATTCTGTCACCACCATTTGTCACTCTTTATGTTAACCCTAATCAGGTGACTGAGGTAATGTCTGTCTGTGAAGTTACACTTTCCTTCCCTTTCCATACTGTCCTCTTTAGAATAAAGTCAATATAGTACAGCCCACATATAAGAAATGGGAATTATGTTCCACCTCTCTGAGGAAGAGGTATCAACACAAATTATTTAGGATTCTTTGCATGGAGATCTGTCTGTTCTCTATTTATTTTGAATAAGCAGCCAATCATGTATTTATAGTAGCATAGACTCAAAGATATACATTTTCTATTTTGACAGTCATTACATATTCTGAATACAAATCATTTGTCAGATATATGATTTGTAAATATTTTCTCCTAGACTGTTGCTTGTCTTGCATTCTCTAATGGTGACTTTCAAAGAACAGAAGATTTTAATCCTGATGAAATTCTGTTTATCATTGTTTTTCTCTTTTATGGGTCATGCATTTGGTATCATACCTAAGAAATCTCTGCCTATCCAAGGTCTCAAGATTTATTTACATGATTTCTTTTACAATATATATTTTTAATATTTACATCTATGAACCATTTTGAGCCTATCTTAGTATATGCTGCATGATGTGATCAAAGTTCAGATTTATCTTAGAATAGACATTAGAGTATAATGTACAATACAGGCAATCTCCTAAGAGATTACAAAGACAGAAAGAAATCTTACCCTTGTATACAGCCAAGCAGATACAACTGATTACATACATGTTCAAAAAGTACATGATAACTAGTCCTCAGGTAAGAGGCCTTGAGAGCTCTGTTTGTCAGACAGAGTTTATCCTAATTTCACCTGGCAATTGGGATGCTCATTGATGTTTGCTAACTGACTTCCCAAAGGAAGAATAAATTTTTCATATCTTTATGACAAGAAGTAGTTTTGCAACTTCTGGTGAAGTACCTGCCTAAGATTTCTAACCTTCCACAGAAACTGAGAAATAGGGGCACTATCTTTCTTCATGATTACATTTCAGAGATGGTTCTCTGGTCCATACAGAAAGACAGAGTTCTCTCTAAGAAGGTTGCTCCTCTCAGCTATTCTGCTTTGCAATCTCTAAATGCCATGGCTTCACTGCATTTCCAACCACTACCTTAACTCAAGAAGTCCTAGGTTTTGCCAGATCTTCCTATCTCTATAATGTAGCTTAGGAATTCCCTCCAATCAGGAAGGCTGTACAACCCTAGAGATGCAAAAAATAAATAAATAAATAAATAAATAAATAAATAAATAAATAAATAAATGTTTTTCTAGTAAAGGTATGACTGATTCATTTCCACCCCAACCACCCTGAAAGAAGCCAAATTTGTATTTATTAACAAATTTATTTCAGCATTTGTGATTGTCCACGTCTGTGTCTGTTCTTTGGTTTCTCCTTTGAATAATTTTTTAATACCTTACTGTTTCCTTTATTAATAGGTCAAATCAAATAATTAGCACTTGTTCATTTATATTTGAGAACTAATGATTACACCTATTTTAAAAATTATCTTTTAAAAAAGTAGGTATACACTTCATTAGGTGGAATCTTCTCAATGCCCAATTGATGGATATTTGGATATTTTTTATATTTGCTAATAGAAGTTTATCAATTCATTCCATGAATATGGCTTATTTATTCTTCTATTTAAAAACTCTTATTTAGGAAAAATCCAAAGTATACATAAATAAGTCAAAAGGGACTACCATTTTTAAAGACCATGACACAAATTACTTAATTGGGACTTTAGATCTGACTAGTCACCTACAGGTATGCATGGCCATCTCTAATTAGATTGTTAGTTGCAGCAATTTTGATTGTAAAGATATTGTATTTCAACAGCATTCAGTAACTCTGTTATTGAGCTTCTGAGATAAAACTTTAAGATGCATAGAGGGATTTTAATTATATTTTTGTTAATAATAGCTGATAATAACTAGAAAAATGAAGTTCAAGTTTTGTAGTTTCATATGTTTAAAGTTGGTGCTTCTGTAGACCCCACTAGTACTAATTTATAGTCTCCTGCTACAGGCACTTTCTTTCTTTATGGCCTCATTTAAGATGATGTAAAGTCACCAAGGGCATGTACGGCATAAAGACTCATTTCTGAGGTTAAAAATAAATAGTAAGTACTGCCAAGTGAGTTCCTGTGCATATATGTTTGAGTGTGTGCATTTTTCATTTAGTAAGGCTTCTTTAAATAAATAATTCTTTAACTTTTATTCCGATAATCGCAGGACAGAGAAGTTCAATGAGAAAAAAAAATTATCTTCAGTGCCTTTCATTTCACAGTCATCACCTATATTGATGTGAAATAATACAAGTCAGAAGCTAATTCCCTTACACAATAGTTTAAATGTACTTTTACTAATATGTCTACTGTTGTGTCTAGGTCAAATTGAAACCTCATGACAGTATTGTTATTTTTTATTAAGCTGAAATCCAAATCAAGTCAAGCAGAACTGATAATCAGGGCTCTTAATATAAACTTTAAATATTGGAACTTGAACTTTGCCAAAATTTACAAAAATTGGAATCATAACATTGGATTATACTCCAATGTTTGAAAACAGATTTACTTATAAACTTGTGAAGGGATAGTTAAATTGCATATCCATTTGTTTATTCTTTTTTTAAAGAGTTATTTATTTGAAAGAGAGAGAGAGAGTCAGCTCGAGAGTGGGTGGGGAGAAACAGAGGGAGAGAATCTCCAGCCAACTCCCCACTAGGCATGGAGCTGATGCAGGCTGGATCTCAAGACCCATGAGATCATGACCTGAGCTGAAACCACAAGTCAGACGCCTAACTGGCTGAGCCACCCAGTCACTCCTCCCACTTGTTTATTCTTATGCTTCCATACTCTCATTGAAACAATTTTTGGGTATCTGTTTTGTGTCAGAATTAATATTGGTATGTGTCAGAACTAAATATTGGTATGTGGAAATAAAAATAAAAGTACTATGTTGTCCCTGCACTGAAGATATTTTAGAAATGCTATGTAAAAAGGTTCCAAAGAATCAGAAAACTTGGTGCGGGGTGGTGGGGGGGCGCTGGGACACACACTCTGGAGGCACCAGAGGAAGATTCATAAGTAAGCACATATTTCAGTTGGACTGAAAAATGGGTAGATTAACATTTCTGAAGCGAGGGAATGAATGCCAGGAAGAATACATGTGCAGAATCAGAGATTTTTACCCTATGTATGGTTAGGGAATTCCAGGCACAGTCTATATGACTTGTGGAGAAATAAATACAAGGTGATATAATTTATGGAGGAGAATTAGGTTGGAATCAACTAATGCAAGATTAGTATAGATATTATAGTTTTTGACCTTTTCAAATTGGGGACGTTTAGGGTGTTGAAGGAAAATAGTTATACCTACAGGACTGAGTGCAAGGAGAAGCTAAAGCAGATCAGTTAGGTGGCTCATACAAGAATCTAAATAAAAATTGCAGTAGTTAGAATTAAGATGACCAGATGGCTCAAAGAACTTTCACAGATGGGATTTTAGAATGAAAGGAAGGGAATAATTTTCCAAAAATTCGGTAATGAATGCCAGGTCCTTATTTTCATATTGTTTTATCAAGCATACCTTCACAAAAATTTTAATTCCAACTCTAATTATTATTATTATTAGTGTGATAGACAAGACTCCTATTTAAAGAATAATTTCAACCTTTCTATTTTGAAGGTTCAAAATATTTATAAGAGCTAACAGTAGACATTGAAATGGTCTCTTTCAAAATCTAATATAGAATCTAGTTGATATTTTAGAAATAAACTACACCTTCCAGATTCCCTTGCAACTACTAATCTGAATATTCCTCTAATAGAAGTACTCTTCTGAGACTTATAAAGAAGAAACAAGAAGAAAATAATCTTGCTGTTTTCTGGCTATTATTACTGGACACAGACATTTTAGCAATGTCTTCTAGCATTTCTTGGTGGCCAGGGATGGTAGTAACACTACTCCTATATCACTGTAGATCCATCGATTGCCCCAGTGTTAGTAGCTTCCCCAAATTTCAGGATCTGTTTGTTATGGGAGTCATATGAAAAACCCAGAGCATAATTTGGTTCTATAATCATTCCACTGATTTTGTTTAAAATATCTAGGATGGTGTCCCTGTTGTTTGCACTGAACTCTGTCCCACAGTCAGGTTTATGTTAGAGAATATACAAATAGTTTCAACTTCACATTCTTGAAAAATTACAATATATAACCCCCACAACAAATAATATATGGAGACTTTAAACACTGTAATTGAGATATGATTAATAAACCAACAAATCATGTTAACATATAGCACATTAACATGTACAGTGTAGATTTTTTCGTATATTCATAAATTTGCACAACGATCACCACTAATTCCAGAATATAGTCATCACCCCAAAAAGAAACCCTGTACCCATTAAAAGTCACTTCCCATTTCTCCCTTTCTTCATATCTTGCTAATAACCACTAATCTACTTTCTGTCTCAATGAATTTACTTATTCTGAAGATTTCACATGATTAGAATCATATAATAAGTGACCTGGCTTATTTTACTTAGCATGACGTTTTCAAAGTTCTTTCATATTTAGCATGTATCAGTATTTTACTCCTTTTTATGTCTAATATTCCATTATACATATATATCTTATTTATGCATTCATGAGATGATGAACATTTGGATTATTTCCATATTTTGGCTATTATAAATCATGTTGCAATAAACATGTTTTTGTGAAGACATTTATTTTCAATTCTTTGGTAATATATCTAGGAGTGGAATCACTGGGTTATATGGTAACTCTATTGTTTAACATTTGAAGAGCTACCCAACTGTTTTCCACAGGAGCTGTATCATTTTACATTCCCATCAGCAGTGCAGGAAGTTTCCAATTTCTTTACATCCTTAAATCACTTGCTATTAGCCACTTCGTATGGAAACTTTGTAGCAGACATGAACTTTACTTCCGACAGCAGGAGTTTTGTGATAGATAGATGGGTATTTGATAAAAATGAAGGATGATGAATAAAAGGTAATGACATAAAAAAGAAAACAGAAAATTCAAAGACTTAAAAAACTAGAAATTGCAGATTCCTAGTAATAATAAATCATGGAATTACCATTATATTGCCTGTCAATTTCGTTAGCATATTTTCCAAAAACAAAGATAATTTGAAAAAAATATATTTTTTTCAATGAATAGAAATTACAAAATCTAAACATTATCAAGACATTTAGATTATATTTTCATACTTAAAGGATTTCTTTCAGAAATAACCATACACACAGAAGAAATGAAAATCAGTTAAACATTTTCTATGATCCCTTTTTCTCTATTTATTAACTATCACTTCACTGTAGAAATTTCATAGTGTGTGCTTTCAAAATTTTTTAAATTTCTCTTCCTAGAGCAACCTAGAGGCAGACATTGTAATTATTTTATTTAACATTTTTAAGAACATGGAGATTGGAATCAAAGAAAGTTAAATCCTGGCTCTGGCATTTAAAAGCTATAATTCGTATGTCAATTTATTTGTATTTAATATCCAATTTGTAAATAAGGGTCCAATTAGTAAATAGGGAATATTGTATTTTATATACAAATGATTACTTGAGGGGAAAAAAGAAATATTGGATTACTTGAGGAAAAAAAAGAAACATCAAGTCCATACTGCATCATGGCTATTTTACCAACTACCCATTTACTTATTTCATAATGTGTTACATATTTAATATTGCAGCAGAAATAATTCTTTACTTAACATTTCATCATAGGCACATTCCCAGACAATTAAAAACTTCCTTAAACACAATTTGGTTGTCTGGCTAACAGTTTCTATTTGGAAAATAATTTACTTAAATATATAAACAATGGCATGCTTTTAACTCATAGCCATTAAAATCATTATATAATAAATATTTCTGAATTATTCTCCATATTTTTAGTTATTTTCTAAAAAACAGGAATTCATTAAAAGCCTCTTTGCCTTAAAATATATGGATACATTTAATGCTCTTCACATACATCACCAAATTTAAAGATTTTAAACAATCATTTTTAAATGAATTAATAGACTGTATTTGAACAGTTTTAAATTCACAGAAAAATTGAGTATGTTGTACAGAGATTGCCGGATACTGTCCTTCCCTTATATATTTCTCCTAATAATAACATCTCGCACTAGATTAGTACATCTTGTATTAAAATCTTATATTTGATACAATTAATGAACCACTATTGCTTCTTCTTATTAACTAATGTTCATTTCTATGATTTGTACATTAGAATGTTTGAAAATAGGCAAAAAAATATATCTACAGACATAGCTTTGGTTGTATATCTACCCATGGCAGGGATGTATTTTAGCCTCACTCTGCCATGAAACAATAATCCCATTCTTAAGATATCCATAAAAATAAATCAGTAGATTATACATTTTAGTAAAATAATTACAATCAATGAATATAATCTGCTTTTGCCATTGTATTAAGTGCATTAAATCAGCCAAGGCAAAATATAATCAGCGGGCATTCATTAAAGCATAAATGCAAACCACAGCATTTGTAATAATGGTAATTAAAAAAATAACAATAGAACTAATGATAATGATACCTAATTTTTTTGAGAACTTAGTTACCAGATACTTGTACTTTATACACATTGCTTCATTTGACTCTCTTAGCATCATAAAGAGCTAGTATTTGTTACTCTATTTTATAGCTTAGGAAGTGATACTTACAGGGATTAAATAAAATAACTTGAGCATCACACAGCTAGTGTACTGCAGAAGTGGGATTTGAAACAAAACCATCTGATTCCAAAGACCATTACACTATAGTCATAAATAGATACTTGGTATTTCCCTTGTGCAAACTCTCTAAAAACTTCCTAAATCACACTTCTGTAAACAGAAAGTGAACTTTTCATGCAAAAGTAATATGATAATATTGAATAATAAAGACTTTAAATGAGCAAAATGAATGCAGAATGTGATTCAGGGGTTACTTTCTCTATTGTCTACTTTCTCTATTAATGGAACTTAATAGAGAGAATAGATCAAGCAGGTCATCCCTGATCTCCATTTACTGTGAATTTATCTTTTTCCTTTCTTTTAAATCACTTAAAATTGTCTATAAAATTATAGTGGATATGCACCTGTGCAAGAAAGGATGCATCTTCCATAACTGAAAACAACATTTATGTATATACAGGTCATTTATTCCAGCTGCCCAGACATGAATGCTTGTACTGTTTCTCTGTAAACAACTGGAAATAATTAATCAATCTCAGAAAAAGTGGCCAATCTTTACTAATTAGTGATGGGTTTCTGCAACATGATAGATTGTCTTTTCTTACCATATGTCTATAAATAATTTAAAACACCTTTAACAACATAAGAAGAAAAATAATCACTTTTTTTTTAATTTGTAGGTTAGCAAACTGAAGTCTGGAGAGAGTTTAAAAATATTTTAGGGAAATTATTTTCAGTCACAAAATTAAAATAAGAGTTTATGTAAGAGTTTCAAATCATCAACTATCTAATAAAAATAATTCTTGTAATTGATAAAATAAAAAACAGCCTCATTAGAAGATATGAGTATAACTGCCAAAGGAAATATCTCAGGGATACAAATGTTGTTGATTCTTCAATAAGGTACATGAACATATGGAATATACGGTAGAAGGCAAATGCATTTATAAAAGCATCTCAATCTCAGTTCTACTTTGACTGGTATTAAATTTTTTAAGTAGTCCTTGATAAAATTTTAAACATATATAAAAAATAGATTTTAAAAGATAAAATTAAATAATTTGTAGATTACACTCATCTACATTCTAAAGGCTCTGAGAGGTAACAGTGGCTATCATTTATTAAGTTATTTCACTGATTATGCTAAGGACTTTGGTTATTAAGAAAGAATAATATTAAGACCTCATTCTTTAGAAAGAGAACCAGAGGAAATAAAATATAAGACATAACAACATATTTTTGCCTACATAAACAATGCAGTTACTGAAGGATTCATAGCAGAGCTCTGTCTGAGAGAAGTCTTGAAGGGTAAGAATTTCAAGAGTGGCTCTAGGTATAGGAAGAACATTTTGTGGACAAGAAAAAAAGAAAGCATTGTCTACATGTAGGAGGATAGGAATATTTGAATATTATTGAAGAAATGGTTGGAAAGGAAGAAAAGCCAACTAAGAAGCTATTTTGAAAACATGAACAGGTGGTATTCTTTGGGGGGAAAAAAAACACAAAAATATAATCACTCATTCCTTCATTGAAGAAATAGTTGTCTCAGTAAGTGCCAGCCATTGAAGTCATCAATTATAGTTTATTGGGAAAGGCAGACTAATAAGCAGGCCATTAAATTACACTTGGGTAAATTCTACATTAAGGGTAAGTTCTTTGGGAGGACACAGGAATGTACAGGGGAGTCACCATGGTAAGTTACCCAGAAGTTAAGTAAGTTAAGACTAAGCTCATACATATCTGGGGAAACAGTATTCAAAAAGCAGAAATAGGGGCGCCTGGGTGGCACAGCGGTTGAGCGTCTGCCTTCGGCTCAGGGCGTGATCCCGGCGTTATGGGATCGAGCCCCACATCAGGCTCTTCCGCTTATGAGCCTGCTTCTTCCTCTCCCACTCCCCCTGCTTGTGTTCCTTCTCTCCCTGGCTGTCTCTATCTCTGTTGAATAAATAAATAAAATCTTTAAAAAAAAAAAAAAAGCAGAAATAGGATATGCGAAACAGAAACTAACAGCAATCATGGTGCATGCAAGTCCTTCTATATGCCCAGAAAACTGAAAATAAAGAATAAGATTTTTTTTTTCAAAGAAAATTAAGTTCATGGATTTTGGTATTTAATTGATAGTGGCTCAAGTCCAAAGACTTAATAATTAGTTGTTAAGCCTTAGTCAAGTTAATTGACTTCTCTTAACTAAAGTTTTTTTTCCTCTGTAAAATGTAGATAATAATAGTGGCTTTCACCAGGAGCATTGCAGGAATTACACGGAATTATATAATTTATCCTCAGCTTCTTGCTCAGAGTAAGTGTTAGATGAATAAAAATGGTGGTGGTGGTGGTTGTTATGAGCTACCTAAGTATAGAAAACTGGTCTATTGGGCTTTGCATACTTAATTCTTAGAACAGTACCTGACACATAGTAAGTTACCAATTAGTGTTTCTGAATGCATGAATGTTTGAATTATCACAGAAGCAAGGGAAAAAGCTTTTGGTACAGAGGGAGGCCATGACTTTTAATTGCACCCATATAAGAACAATCCTGAAATATTATTTTTTGGGTTAAGAAACAAAGAAGTCACTGGTGATTTCTATGGAGTATCATCAATTCAGTAATGGCTGAGTATGAATTAATAAGAAATGAATAAATATAGAGAGACCAGTATAAAGACATATTTCAAGCAACTTGACCATAAATAAAGAGGATGGAAATAGGATTGTGGCTGAAGGAAGAAAATAGAGGACTTTTTTTCTTTTCTTTTTTTTTTTTTTTTTTGGACTTGGGAAAAGGTAGCAAAGAATGAGAAGTTAAAGGAAGAGAGACATCATGTACAAACGAAGTGTGTGATGAGATTCTCATCAAGAGAGAATACAGATGGAGAATTAGGTAACAACTCCAGCATCACTTCCACTTATACCATAAGGAAGGAGATATAAAAGTGAGGAGAGTTGACTCAGTAGGTCTGAGTTTACTCAATCTTTGAACATTTAAAAGCTAAACTATCCTTTGGCCATTCCTAAGAGATAATCTCTGAGCCCTTGAATTATTCTGCTTGATAAGAGTGTTTTTATATACTTGAGGGCTTGAAACATTCTGTACCTGTTTGACCAAATAAATTTTCATTAACATAATTTATAAAACTTCCCATATCCTACATATAGCACTTCCATGTTTCCATGACCACAACCAAGAAAACTGGGAAATAAAGTCTTTACTCAAAGCAAGCACATGTCTAGGTAAAAGACAAATTTTGTAACTATAACAGAACAGACTTGAAATGGGGTAACTGACCAAAAAGAAAAGTGCTATATGTGTGTTTTACATAGGCTTTTTCATCTAATTTATACCATAGTCTAATGAAAAAGAGTCCTAGGTAGGTTAAATAAATTTCCTAAGCCCACACAGGCAGTACCTGGCAGGTCCAGAAAACAAATCCAGCTAAGTATGTTCTCCAAGCCCATATAATTTTTAAATATTTAAGCATTTTCAAGAATACTTGAAAATATCACAAAAGTTATAGTCCATAGAAAATCATACCAACAAGGCTCCTCTTAAACTTCTGAGGGCAGTCTGTAAAGCCAAAAATTGAACAATGCAGCAGTAATTCTCAACAACAGTATGAAGGGTAACTTGTTTCCTAGAGCTTGATCAGAATAAATGTTAACACAGGCGAGACAGATATAAATATGCACATAAAATATATTACTTGCATTTACATCCTAGGCTGCTGGTCCACAGTAGCAATGCACCAGAAGACACGTGGACCTGTTAAGGATTATCAAGACCCCCTAAAATATACCTTGTTCCTCAAAATTTTCTCAACTGCAAAGGATTTAAGAATAGAACCTCAGATTTTAATATACCTTATATCTTTGATGTTTTTAAGTAATTTTTAAAATTGTTCAAAAAATGCTCTTTTAAAGGTGGGTAGGTATATATCTGCCTGTATGTTTGTAGTGTAAAAGGACACATAGCTTTCTACCCTTCAAACATTTCTGAGAATTATAGGTTCTAATTATTACCCTTTTTTTTTTAAAGAATAGGAAATTGAAGAAGGTACTGGTGGGAAGAAACAGCTTTCCTCTGATCTCAGAAACAAATGAACCAATACTACTCTTACTACTAATAATAATAATACTTTTTACATTAAAAGCAGGTCAAATCCTAAATTGTTGCACTTTCTTCAAGGTAACAAATTATTTATTTAGATGGTATTCAAAAAAGTGTGTAAATAGTTCACATAAGTTAACGATCTTGGAAAAAAACTGTAAATGCAAGTAAGATATTTAGAGAGGTACTTTGATTATAAATACTGTAATTATCTCAGTAACATTTTATTATATCCATTTCAAAACTGGGTCATAATTTTCACCAAGGAATGAAAGCATTACTTCTTTTTCCTTCCTTTAGGATATAGATTAGTTCAATCATCATTTTTTTTGACATTGCACTTACCCAGAGAAAATTATGGGGAATTAAATGTAAAAGCTTTCCTGTCCACCCACTGACTGCCCCATCCCCTGGAGTTCCTTCTTTTCAGAGAAAATCATATAGAATTAAATAATGTTGGAGTAGGAAGAAGCCTTAACAGTTACCCACTTACACCACCTTTTTGAACCATGAATTGGATACTTGATTGTAAGGTGTGACCATTGTAGCAAATGTAATTTCAAGGGAAAAATAGTTAAGGCTCTAAGAAAGGTCCTGTGTATAACAATAAAAGTAGAGAAACTTTCACAAAACTTTTAATCTGTGCAAGCCAGGGCAGGACCACAGCACTCCTCTCACATCTAAAACTACAGAGAAATGCTGGTACCTAGATAAGGACAATGATAAAAAGAGAAAGCCAAAAATCCTTGAGAAGCAGCTTCCACCCAAATAAGAGGGAATGATTTGAAAATCTCAAAGAAAATACCTATATTACACCACTTGTTCCTGTGGGTGAGTTCTATATATTGTTCATTTACTTATTTTTGGAGTGGTGGGGGTGGTAAAAGAGGAGAAACTACAAGGGAAGGAAATCAGGACATTAACAAAATAGAAGCCAGAAAAGGTTAGATGAGGACTTTTACGCTGACATATTATAGGACGACAGTTTTCTCTTTCTTGTAGGGAAGTAAATCTTATAATTTTAATCTTGTAATTAAATCTTGTAATATCATAATCCCACATCTATGTCAGAGAGACATTTAAATAAGAAGTAAATATATTTAGAAACTGTTGAAAATATATTTATTAAAGGCAGAGGGCATGCAAGTTCATTATTGCTCCCTGTCCTCATATATCTGCCTTCTGCGTAGAGTACAACTGTACAATTGAACAGAATAAGTATCACATTCACCTGGAAGAACTGTAGGGCAGTCCTTCCAGTTCCAAGGATAAAATTAATAATTTTTTAATTATTATGTTGCACTATTCAAATTTATGGTGCCTCTGTTTCTGTATAGTTGTTATTTGTGTCTGAGGTTGGCTCCTTCAATGGATCAGTGAGTATGGGGACCTCATTTCATACAAAAAGGGACTGTCCTCACAGCATAAGGTATAAAGAACACAGCAGTGCCCGGATTGGCAAAGACACTAAAAATCCTCTGAAAAACACATGAAATTTGATTTTAAGACATTTTGCTAGACATGGGAAAAGTGATAGTTATGGGAATTAGCAAGGATTTTATCACACTGATTTTCTGATACCAAGCTTTTATGTGGCCCATCCCTCCCATTAGATGTTCCATCTTAATATATCAAGGAATCCCTAAGTTTTGGATATATATTTGGTAAAATCCAGTGTGTTTATTATTTAGTCTATTTCATATCAGTTGCATGCTTATATGAGTAATACAGTCAAGTTACCTAACTTTAACACAAACAAGAAAGTATTTGGTATTACATTCTATCTTTTCTTTACTCTCTATCTCCCAAACGATGGTTCATGCTGGTGTCTACAACCTGAGCCTATATCCATTCTCAGTTAATCTTTCCTGGAATATGATTGTGTTGGATTCTTCCTGTTATTTGGGCAAAAATTTTAATCTCTTTTAATACCAGTTACCTCATCTATATAATAAAGTTATTATAAGGATTAAATTACAATTTCTATACAAATACTTAGACAAATGCTTGGAATATAAAAAGAATACACTGAAAATAAGCTATTATTATTCTAGCTATTTGTACTGCTGCTGCTGCTGCTGCTATAACCACTACTACTAGTAGTAATTTTTAAATCAGAAAATAGGAACTATCTTAGTCTACTGGTTTGAATGCACAATGCCACAATATTATTTATTTTTGCTCTTTTCTTCTCTAAAACCTCCTCCTTGTATCTCTTTTCTTCTTTCTCCAGGTCAAACCATCATGATCTGTAAAACAAATCTTGGCTTCAGGAGAGCTCAATACAAAAGTACCTTTCCACGGAGTCTTTAGTGCCCTTGTAGTCACTTAGTCAAGCTGGGTACAGTAGGTGAAAATCAGCAGTAAACAAAGCAGTCCTAGGAGTATCACTCTTAAGGTATTGTTGGGAGTATTGCATAGGGGACAGGTGTCTATATCTAGGTCAGTAGTTCTGAAACATCATGACTTTGCCACCCAAAAACATCTGACAGTATTTTAAGATTCTGTTGGTTGTTTCAGGGAAGAAGGGAGGTGTGACTATTATCTGGAATGTAGAAACCAGAGATGATGCTAAACATACTATATTCAGAAAACAGTCCCAAAACAAAAAGCAATATCTAACCTAAAATGCAAATATTGACAATGTTTAGAAACTGATTTAAGTTTATGCATGTCGAAATAAAACATTGTGTAGTGAAGCTAGAGTTGAGAGCAGAGGAGCCTCCAGGTAAAAATCAATATTTTAGCACAACTTTCTGGAAGAAATATACATTTTCAAGGACTGTAACATTATTGGATCAGTAGAGCAGCCAACAATTATTTCTATACTAGAATGAAATAAACAGAAAATTACAATGAAGTTACATCTGTGATACAATGAAAGCATAGATTTGGGGGAAAAAGGCACAGGGAAAGCAGAGAATTAGAGGTTGGCAGGAGTGGTATCAATGGAGGAAAATAATTGGTGAGTTGGTTTAAGTAAGGATTCACTTTGCTTTTTGTGTATCCCATTTCTAAACTTCAAGAATGCTTTGTGATTGTTCCAAAGTCCTATAACGTGGTACCAGAAATCTGGGCTAGAATATGCTTTCTCAATGGTTAGCTACCTGAGGCAGCACTTCAGATGATGGAAAACCATTTCTTTATTCACATCCAAACTCAAGTTCTACTGCGTGGAATCTTGATTCTTCCTACTTCCTCTTGTGTACAGGGGATCCCTTCCTTCTGTTTATACACTACCAACAGAGAAATCAAATATTACTGGCATTGATTAAAATGTATACAGCAATGAGGTAAGAGACCCCTAGAACCTGTTCCATTTCCCACTTTTCTACAATCCATTTTGTTGGACAGGCCAATTCACATTCCATAGTATGAAATCAAATCTATAACCCTCAAAAATGAAGGAAAGGAAGATAAATGTAGTCCAGCTATAGCCCAACAAGAAGGAGGAATAATGGTTGGTTATTATTTAGTAAACAAACTGATAACATATTCACTGAGAACTGAACCCATCATGGGATGTGTGTGAGGGAGTTGCCCATCAAAAGTATAATCTTCCACTTATGATTTCTGCCCAAATACCAAAGGATTTGGTTTCAGTGTTATCATCTTAATTATCTTAATTAGTTTTTCCTTGTGTATATGTGTATATGTTAGTTCAACTACTCTTTATTGACTTGTTGTAAGGAAAAGAAACTACCATTAAAAATAATAGATCTTTCGATTCTTAACCAAAAAAAAAAAAGTTTCAAAAAAATACTGCTTCCTGAACCACTTTTTATACCATACACAAACTCAAAATGAATTAAAGACCCAAATGTGAGACCTGAAATCATAAAATTCCTATTAGAAAACATGGGAAATAATCTCTTTGATATCAACCTTAGCAACATTTTTCTAGATATGTCTCCTAAGGGGAAAAAAAAGCAAAAATAAACAATTGGGACTACAACAAAATAAAAAACTTTTGTACAGTGAAAAAGGCTATCAAGAAAATGAAAAAGCAACCTACTGAATGGAAGAAGACATTTACAAATGATATACTCAACAAGTGGTTAATATCCAAAACATATAAAGAACTCACATGATTCAATATCAAAACATACAAATAATCTGATTTTTAAAAATGGACCTGAACAGACATTTTTTCCAAAGAAGACATACAGATGGCCAACAGACACATGAAAAGATGCTCAACATCACAGTGATATATCATCTTATACCTGTCAGAATAGTTAACATCAAAAACACAAGAAATAACAAGGGCTTGCAAGGTGTAGAGGAAAAGGAATCCTTGCACACTCATTGGAGGGAGTGTAAGTTGGTGCAGCCACTATGGAAAACATTATGGAAGTTCTTCAAAAAATTAAAAATAGAAATAGTGGGCGCCTGGGTGGCACAGCGGTTAAGCTCCTGCCTTCGGCTCAGGGTGTGATCCCGCGTTATGGGATCGAGCCCCACATCAGGCTCCTCCGCTAAGAGCCTGCTTCTTCCTGTCCTACTCCCCCTGCTTGTGTTCCCTCTCTCACTGACTGTCTCTATCTTTGTCAAATAAAATAAAATAAAATCTTTAAAAAAAATAAAAAAATAGAAATAGAAATAGCATACAATTCAGTAATTCCATTACTGGTATTTACCCAAAGAAAATGAAAACACTAATTTGAAAAGACATATGCACCTCTATGTTTCTGCAGCATTATTTACTATAGGCAAGATATCAAAGCAACCTAATTTCCATCTACACATGAATGGATAAAGAAGATGTGGTATGTACACACACACACAGGAATATCATACAGCCATAAAAAGGATGATATCTTGCCATTTGCAACAACATGGATGGACCTTAAGGATGTTACGCTAATTGATACCAGTCAGAGAAAGACAAATACCATATGATTTCATTTATATGTAGAACTTAAAAACAAAACAAACAAAAGCAGAAACAGACCCATAAACAAACTGGTGGTTGCCAGAGGAGAGGGGAATAGGAGGATGGGCGCAACGTATGAAGGGGAGTGTGAGATACAGGCTTCCTGTTATATAATGAATAAGTCACAAGAATGAAAGGCACACCATAGGAAATATAGTCAATGGTATTGCAATAGTGTTGTATGGTAACAGACAGTAGCTACACTTGTGGTGAGCAAAGCATAAATACAAGGTTGTCAAATCACTACATTTTATCCCTGAAGTTAATCTAACATTGTGTGTCAAATATACGTCAATTAAAAGAAAAGGAAAAAAGTATTAGCAATGTCCTACCTGAGCTCATTTTTAACCCTGAATCCTTTACTTCAAAAAACAAAACAAAACAAAACAAAACCATTTGGTCTTACCAAAAGATTTCCAGATTCCAGCCAGCACAAGAAGGCCTCTCTCAGAAGTGCATCTTTTGCTACTGCATAGACATGAGTCTGGGATCCTACCTTCAAGTGCAGCCAAGAGAACTGAGATGATGTATGGCTGTAATGACCACCACACAAAACTTTCAGTGCATTCATTTGCGCAAATCTCTATTGTGGTTTCTAATCTCCGCAAATATCAAGGTGATTTCAAAATCATCCATTCAGCAGATAAGCTCTAAACTAAAGGTTAATATGTGGGAACCAAAAGCAAATTATTACCACAATTATCTTCAATTGTTCGATATGACTGATGCTCTACTCATGATTACATAACACACAAAACAAGTTCTGGGAAGTACATAATAATCCTAATAATTCATAAACTAGAAACTAAGCTCTTCAATATTTTCCTTATTTGAGAAATTTTTGCTCCAAAAGGCTGATTGTAACATATACTTTTAAAATCATCCTAAATGTTCACTGGCACTTGTTAGAACTCAGAAATTCTTGAGAATCCTAGTGAGTTTTGAAATGAAATTCATGGCTTTATTCAGGCATGCAAAATTCCCTATACTGTATATTAGAAGAAATGTTGTGGAGAAAAACTACCCAACATCTGAACATCCTGTGAATTAAATGGAAGAACATTCTTAATGGTAGTTATTGATTTTAAGGGAATACAGTCAGTTCTTTAAAATATGTATAAAATGTCAACTGTGAGTTATAGTTGAAGAACATGAGTCACATAGCCAGGCCTTGCTTTAAATCACAACTTTGTTGTGATTTGTGTCATAAATATTTGTTCATTCATTCAACAAATATGTCCAGCCTACAAGCAATTTGCTGCAAAACTACAGGTAGATGGTTTAACTTCTGTAAGTTTTGTTTCATAACTTAAAAAATATGGTTAATATTATCTATCTTTAGGATGACTATGGAACCTATATTAATAACTCAGTAAAGGGCAAACGAAATGAATATAAGATCCCTACTTCTCTTTAAACATGTGATCAAAATCCAAATCTCAGATGAGAAACATCATACTCCTCTTTAAAATGAGTTAATCGTGGCAGTGAAGCATTTAAAAGAGTTTCACATTAGCAGATTTTTTTTAATACACTGAAAAGCAATATAACTCCAACGGAATGAATATCATTGTTTTGGAATAAGAAAATGGTCAAATCAATCTCAATCTTTCCACACGGGTTGCAGAAGTGCCTTATATTTGTGCTTTGTTTGTTTGTTTTATTTTGAGCTCTACCATTTACCCTCATAAATTAGCTAGTTTTCCAAACATATGACAACATACAAAAAAGCTTTTGTGAAGCAACTTTGAGTCTCAGTGACAGGCTGGGTCAGAAGAGCTCTCCTTCAACTGTTTCCAGGCTCTGGTATGGAGTAAACACTCAGTCTAGACTCCTAAACCCCACATTGTAATTCCTAGTGATGAACAAAGGAATTTTTCTTTTCTTTCTTCTTCTTCCTCTTTTTTTTTTAACCAGTGGAAATTCTTTTAAAAATAGCATAAATCATTTGAGAAATTGAAAAAGTATCTGTTTATATCTTTACCTCTTAGAAAGTTTCTATTTTTTTTTAAGATTTTATTTACTTATGTGAGAGAGAGAGCATGAACAAGGAGGATGGGCAGAGGGAAAGGGAGGAGCAGACTCCACACTGAGCAGGGACCCCGAGGCTGGGCTGGATCTCAGGACCCTAGGATCATGACCTGAGCATCAGGCAGAGGTTTAACTGACTGAGCTACAACAAGCACCCTTTTTTAAAAAGTTTCTTGACCCCAAAGTAATTTTCACTACATGCTCCCTAAACCCCATCTCTGTACACTATTGGCATCTTTATGAAAGTAAACTTATTCATCTACACTTATTCAAAAAAAGAAAATGCCTATCTTTTCTACATTCCATAATTAATTCTTCCTGGAACAAAAATGTTTTCTTGAAAGATATTTTTTATATCGAATATGCAGAATTAGCGACAATAAAGTGGAATTTAAGAAAACATATGAACATAGGGGGAAAAGAGAGAGAGAGGCAAACCAAGAAACAAACTCTTAACTATAAAGAACAAACAGACGGTTACCAGAGCTGGGTGAGGGGATGGGTGAAATAGGTGATGAGGATTAAGGAGGGCACTTGTGAGGAGCACAGGGTGTCGTTTGGAAGTGTTGAATCCTATATTGTACACCTGAAACTAATACTGCACTGTATGTTAACTCCCTGGAATTTAAATAAAACTTTAAAAAAAATTTTTTTAAATAAAGGGGAGAAAAATACCAAATCACCTATGATTTGACCTCTAATAATTAAGAAATGTTTGGGTGTTACCACATGCACTTCACATCACACACACACCCCACTATCACCACCTCCAGAGATATAATTAAAGCCTCTTGTGTTCTATTTTATTTTGCTCTTTCCATTCCTTTTCTAGAATATTTTTCTTGTATGTATTTTTGTTATTTTTCCATTAAATACGTAATCATGAAAAAATAGAGTATCATTTTTAATGATACTGATGTATCATTTTCCAACATGCTTCAAGTCACTTGATACATATTATATAATTAATTTTAACTTTATGCAATGTTCAATTTATAAAATTTCCTCAATAGCTTTGTTCAATTTACTATTGATGGGGTACATAGGTTATTTCCATTATTCTTGATATTAAATTCAGTTCTACAATGAATCCTGGTGCACATGCATGAGACTTTCTCTGGGGTGTCTAACTAGAAGTGGATTTATTGCATCATAAATAATTCAAACTTTCACCTTCATAAGATATTATTAAATGTTTTTCAGCATGATTTTTCCAATGTAGACACTCACAAGAATGGCTTTTTTCCTCAGTTGATATTGCCAAACTTTCTGATTTTTTGCCCTTTGATAGATTTGAAATAGTAGCTTATTGTGGTTTTAATTTTTCTTGTACATATTTCATGCAAAGTTGAGTACTTTTTAAATGCTTATTGATTCTTCTGGTTTCCTTTTTCTCAGTAATTCTTATAATTGTCATTTTTCCTATTATTTTTATCATGGTTTCAAAAAACTGTTCTGTATATATATCATCTCCAGTCATATATATGATAACATACATTACCATCTGCCACTCTATGACTTGTCCTCTAGCACTGTTATATTGTATCTTTCACCCAACAGAAATTGTTCTTGATATACTAAAATATAGCAGTATTTTATTTTTTGAATCATGTTTTTCACAAAACATCTTTAAAAGTTTTCTACATTAAGGCATTTATATTCTCTTATAGTTCTACAATAAAGTATCATCTTACATTTAGGTCTTTAATCATCTGGAAAATCATGGTGAGTTTTAATACCCACCTGGTTAAACAAGCAACTGGAACCTTCACTCACTATTAAAAAAAAAATCTGCCATTTTTGGATAAAGAATACACTGGATAAAGAATACACTGAAACATTTTATTACTGGGTTAGTCAAAAGTAAATCTTATGTTAAGATTAGATTCTAAAATAAACATACAAAGCAATAACCACTAGTCAAGTGTGTTATTAAAAATTCCTTAAGAATGCACAATATAGGACCTCAATATACTACCTCTCTAACCATGTAACTCAGACATTTCCCCTTCCATTGTCGAGTCAAGTTATATTCATTTACTGAGTCCAACCATGGGGGGGACATGTAATTTTACTTGCTGGAATTATGGTCAGTACACTGAGACACATTTTGGGGATACAAGTAAGGATTGAAACATACTGTAGAAACTTCTTCCAGCTCTGTGGCATCTGTGTCATATGATTATTGAATACAATTTCTATTCCTTTAACATTAAAGGGTTAAAGACCTTTGGAGACACAGACACTGGATCTAGTAGAAATCATTGCTTATTAAATGAATAATTATCATGTATGGTAAAGAATAGTTCACTCAACGGAACATAGGCAATTATTTCTTATACAGCTCCTTCTTATGTAAGATGTTTCAATAACAGACATCTACTGAAGGAATCAGTGTAAAGAAGGGTACATTGACTTTCGACCATGTCAACAGAGCAGACCAAGTGTGACTGAATGATGATTAGTGACCTAAGATGTGGTCTGGAATAAAAGGCAATGCCCTGTTAATAATTACTAGTAAAATAAATTCTCTGGGATTTGAATTGGGAGCATAGACAGGACTTGGTTGTTGACAACATGCCAGAAAAAAGAACTCAAAATATAGCTGAATTTCAATGATAGAACACAAGAATGAAGGTTCTCAGACCACAGCTGAAATCTGTAGAAAAAAAATCATGGCCTTTCGGGTATTCCCATTTCCCTTTTGGGTTTTCTGCTGTGGGTTCATCTTCCTATTCAAGAAGTCAAGTCCTGAGGATGAAGATATCAATCCTCTACCTAGCTGTAGTATCTCTACTGATACAGGCTAACTAAGTAACAGTGGATTGAACTCAGAAGTGTAGATCAAGCCATTGTTAACATCTTTCATTACTGAAGAGAGCATTATAAAATAAATAATTATTCCCTCTGCTCAGTCATCTTTCTCATCTTCAATTCAATCACATTGTCCTGGTACAGTTTTCTGTTACAATAGCTTCCATAAAAGAAAGAAACTTTTGTTTTCACTTAATAATTCCTTTTACTTTTCTGAGGTATTATGTCTCTCTGTTCAAAGTTCATTTCCTATCATTTCTCTCCAATCGCTTCTTGGAGTAACAAAGTAGCTTCCTTCGTAATTACAGACTATTACCATTACTAAAAAGTGCACAGCTTTCTCAACACAAATTACATATTTTGTCCATTGTATAAATGCATTTCAAAATATACTATTTATTTATACTGAATATAATTGGCTTGGTCACTTAATACAAAATTTATCAATCTTCATATTATAATTAAGTAGACAATGGACTTAAAGAAGTTGTAAAATCTCTAAAATGCTTTGATCTTTAAAGAGAGAAGGAAATTTTAAAGAAAGGTAATTTTGCGCTGCATGAAAAGATTTATTGTCTATGTTTATACTTTTCTGTATGAAATGGTGATAAAACAGAAGACAGAATGTGATGTCATTTTGACAGACTATAATAATGAGAGTTTACTCAATGAGATAAGTTTATATATATCATAACACATGGCATATTTTTACATGCATATATATATACACATAATACATATTCATATATTATATATGCATATAACTATATTTTTTAAAAAGATTTTGTTTACTTATTCGACAGAGACAGCCAGCAAGAGAGGGAACACAAGCAGGGGGAGTGGGAGAGGAAGAAGCAGGCTCATAGCGGAGGAGCCTGATGTGGGGCTCAATTCCATAACGCCAGGATCACGCCCTGAGCCAAAGGCAGACGCTTAACCGCTGTGCCACCCAGGCGCCCCGCATATGACTATATTTCACACACTAGATATCAAGTAGCCTAAAATTATAATTCAGACTGCTTTGAATCCATCCATACAAACACAGAAATAAAATATGCTAATTACAGATAAAAAAGTCTGAGCTTCTGAAAGGTAAAACATTTTGTACAAAGACACACAGTGGGTAGATCCAAGCTAGACTTTGAATTCAGATTCTTTTGCACCTAATGCCAGAGAAGTTTCTACTTTCAATTATATTTATTAAATTATTGTTGAATTATAAAGTTTGAATGGAAAACTGTTTGGCATTCATGAAATTTAGACTAGTACTGTTCATGATGATGATATAATGTTAAGGAATATGGGAACTTTGGTCAAAGTAAAGTTTTACATAATCTAAGAAACCAATATATTTGTCTTGATTGAGAATGAAATGTTGGTGAGAATTCATTTGCCTCTTATGGAAAACACACATTAGGGTGGTCCCCATGATTCTCATACCCTAGTATCCATGCCTTTGCGTAATTTCCTTTCCTTGAGTTTGGGTAAGACGTGTAACGTCAAGTTATTCAAAGGGAGATTGTCCTTGGTGGGCCTGACCTAATTAAAGAAGCCCTTCAAAACAGGGTGTAGAGTTCAGAGACTCAAATCAGCAGAGATAAACATTGGTTTTCTTGGTTGCTGGCTTAGAATATACAACTTGCAATTCATCAGACAACTGCAAAGAAATGAATTCTGCCTGTAATATCAGGATGCCTGGAAATAAATCCTTCCTTACTCAAGATTCCAGGTAAGTATTAGCCTGGTTTCAGCCTTATGATACCCTTAGCAGAGAACCCACATAAGCTTGTACCAAACTACTAACCTACAGAAATCGTGAGATAATGAATGGGTGTCATTTCAAGCTCATAAGTTTGTGGTAATTTTTTACATAGTCATAGATAACTAATGCACCTAGTAAATAAATAAAATGAAGAAGGCAAGAAGAAAAGGAAATTTTAAAAATAATTTTAAAGATTTCAAATTATAAAAGTTTTATATATTTATAAAATGTATAGATGAATATGCTAAGCTAAACAATGGAAGCTTCATTTTGTGAATGTCATTGTTGATTCCCCAAATCCTCTACTGAATATAAAAGTCAGAAGGAAAAAGGAAAGAAAAAGGACAGTCTAACTTCTCATTTCCAGGTCACATAACAAGTGAAGAAACAAGTGAAGAAAGTGAGACAGCAGCATCTTTACTGAACCTCAGTGAAGTAAAACAACCATTAGTTATATTTATGAATTCTACAGCCCTATACTTCAAACTGGGTTCAGCAGAGGTGACTTGATTCTGCTTTAGAATGAATGGAGATTCAAACAAAAGACTCAAAGAGTAGGACCTAGAATAATATGAAGAGAATTCCCTTACATGACTGGAGGATGATGTTAAGTAGCCAATGGGTATCTCAGTTCTTCTAAATATGAGCTTTCTCATCTTATCTCTCCACATGTTATAGTATAGACTTCTTCAGGATCTGTTGGCTGGGTTCCAAATGTAAATATCAAGAGAGTGTGAGTTTGAGAGCGTGCAACAATATACAATCATGCCAGGGAGAAGCTGTATGCTATTTTCTTTTTAAAATGTAGCCTTGTAAATCATGTAACCTAACGTCCACCACATTCCATTGTGTGTAAGAATCACAAGTCTACCCAATACACAGGGAAGGAAAAGTAGACTCAATCTACTGATGGAAGGCTAGCATTGTTTCAGAAGAGCAAGTGGGACCATAAATATTTCTACAGCCATTTTTGAAAAATACAATCTCTCACCCGTGTATTTCCTCTTCCTTCTAATTTATATTTGGATCTAAGATTTATTTGACAAATAAGAAGTAAGAGGCTACAGTCACTTATATCTTACATAATTAACAAAAATATTAATTTACCTGTTCTGCATATTTTCAACTTAGAAAAGAATCTGCAAAAATATATGTATCTTTAAACCAGGTACCTTCAAATCCTTATGAGTTACAGGGACTCCCTTGACTGCTGTTTCCTTTATAAATTTGTTTTGCTTCCCAGAAATTTTTGCTCCTAAGCTACAATCATCTTTGCCTTTCAAGAATTGGTGCACCTTACTTTAAAAGCTGTTTCCCAAAGGATAATTTGCCTGTTTAAACCTGAAACCTGACGAAAGATTTTGTTTTAAAGAAAGTTCTCCATACCTTTACTTGAATTATCCTTTCAAACTTGGCCTTACCCAACTTCCTTACATTTGCAAAGGCATCTAAGTAGTGCTCCCTAAACATAAGACACACTTGTCTGCTTAATCTGTCCTTGCTCTAATCTCCCTTTATGAAAAATTGTTCACTTTATCTCTACTGTTGAGAATACTATTCACTATATTTTGGTTCCAATGTCAGACTTTCCCACATAGTATTCATTTTTCCCATGTGCAGAATAGAGATGAGTCTTTATTTGTATCTCCAGAGCTTATTACAGTATAATATAGTATATTATAACACAACAATTAAAATTCTAGGTAGTCATCTGCTTAATTATCTGGCTACAAGGTCACATAGCCTGACTCTCCCTAAAGCTCTGGGGTTTGCTCCTATAACAGATTTATCCAGGGTTTAGAACATTTTCAGTCAGATTTGGTGGGATTCAAAATAACTGCAAGTGTACAACTGCATGCACACGTGCACACACACACACACACACCATTAGAAGTAGTTATAATGCACAGATTTTTTGTGTAGTCCTTTCAACATTTGAAACAGTTAACCAGCAATAAATATCGTCTAATTGACACCTGCAAAATACAAGCAGAATCTGTGTAGTCACTGAATTTCAATGGCTTAACATCCCATACATGTACAATCACACAAAATCATTTCTTCTAACAAAACCTTACTGAGAAAATAACCAAGTTTTGGACTACCTACATCCATGCTTTCATTCAGTCATCTAGGTTGACAGACTCTGCCATCTTCAATGCACAGATTTCAAGATTAACCTTGGAATGCACATCGATGTTGGCCAGAAAGAAAAAGACCATGGGAGAATGATAAGGAATTTTACTCTTCCAGGACTGAAATTGACACACATTACTACTGTTTAGATTCCAATCAATATAACTCAGTCACATGAATATTTCTAAGTACAGAAGAGACAGAACACGGGTAGCCATTCAGTAATAACACTACGCACAGATTTCTGGTGGACAGTCAGTTCTACCACAATGATCAATCAGGTACTTCTGGTATCAGTTGGAGCCAAGTGAGGTCCAAATTCTGTGCAATTATTTTATTTGAAGAACTACTACTGTATATTTAGTCAAAGTGTTTTATGCATTCTATATATTTAAATGCATGTGACAATGTGGAAATGATGAAAAAGCAAAGATAACTCCCTGCTATGTTCTTCCACATAGCATCTAGTTCCATAATACTCTAAACTGACTTTCAAGACTGGTTAAATAACCCCACTAAATTCATTCATATACTATTGGTTTATACAGATTAGTGTATTCTGAGTTGCAATATAAACTGACACCTCTAAAATTATATTTTTAATATACATTTTTTACCACAAATTAGAGACTTTACCATGAATTAAATATTCACAAGGTATATTCTCTAAGGTAGGTTTAGCCTCAGTAGTAAGCCAATGATTTCATTATTTTAAATGAAAATTGTTTTAAATGTTCAATAATGTATCTATAAAAAAATCAGTTTTTTTAACTTTTCAAACCTGCATACCAAAATAAATTATTTTGTGGCTACCTATATGCATGGCTGTATGTTCAAGAACAATTTATTTAGATAATCATGCAAGAACACATCAACATACTTGTTGCTATACTGAATACCTGTATTCCTCCAAAATTTATATGTTGAAATCCTAATCCCCATGACGATGGTATTAGAGTATGGAACCTTCAGGAGGTGATTAAGTCATGAGAGTGAAAACCTCATAAATGAGCAAGTGGCCTTATAAAAGAGATCTGAGAGACCTCTCTCACCAACCCCACCATGTGAGGATACAAAAAGAAATCAGCAATCTGCAATCTGGAAGAAAGTCCTCCCTAGAACCTGACGGTGCTGGCATCCTGATCTTGGACCTCCCACCTCCTGAATGGTAAAAATAAATTTCTGCTGCGTATAAGCCACCCAGTCTCTAATATTATAGGGCTGTTATAGGACCCCTAATGGCCCTAAGAGACATTATATTAATTCATTAATACTAGGCACTCATTTTAGCTAAAAAATAAGGAATTATGTTAATAATGTTAAACTTGTTCATATGATAAACTAACCCTGCATAATGTGAGGTGTTTGTTAATAAATTATTTCAGTGTGTACTTCTTTATTGAAATAATGTAAGAAGAAAAATGGTAGAAAAGCCTCACCCACTATGTAATAAGAATAACAGACTGCCTTATGAATCTGATTTATGAGCAAGAACTAATAAACATGGTTACCTTGAGAACAGGGTAAAAAACAAATTGAAATGCCAGATAATCTAAATTCAAGAGATTTTTGGGTCATACTTTCCTGTAAATCGTGGCTTGTTTCCTGCAAAATCTAACACTAGATAAACACTGTTAGGTATTTTCTTAAGTGAAATATATACACTAATTAATAAGATCCAGAGATCTAAGATTTTAAAAATATTTTAGCCCATGCTATTCTTATGGGAAAAAATGTACACTATATACCAAGAGCACAGCTTTTCCCTTTCTCTTGCAGGATTTTAGTCTCTAATAATAACCTGGACTAAGTCTTATACCATCAGTTTTCCTGGTTCTCAGGCCTTCAGACCCAGACTGGTAACTCTATGATTGGATTTCCTGATTCTCCAGCTTGCTAACTTCAGATCTTGGGAATTTTTTGGTCTCCATAATCATGTAAGTCAATTCCTATAATAGTTCTACACATATAACAGGACATATTGGCTCCTATTTATTCTGCTTTTCTGGGGAATCCAGACTAATACATCAGTATAATAGAAATATTTACTAGAGTTTTTCCTAGTGATGACTTCATTTTTTTATATTTATCTTTTTAGTGTATCTAAAGAATTTTGGTGTATGAATATTTTTGTAGCGTTTCAAAGTGGTGTGAATCAAATTGAAACTTTTGAGTCTTTTTAAATCACTATTAATCTTTAGAATAAAATTTCCATACTGAAATCATATTACATATGCAATATTATAGTATGCTTTAACTGTGCTTTATATAAAGGATTATTCTGTTTTTTTTAGAAATATGTTATGATCTAAGTACAGAGGGCTGTTTATTACTTCCTTTAGTGTAAGAACTCAGATTTAAATATCTTTTACTGTTGCTCATTTAGAATGTTGCCAACGATAAATCACTTATATGTGAGGCACTGTGCTTTTTTCATATTCACCCATATTTAATTCTCACAATTATTTCTTCTTTACAGATCAGAAAACATAAACACACAGAGGTAAGAAACCTATATAAGATAAATAGAAAATAAATGGCCGACTAAATATGTGAATCCAGGCTATCTCCCTATACATGCCATATTCTGTCTTGTTCGCTGACTACATAATTATTTTTAATTTGTTGGTACAAGGTAACAAATTTCCTTTCAGAAAAGTAGTATTGTTAGTGTTCACTATGCAATGCAATACTACTCCCTGTCCTTTTCAGGATTAGTTATGTTACTTTTTATATTTGGTAATTTAAAAATCAAATAAAATTTCTCTCCATTTCATTGTAACATCTTAAATTATTAGGATAAAGCATATTAAATTATCAATATAGACTGATTTTGATATACAAGAGTGGCAATTTGATATGGTTCAAGTTATTATAAATGAGGTTGAAATATTTTTCCATTTTTAATATTTTAAAATCCCCTGTGAATTTTCTATTGAAGTTCTTTTTTCTGACATTGCCAAAGTAGTATTCTTATCTATTTATATGAGCTTTGCACATGAGAACATTAGCTTTTGACCCAATAATTTAATGAACAAACAAGGATACTACAACATAACCAGATAATGCTCAATATTTCAGTATAAAAGGTTAATGTTGTAGGGTGATTTTGATATTATCTAAAGATCATAAACCACAGAAACAGACATAGATATTTAAATGATAATAAGAGAAACAGAGATGACTGATAATTTTGCATTTTAAATAAAAATACCAGTTAAATAAAAGGTGCATATGCAAAGCAAAAGTGCATATATTTATTATTCTTTAGCATTATCTTAATTCAGAATAACTCTGGTGCAAAACTGAAGCAACTGAACTAGTTAGTAACTTCATTTACTATATCCATTCACATCCAGAAGTAATATCAAGTTCTGTGGGATGGAGAAAGGAAGAGAAGGAAGGAAGAAATGGAGGATATTATCTGGTTTCCAACTAGTATTCAGGATAGATATTACATATTTTAATCTTTAATCTCATAAAGCACAGAACCTAAAATTAAGAATTAAATATTTGTAAATATATACCTATATATACACAAAGAATTTGTGTTTTAGTATGCAAAACTGAAGTATCAACTTTTCTCTTTCTCATTCTTAATAATTTCCATAGAGCTCTTTCTTGACTTCATCTTTAAAATACACTCATTGTATACATTTATTTTTGGTAGTAATTAAAAGCTTTTAATTGCTATAATCTTCTTGACTCTTACAAAAGGCAGTGAGTGAAATGACTGATGTCAACTACAGACACAAGGAAAAGATTATTACTAAAACAATTACTGACATACTTAAGTATATGCTTTGCATATTTCATAAATTTAATGCTCATAATGGCATTCTTATTTTATGAGCTCTAAATTTTGTATAAACTAAAAAAAAATCTTAAACGTTGTTAAAAGACAAATAGGTACTGTGTGGAGGCTTTGTAAAGCCTTAGCTTGACTAGACTGAACTGCATTTCTCAAAATACCTCTTCTTATATGTTTGCATCTTTGGGAGGTTTCTATGGAAGGCAGAAGTGAAGCAGTAGCTATTTAGTAGCACACACACATTGTCACGTCCCTGCTGGCTCATCCTTTTGGCAGGAGGTAACTGCAGAGACTTCCTCTGGATTCTCCTCTTCTCTGACTCCAGGGCAGGTCTATGGGTTTAGCTCCATAAAGAAGGTCCTTCCTACAAGACACCCATACCATCAAGGTCAGAGGCAATGAGAACTGACATGAGTTTCTATTCATAGTCATGGACTCTAGCTTGCGTTTGGAGGTCCACATTCTTGCGGTTCTGCTTTTCTGATAGAACCCTACCTAATACAGATACAAAATGATCAGAGTAGATGTCAATCCCTGTGCCACACTGGTGCTTACTTCGTGAATATCAGCTCGGGGTTTGGCCAATGTTGGAACCTGGTGTTTTTTTAACACAACTATTCTGTCTCTTTCCATTGAAACATACTGACTGGATATGTTAAAGTGCTTTGAGAAATTGTGAGGTATTATACAAATTTAGGTTTTTATTGCTATTATTATTATCAACATTAATATTAAATTTTGCCTGGTGAATAGGCAAAGCATGCTTTCAAATTAGAGGTATACTTATACTAATATTCAATATTGGAATTTGGTTACAAATGACACATGTTTCCATTTTTATTGCACTTTGAAAAATCCTCTCAAAGGAATTAGGCTCTGTTTAATTACTAAGCTAAGTAACAGCTAAAAAAGTCAAGAAGTCAAATAATCTTTTAATGGAACCCACCAGTTTAACATAGAATCCCAATGTACTTAGCACTTGTTACTGTTGACATTTGGTATACAGCTACCAGCTATCAATTATTGTCCTCGTTTCTGCCATAACTGAACAAAATGAATATACAGAGATACACAGTTGACCTTTGAACAACACTGGTTTGAATTGTATGGGTCCACTTTTTTTTTAAAGATTTTATTAATTTATTTGACAGAGAGAGACAGCCAGTGAGAGAGAGAACACAAGCAGGGGAAGTGGGAGAGGAAGAAGCAGGCTCATAGCAGAGAAGCCTGATGTGGGGCTCGATCCCAGAGCACCGGGATCACACCCTGAGCTGAAGGCAGACGCTTAACGACTGTGCCACCCAGGCACCCCTGTATGGGTCCACTTATACACAGATTTTTTTCAATAAAGTACAGGACTGTAAATATATTTTCCTTATGAATTTCTTAATAATATTTTTCTCTAGTGTACTTTATTGTAAGAACATACAAAATATGTGTTGATCGACTGTTTGTTATTAGGAAGCTGTTCAACAATAGGCTCTTAGCAGTTAAGTTCTGGGGAAGGGGGTGGTCAAAAGTTACACACAGATTTTTGACTGAGTGGGGGGTCAGTAGCCCTAACCCCTGCATTGTTCAAGGGTCAACTGTACATTAAATGTATAACAAATAAATATATATATTGTAGAAATTGAAAGCCAGGTTTCTTACTGATGGAAAAAGTTAGAAATAAACAAAGACAGAATGATATGATAAATCCTGAAATGTAGGATTCAATTTGGGGTTATCAAGTATTTGGAGTTATTAGTTATTTTGAGTTTGGTATGATTTCACAGTTTTTAAAAATAGGTGTGTATATAAAAGAAATACAGAAGTGTGAAACATTTCCTGTCTCTATCCAATGAGAGGACCTAGAGCTTGCATACCGAAGTAGCACCTAGTAAAACTAGTGAACTAGTGCACAGATCTTAGTTTCTAAATACCAGCCCCAGGAAAAGAGACCAGGGAGCCTTGGAAAGTAGTTGATTCCAAAGCAAAGAAAAATATAACATAAACAGGAATATCTTTTTTTTTATTTTATTATATTATGTTAATCACCATACAGTACATCCCCAGATTCCGATGTAAAGTTTGATGCTTCATTAGTTGCGTATAACACCCAGTGCACCATGCAATACGTGCCCTCCTTACTACCCATCACCGGTCTATCCCCTTCCCCCACCCCCTCCCCTCTGAAGTCTTCAGTTTGTTTCTCATAGTCCATAGTCTCTCATGTTTCATAAACAGGAATATCTTAACATGCCAAGAGATAAAGAACTGGTAAAGGAAGAAGATGATGACAATGATGGCATGTCAAAGGAACACAGAAGCCAATGTGAAAGAGCTCCCAGTAGCTAAAGCTAGCACAATTTGAGAAACAATGATAATTGTGCATTATAACCCAAGGATTAAAACACATATGCATGAGTCCACAGGAAATGAAGAAAAGATATCTCTTAATTACAGAAAAATTCCATTAATAAATGTAACTAAGTGAGGAAGATTAGAAACCCACAGTAATAATTATTGTAGACCAAAATTAGGCAAAATTAAAGAGAAGTAGAACTTTGTATAATTTAAAGTATTTTCCCTCAGGTATTGCTTAATTACCCGAGGGAAAATTGTAACTCTACAGTGGAGAAACCAGATAGACACCACCTTAACCAAAGGATCAAGATTAATATCAGCATAATAAGCCAGAATGACAGGTAACTGCTGAAGTGATCCATTCATATCAGCAGGGCCCATCTCTTCTATTTTTTCCCAAAATTCAAAATTTCAACATAGTCATGAGAAAATATCAGACATCAGACCCAAATTGAATGACATTCTACAAAATACTTTCAAAAATGTCAAATGCTCTTCAGAAATGTCAATGTCATAAGAGACAATTAAAGACTCAGAAACTGTCACAAACCAGAGGCAACCAAAAACACAGGACAACAAAATGCAATGCAGGCTTCTGGATTAGAGTCTAGATGAAAAAAAAAGAAGAAAGAGAAAGAAAGAAAGAAAGAAAGAAAGAAAGAAAGAAAGAAAGAAAGAAAGAAAGAAAGAAAGAAGGAAAGAAAAGAAAGAAGAAAGAAAGAAAGAAAGAAAGAAAGAAAGAAAGAAAGAAAGAAAGAGAAATCAAAATTAATTTTGCATTTTGGTTAATAGTATTTTACCAGTGTTAGTAGTATTGTCCCAATTATCTTAATTTTAAGACTAGTACCATGACTGCACATGATGTTAACTTTGAAGCTGAGTAGAGTATCCAAGAGCTTGATTTTACTCTAGGTTAGAATTGACATGAAGTTAAGAAAAGACCCTAAGTTGTCACTGAATTTTTGTAAAATAAGGTGTTGAATTTTGAAGCTGTCTTCAATCTTGATTATAAATCAGAATAACAGGGGCATCTGGTTGGCTCAGTCATTGGGCATCAGCCTTCGGCTCAGGGCGTGATCCCTGCAATCTGAGATCAAGCCCCACATCGGCTCCTCTGCTGGGAGCCTGCCTCTTCCTGTCCCACTCCCCCTGCTTGTGTTCCTTCTCTTGCTGGCTGTCTCTCTCTCTGTCAAATAAAGAAATAAATTCTTTAAAAAAAAATAAAAAAGAAAAAAGAAAACAATAACAAAATTGCTTCTAAAAATTATGTGGAATCTGATACAAACACTGTGCTGTTTAGTCACGCAGCTATCAATGAGGATATATGTTTCAGTCAGGAAAAAGTTAACACTATTAAAATATAAATTTTTTTCAAATATTAAAGCAGTTTTAAGCTGTTAACATCATTAGATAAGCTACATATGGTCTTCAGAATAATTTATTATTATAGAAAAATTGTGTGCTATACTTTCATTTAATTTTTTAAAAGATTTTATTTATTTATTTGAGAGAGAAAAGAAGGACAGAGAGAGGGCAGGGGGAAGAACAGAGGGACAGAGGGAGAGGGACAAATAGACTCTGTACTGAGCACCAAGCCCAAAGGGGCTTGATCTCAGGGCCCTGAGATCATGACCTGAGCCAAAACCAAGAGTCAGACACTTAACCGACTGAGTCACCTAAGTGCCCTGTTATGCTTTCATTTATGATCCGCCTTTTTCTACAAAGGATTTAAAGTAGATATGCCCTAATATATCTATTAATAAATATGGGCCAGAAAATTATTTTTCATAATTTTCCCATAGATCTGAGGAAACTTCTTAGATGAGTAAAGACAAAATTAAATTATCTATAGAAATATTACTTAATAACTTACAAATAAGCTGTGTCATATACTAATGACCGTAAAAAAATATTGCAGGAAACCATTTAGTAGATACAAGTAGCCATTTAAATTTTGCAAAAGAATGATTTTATCATTTTAGATCATACGATTTTGGGTTCAACGGTAATTATATACTAATACTAGATTAAGGCTGAAATGACCATAGCCAGAGTGATCCTTTTGCTCTTTAAATGAAGAAACTAAAAACCAGTTATGTGTTCTCTATCAGAATATTGAACTTCACTTTTTCACAATGGGTTTGCCACCTGAACATAGGTGTCGTGAAAATCACCACTAAACCTAAACTAAAATGGGAAAGGAAAGACTCATATCAACATTGTCACATTGGACACCTAGATTCTTGCAAGTCTATCACTACTGGTCATCTTATCTACAAATGTGGTGGTATTGACAAAAGAACTATCAAAAAATTTGAGAAGGAGGCTGCTGAAATAGGAAAGGGTTCCTTCACTTATTCCTGGATCTTGAATAAACTGAAAGCTAAACATGAACATGGTATCACCATTGATTTCCTCCTGTGGAAACTGAGACTATCAACTATTATGTGACCATCACTGATGTCCCAGGACACAGACACTTTATCAAAAACATGATTATAGGCACATCTCAGGCTGACTGTGCTGCCCTGATTGTTGCTGCTGGTGTTGATGAATTTAAAGCAGGTATCTCCAAGAATGGTCAGACCCATGAGCATGCTCTTCTGGCTTACACACTGGGTGTGAAACAACTAATTGTTGGTGTTAACAAAATGGATTCCACTGAGTTGTCCTACAGCCAGAAGAGATACAAGGAAATCATTAAGGAAGTCAATACTTACACTAAGAAAATTGGCTGTAACCCTGACACAGTAGCATTTGTGCCAATTTCGGTTGGAATTGTGACAACATGCTGGAGCCAAGTGCTAACATGTCTTGGTTCAAAGGATGGAAAGTCACCCATAAGGATGGCAGTGCCAGTAGAACCATACTGCTTGAAGCTCTGGATTGCATTCTGCCACCAACTCACCCAGCTGACAAGCCATTGCTTCTGCCCCCTCAGGACATCTACAAAAGTGGTGGCATGGGTACTGTCCCTGTGGGCCAAGTGGAGACGAGTGTTCTTAAACCCAGCATCGTGATCACCTTTGCTCCAATGTTACAACTGAAGCAAAGTCTGTTGAAATGCACCATGAAGCTTGGAGTGAGGCCCTTCCTGGGGACAATGTGGTCCTCAATGTCAAGAACATATCTGTCAAAGATGTTCATCATGGTAATATGACTGGTGACAGCAAAAATGGCCCACCAATGAAAACACCTGGCTTCACAGCTCAAGTGATTATCCTGAACCATCCAGGCCAAATCAGTTCTGGATATGCACCTGTACTGTACCATCACATCTCACAGTGCTTGCAAGTTTGCTTAGCTGAAGGAGGAGACTGTTCATCATTCTGGAAAAAAGTTGGAATGGCCTCAAGTTCTTGAAATCTGGTGATGCTGCCATCATTGATATGGTTCTTGTCAAGCCTATGTGTGTTGAGAGCTTCTCTGACTATCCTCCTCCAGGCTGTTTTGCTTTTAGTCTCACGAGGCAGATGGTTGCTCTGGGTGTCACCAAAGTAGTGGATAAGAAGGCAGCTGGAGCTGGCAAGACCACCAAGTCTTCCCAGAACGCACAGAAGTCTAAATGAATATTATCTCCAATGCCTGCCACCCCAGTCTTAATCAGTGGTGGAAGAACAATGTCAGAACTGTTTGTGTCAATTGGCCATTTAAGTTTAATAGTAAAAGACTGATTAATGATAACAATGCATCATAAAACATTCAGAAGGAAAGGAGAATATTCTGTGGATGGACCATTGTTTTTTGTTTTGTTTTATTTTTTGCATATGTGGCAATTTTAAGTTATTAATTTCTATAATCAGTATTTTGTGTAGTTTCAAGTTTTTATTTAAATTACAGTTACTTAACATATATTGTAATATTAGTTTTTAGAAATAGAACTTACTTATTCATCACTTTCGTACAACACCCAGTGCTCATCACAAGTACCCTTCTTAATACCCATCACCCGTTTAACCCATCACCAGCCCACCTCCCCTCCAGCAACCCTCAGTTTGTTCTCTATAGTTAAGAGTCTGTTTTATGGTTTGCCTCTCTTTTTTTTTCTATGTTATTCTGTTTCATTTCTTAAATTCCACATACGAGTGAAATCATTTTGGTCAAATTTTTTCCAAAAATACTGATTTTAGTACTTTTTAATGGAAACAACTTGACCAAAAATCTGTCACAGAATTTTGAGACCCATTAAAACAAGTTTAATGAGAAAAGAATACTAAACTTCATATTAGTCTTCAGCTAATGATTAATTTTTATCACTTATGGAAAAAATCTCACTGTGCGAAAACATCCAAAAATAAGCTAATATTAAGCTAATATATGTCCCAATCATAATTTTATGAACATATCTGTCACTCTTTTGTGTTTTCTCTGTTCTTTCCCAACTAGACTCCATGCTATCCCCCAAAATACAGGTGTTCTATTTTATGTCTGCTTGCTCTGTTTCCTCTACCCAGAACAATTTCTTTTTCATCTTTTCCTAATGTATGCATTACCATTCCTTCTTTAAGAACCAGCTCAAGTAACACCTATTCTAAAAAAAATCCCCAGCAATTTTTTTTCTTTTCTGAACTCTCCCTAACACTCTTTTTCTCCTAACTACATTCATTTATTAATACAACTATCCATTTTTTTCAACAAATATATATTGAATGCTTACTATGTGTTAGTTCTAAGGACAGGATGTACATCGGTAAACAAGCAGACATGGTCCCCAGGTTGAAAACGGTAATAGCAGAACATGTAAATATGAGTGTGTGGATTTTCTCTAGATATATAAATTAACAGATAAATAGGTGATGGATTGATATAAGTGTTTGTAGATACATAACTAGGATATATAATTTTTTACCTAGGGTCTCTGAGTTATTATATTTCCTACACTGGAATCATTATTATCATTCTATGAAAATCGTATGAAACAATAAAGCAGATTTTTTTTTCTAAAACCATTATGTCATCCTAGGATTAAAACACATCTTACCACGGAAGTAATAAAATAGAAATTAAAGATAACTTGTAAGGGATGTTTACAATTATCCCAGAACAAATTACAAAAAGGCAAATCTTTCTAATTGGTTTACCCGAAATGAGTCAATCATGCTTTCTGCACATTTAAAAGTTTGCTAATAAGTTGATGTACAGAATGACACTGGTATGATATATGCACAAAGTGCCCTTTTTTTTCTTGAATTCTCATACAATAATTTTCAAGATAAATGAAATTGTAAAGTTAAAGTGAACTTTAGAGGTAATCATATATAGTTTCTTAACTGACATGTTGAAAAACAATGTATCAGCCACTGAAAAATGTGTTAGCCCCTAAAGGAAAATGTAATTAACTATTACAGATGATTAAAAATATGAGACAGTTATGGTACAAGGCTAAGTATGTCCTTTCTTTGAACCCACAGCAACAATACTGAAACCAAAATAACAACAAAGAAAGAGACTGTCTCAGCTCATGTCTCTATCTCCAGTGCTCACAATAATGTCATGATAATGTACAGAACATTCCAGCCGGTGTTCACTGAACTGACTTGAGTTTTACAAGGACTAATGCAATCCAGATAACCTAGCCATTAAGCATTAGAGCTGGAATTCTAACTATAGTTCTTTTTTTAAAGATTTTATTTATTTATTTGAAAGAGATAGGAAAAGAGATAGCTGTAGCAGGGGTGGGGGTAGGAAGGGGCAGAGGAGGAGGGAGAAGCAGACTCCCTGCTGAGGAGGGAGCCTGATGCCGGCTCCAGCCCAGGACCCTGAAATGATGACCTGAGCCTAAGTCAGACACTTAACCGACTGAGCCACCCAGACGCCTGTCTAATAACCAGTTCTGATTAAGTTCAAGATATTTCCAATGTGAATTTATTTATTGGACTAACAGAAAGGCAATTAAAGTTACTTTTTTAGCAAGAAGGCCCCCACACTGTGAGAATACAGTGTGAAAAAATCTAAGCTCTTTTTAGTGGTTTGATCCCTAACAGTGGAAATATCAGGTGCCAATAATGTTCCCACTTTCTTGGAGGGTCACAGCCACTTCAAAATTCCAAAGAAAGTAGAAACTTTTTATCTAAATGGCAATTGCATGAAATTTTCTTTCCTAATGGAAACGCTTTGTGATTACGTTACTCTAACTCTACAAAAAAATATAAAGGACAAAATAGTTTTCCTCTTCTTTTTACCAAAGATGATCCTTTTCAAGAAAATAAAACTCATATTTCATTATAAAATAAGAAAATGAAAAATCAAAACTGGAAAGCTCATTTCATTCTATCATTCATGGAAGATCATTCTACACAACCAAATTCAAAAATTTGCCACTGGAATTTTTAGGGCATTAGTCGAAATTCTCAATGACAAATAGAAAAAATCCCATGATGGTACAGTTAGTTGGTAACAAAAATAATCTACATTCTAATATATAATATTTTCAAATTTAATATTAATTCCTTGAAAACTATATCCAGTACACATTATTGAACTATAATTGTAGCTGTCCTCTATTCCTTCTGGAATGTTAAAGGATGATATAGTGAAAATACCAACACCTCTGTTAGAAGGAATTTAGGAAGACTGAAATCCACCAATACCATCGCTCTAGACAAACTGCCTCTCTGAGCTTCAATTTCTTTATCCATAAAGTAAGAGTAAATGTTATACAAAAGCACTTATTACAAAATTGAGACATAGCAAGTGTACTCAGATGTGTGTCAATGCCTAAATAAAATATTTGAGCTATTGTAAAATCTTGGAACATGTGGACTTGTATTTACAAATCCCTACAATAACATTTCTCAAAATGTGATCTATAGATTCTTATGAGTCTTTAAGACCAGGGAGTTCAAGAAATTAAAACTATTTTCATAATAATACTAAGGCAGGGTTTGCCTTTTCTGTTCTTTTTCTCTCATACATGTACAAAAGGGACTTCCAAAGGTTACATGATATGTGATATTATCACTATGGAAACTAATGGAATGTTTATTTGTATATTATTGTATTTTAAATATTTATCAGATTTAACTTCTAATATGGTAAATATTGATAGAAGTAACCCATACATACAAAAACTCATGTGTTCCTCAATAATTTATAAGTATCCTGAGATCAAAGATATGAGAAATGCTGGCCTAGAGATATACTGAGTTCCACGGTATTTTAGACCATAATGATCTCAGAAAAAGAAAATGCTAGATGATTTTAACCTTCCTAACCTTAAAGTTTGAAAACAAACATTTTGAGGGGTGCCTTGGTGGATGAGTCATTTAAGCATCTGACTCTTGATTTCAGCTCAGGTCATGATCTCAGAGTCGTGAGATCCAGCCACCACAGGCTCCATGCTCAGCACAGAGTCGGCTTGAGATTCTCTCCCTTTTACTCCCCCTCCCCTTCACCTCACTCATGCTCGCTCGTTCTCTCAAATAAATAAAATCTTAGAAAAAAAAGAAAAGAAAAAAAAAACACATTTTGATAAGACAAAGACTGACTGTCTAAAAAGTGTCCAGGAAAGCATTATCATGTTAAACTAGCACAGCCTAAATCTGGTCCTCAGTCTTACTTTTAGAGGAAGTGACTGTTTTCAGTAGATCCAGAGCTGAACAGTGTTTGTCAGACAAATGTACCTATGCAGAAATGTTGATAAAACAAAATAAATCAAGATGTCAATTTTTATGCAAACTGTGATGGCCACCCCTGCCAATGAACTGTGCCATTTATCTGAGGAGTTCATTTTTCTATTTTCAGGAACCTGAAGGATGATCTTAGCCATATCATTCATCCAAAATGCACAGGGTTAGAGCAAAGGATCTGAGAATATTATGTTATATTCATGGTTCCCAGACCTGAGTACTTTGGCTAAGAATGAAATAAACCATATATGAACAGATGAATAAGAGCATAAACCTTAATACTGATATAACCTTAATCACCTTATTCTTGCAAACCTCTGTGAGACATAGGTAAGGTGGAGGATAAGCAAGCCTTTACAGTGGGTGTATCCATGTTGTTGATTCTATGCCAAAACAGCTTTTTTTTTCCCAAATCAAGGCATTGATTAAGCCAAGGGACGGCATATTAAACAGGTTGTCACAGGACTGCTATTTTCCACTGACTATACCTTTGCCTTTTCATCCTTAATAATGGAACCCAAATTTTATCTAGAGCAGCAAAAAACTAACCAAAAGAATTTCTTTGCCCCTCATCCAGGGGAAAGCACATGGCTAAGTTCTGATCAGGGAGATAAAAATAAAAGTACTATGAAAGATTTCTAAAACATGGCTTAGCTGATATTTGGGTCCTTTTGTACTGTAGCTTTCCCACATTCCTGTCCCTTGGCATGCAAAACTGATGCTTAAAGCTCTAGTAGCAATGCTTTGTCATAAGCTGAATGTGAAAGTGGAAAAGAACATTAATAAGATAATGAGGCAGAAAATAGAAAAAAAACAGTTCACTCATGAAAATGAAGCTCACATAACAGTCATGTACTACACAGCTCAAGGTGTTTTCTATTAGAGAAATACAATTTTAATTTTTTTAATTGCTGGTCTTTTATTTTTCCTGTTATATGTAGCAGTGTCTGATTTTAACCTACCCAGAGATCACTGATACTTATACAAGTAGATGTTCTTTCCATCTAACATTAAGAACCACCTTCAGAGTGGGACATTTAATGAATATGTATATAAAACACATATTTTACAACTTTTGAGAGTCCCAGCCATTTACTTCTTCTTGAAACCACCTAATCACTAACTCTCCAACTTTGTTCCTCCCAAATCTCTGATCATCAGCCCAAAAACACTGCTCACTGCCCATGAATCCCTGAAGTTCTTATTTCAAGCCATCTCATCTTCCAGGCAGAGGAAATGCTATTCCCTGATTAACGTGTTTTTTTTCCCCACAATGAAAGAACTTCCCTGTATACGTTTAGGACACTTCTGAATGAGGTTCTAATAGCATTGCAGTGAACTTTGGGCTGTTACAATCAATAAAGTCATTTATAAATCAGGCTCATATTTTCCAACTCATTCAATTATTTATGAGTCATCCACATGAATCCTTAAGTGTGAGTTAAGGACAGAGGAGAAGTGAAACCAAAGTGTTGGGGATAATAAGTTTTTTACCTGCAACTAATTTAAGCTTTCATAACATCCTTGGGTTTAGTGTCATAAAAAGTACATTCACTTGACAAAAAGAGTGCTGCAGGGCACAACTGCCTTAAGGCTAAATGGACAGATATCACCTAGCTGATCATGGACAGCTTGGTAGGAGGCATGTTCACTTGTCCCATGGTCAGGTGTTCAAACTTTATAAGGGCTTAGTAGCAGATAAAAGGGGTTTTTTTTTTTAAGATTTTATTCATTTATTTGACATAGAGAGAGAGAGACAGTAAAGGGAGCACTAGCAGAGGGAGCAGCAGAGGGAGAGGGACAACGGAGAAAGGCTCTCTGCTGAGCAGGGAGCCTGATGTGGTACTCGATCCCAGGACCCTGGAATGATGACCTGAGCCAAAGGGAGACACTTAATCTGCTGAGCCACCCAGGTGCCCCTAAAAGGCCTTCTAAAAGGAGAATCATTACTTATTAAAGAGGGGATGACTTTAATGGGTGGATGGGTGGGTGGATGGATGGAATGGAGGGAGGGAGAGTGAGGAGGGGAGGGAGCAAGAAAGAGAGGAAGAAAGAAACTAGGGCCTTTATTGTGATTCTCCTATTAGGTTTTGCCATAGTTGAAATAAAGCACCCCCTTCTGCTACAGGAATTGTAAGCATCAGTGAATCTACTGAGTCATAAAGCTGAATATCAAATTGCTCGAACTGAAACCTAACTGTTAGGTAAAGGATTTAAATGGAAAAGCCTTTCAGTAACTAAATGATTTGGAGTATCATACTTAAAAGTAATTTGAATTGAATCAATGTTTTTTCATTTTTAATTTGTTCTATAGAGGTATAATAGACAATGCAATATTATATTAGTTTTAGGTATATAACAAATCTGATATTTGCATATATTGTAAAATGACCCAAGAGTGTCTAGTTAACATCCCTCACCATACAGTCACAATTATTTTTTGTGACGAGAACTTTTAAGATTTACTCCTAACAACTTTCAAATATGCAATACAGTATTATTAACTATAGCTGGCGTGCTATACATCGAATCTCCATTACACCACAATTTTTATTAGACTCACTAGGTGTTGTAGCTCATTTTTAGTGAGACTGATTCTATGATGCATTTATCTATAGCTTTGAAGGGGATACCCCAGTACACCACAAATCACTGGACTTGTAGAAAGTTTAGCAAGGAAGAAAATCTCTGTATTTTCATTGACTTTGTCACACGTTCTTAGATAAGAACTTTTCTTTGCTAAAGAGAACTTCTATTTCCTGTTTTCAAGATTTTTAAAAAAACTAGATGGTGACTTAAGATTTGGAAGTACCCTACTGGGCTGCTGTCCCTGCCTGGTGAAAGCAGAAAGCTTTTCATGTTTGCTGTTTACTGGTTTAGAGGGGGGAAAATGTTATCTCTGGATCAATAACAGCATACCAGATGCCAGGGGCAGTATTGATTTGCTTTAGTAAGGAAAGCACACTTGGGATAGTAGTTGCAATTGGAAAACCACCTAATTAAGTTCATGATAAAGCTCTGTATTTCTTAAGGACAAATTTATCTTTTGTCTCGGCCAAACTGAAGAGTTAAATGGTAATGTAATAAGAATTAGCACTTCGGAAATTTGCTAGTTTCATGATGTGTGATTCCCACAACAATGCAGTGCCGCTTCTGACTCAATACTGACACACAGAATTATCCCAGGAACTTCCATTTGGTTTTTCTTATAGTTATGAGTTTCCAGGAGAAAAACAACTATGAGGATGTTGTTAGTTGAGATGTATCCTTACCATTTACTCATAAATGGAAGACATTTTAACGGACAGATTCCACTGGGCCTAATGTATGATTGACTAGTTTAAAAATTGCATTCCTTTACCTATCATAAGCCTCTTCCACACTTCCTGGCATGTTTCAGGGACAAATTTGTACCAAAAGAATGATTATTATCTTAGAACAAGTTTATTAGAGTTCAGTTAAAACAACACACATATCGCTACAAGGATTATAAGAATATGGGCTTTACTATGGAATTTCAAATATATGAATAAGAGAGTAAGTGGAGATGTGCAGGTTGCAGTCTACCATAGCAACTGTCCAAAATTCCTCCAAATAAACTCTATATTTTCCTTTATGCTGTAAACTGTTACTTGGATAAAAAGGTGCAGATCATTTTAGGGCATAGTAAGAGGGACAATCATAACATCTATAAATTGATTAAATTTGCTTCCTTAGGTGAACCCAGTCTCCCTTTATTTACAAGTACCTTGAATTGATAACTACTGAAAGTTTGTACCTTGTTATTTTGATGGTTAAATAATCAGATACACTGCAACTGAAAAATGTTTTGTTGGCCTTTCTTGATTATGAATTCTAAGCAGCACCTTATCTGTTTATCTCCTTTATACCTAAGGACACCATGAACAATTGTAACGAAGAAAGATCTTTTAGGGTTAGACTGTTTTGTTTACCACGTTTATCCTTTTATGTACTGAAGTAAACCCATATGCATGTGGCCTCTGAACAAGTAGAAACTAAGCGCCTCCACTTCCCATCTGGCACCCTGCTACCCTCTCACCCTCATTTGAAATCAGAGGTCCTTTTTCAATTACAGAATTTTACACCAGAAGCAAGACTACAGAACAGAGACATTTAAGCATTTTTCAAAAATGCTGTTCTCTCATTAATTGGGCTGCAAAGAGTTAACATAGCAGGCCTGAGATTGCCTTCCTTAGAAAGACCTACATATAGGGTTAGAACTTGGTTAGATGCCAGGAACTTGGATTTTAGAAGGGTTTTCACAATTCTTAGAACTGATAAAAATGGCTCACTATGCCTGGATGGTTTGTATAAACAATGTGGTTTATGCTGAACACCTGCTTCACTTCTGAAGTCTGAAATGTTGGGACTTGCTAAGAAGAGGGTGCCTATGTGACCAGGTCCCAGTAAAAACATTGAGCAGTGAATTTCTAATGAGCTTCCCTGATAGCCAGCATCTCTTACATGCTGTCATAACTCCTTGCTAGAGGAATTAAACATGCCCTATGGGTCTCCACCAACAGAAGATTCTTGGAAGTTTGAGGTTGGTTTCCTCTGGAATTTCCTCCCATGCACATTATCCCTGTGCTGATTTTGTTTTGTATCCCTTCTGTCTAATAAATCATAGCCATGAGTGCAACTACATCATGAATCCTATGAGTCCTCATAGTGAATCATTGAATCTGGGAATGATCTTGGGCACTCCCTACACACCAATATATTTTTTCAGACTTTGGTAGAGGAATTGTTTATGGAGTTCTCTAGGATGAGAGAGGCAATAGATGAGTTACATATTTAAAGTCCACACATCATTTCTATTTCCCTAATTTACTGGAGTCACTTCCCAGTATAAAATATAGGGAATTCTGGTACCTCAACTTTATTCGCCACTTCATCCAATGTTCAACCAATAAGTGCACAAAAATTACAATGCCCCACTGCTTGACTTAGCAAAACTAATACAGAAATTCTGATAAATGTACTTCCATTAATAAATTCAGCTTTATTCAAAATGTTATTCTTCTCTTCTTAGTCAAGCATCATCAAAATCTATCCCTACACATATGTTCAATATATTTTACATACATGAATTAGAAAAATCTTCCAGCTACTTTTATGTATTCTTTCATATTTTAGAATTGCTCCTCTGTTCCCAACAGTATGTCTGAACTTAATTCTAGATACAGTTGCAGAGATAAAGTAGAGTAAATATAATGCCCCAACAAGAGGGGAATTGGCCTTATCTCCCCTGTTATTCCCTATGTTCAGGACATTGCAATTTATTTAATAGAGAGAAAAATCAGTCTCATCAGCAAGGGGAAGGGGCACTTTAGTTAGTAAGAACTTTCAGTGACATTTTTTCCTATTTTTCTTTTTTTTTTAATTTCAGTACTGTTCTTGAGATTTTGAAAGATATTTAAAAAAAAACCCTAAACTCTAACTTATTTTCATTTCTTGGTATCCCAAACTTAAAACAATAAATGCCCCATATTTTATGAAAGAGCCCAAGCAAGCCTGCAAAACAAGTAACATTTTAATTTAGTGACCTGGAAGATAAAATTTCACATTAGGCTTTCAGTTACTTCTACTTGCAACATCAGAGTATAAAAGATCAATTCTGGATGGAAATAGAAAGCATGAAGCATTCGTTTGGTGCCTCAGGTTATTAAATTGTCTGAACTGTTGTTGTTGTTGTTTTTGTCTTTGTTTTTGCTTTTTAGCTATCCAAGTTCAGTATCTGTGGATATCTCACTCTGATACTCCTTTTGCCTGTCATACTGTTGTATGGAATTGGCAACTCTCCCCAACCACTTATTTTTATTGGGAAATTATTTCCAAATAAATATAGATGATTATTTGGCTATTCCTCTACTGTGTATTACGTATCCTTTTATCCAAACTCTGATTATTAAATTTGTGCTGCCTCTAGCTTCAAATATGCAAGATAACTAAAGCGCTCAAATTCCTTCCATCTAGGTGCCATTATCTATAACAAACTTCTTGGATGTCAGTAATAATTGACTGAAATGGGATTTTTTGGAAAGCTATGGAGTGGCTCATAGAAACAAGAAAGTGCTAGAAAATTCATCTAAGAAAACTAGCAAGGATCAAGAGTATGCAGGCAACTGAATTCATGAATTTCATGAATTCCAAGAACATAACTCAGGAACAACTTGATTCTATGAGTCCACCACTGGACACTAAGTATGGCATACTTACTGAAACATCACTGTTACCAGTAGAAGAACAAATTTTAAGGTGTTTCTGTTTATTTTTACACTGATTTATTAAAATTTGGTGGGGGGTCAAACTGGTCAAGCTTAGGTTACCCGACCACATGCATGCTGTATCTGGCCATTATACCTTTGGCAATAGAGTGTTCTAGAATGTAGGAAGATCCCTGGCTCGGGAAACACTCATACTGTGATGGATTCCCAAAACATACTGCCCATCATGTGAATTCCATTCCTACTTGCAGTTTATAAGATGTCCTTCCTCCAACCCCAGAAACTTAAATAACTAACTTCTTATGGTTTTAGGTTGTATCACACTTTAGAAACAGAATATTAAAGATTATTAGAAACATTTACACTTAGTTAATAAAGTGTAAAAGTGAATCAGATTTGCATTATTGGTTTTGGCTTAATGACAAAATGTTTCCCATAGCCCACAGATTATATTGGAGGGCACTTCTTGGGACACAAATATAAAAAATTGCTGCAAGCTATTAAAGTAAGGAAAATATATTATCAGAAATGGTCCATAAGGCATGCCTTTAATGATGGTGTCCTCACCAACACTTCTTTTCTGTGAGAAAAGGATCTATTAATTAGGCTTTATTCTCTAATAAACAGCTGTTATATATATATATATATATATATATATATATATATATCCCCTTTCTTCCTACTTTTTTAATTGGAAAGCCTTGGATTTATGATATAAATTGATTACGTTTTTAGCTATGCGTAAGCTGTTATATTACTATTATATCTACTACTAGCTAATATGCCCTTAGGCTTAGTATGCCATACCCAGTTCTAAAGGCTTTGCATGCAATATCTCATGTTTTCCCTGCCCTCTCTAAAATCCTGTGAGTTCCTGATTATGATTTCCTGCATTGATTAATGCACAAAACAATGACTTTTCTTTATCTAAGAAGGCAAATTAAAAGACCTTTGGATCTATAATAGCTCTGTTTTGGTCACTATTTTTGACAGAAGTATGATCAATTAGGTATTCTTTCTCAAATGTTTATTTTCTTGCCTACAGACTACATTGTAAAGACCACTCTGCTTATGCATACCCATTGAATCATTCTCAGTGAGTCTCCAGAGAAGTTTCTCTGAGACCATACTTACTACATTTGCATAAAATTCTCATCTTGCTACAGGAAAAAATAATATTCCTGAATTCTGATACTCAATAAGGCAATATTATTTTAGAGAATTAAGCTGGATTTTAGGCAGTTTGGGCATGCGGTTTTTAGTCTTCTTTTCAAAAAATTTTTTGTACCACCTTGCAATTCCTGGATATTATATTTACTTGTACAATACACTCCAATCTGTAACATCTGCTCCTCACATATTGCTGCACAAATCAGTCAGACTTCAAGCTTATGTGGAATTTCTGGAGAGGTACTGTTTTCCCACCACTTTCTTTCCTCTGATCACGTGCATTGATATGTCAAGACATCTGTTTGAAAGTTACTGCTTTGGGTCACCCTTACACTACTGGAAAAATCTTGTGTCTTCTACAGGAAACAGCTTGTGAAAAAACTTCCAATTTTCCTGATATTCATGTTACCAAATTCAATTGCAATCCAGTTTGTCAGTTTCTACTTTAAAACCTTAAGTCAGTGCTTAATTTTAAACCCAGTATGTATTCATTTACTCTTGCTCATTCTATACATTTAAAAAATATTATTTATGGTTTTCCAGACACTATATTTTCCTTTGATCACTTTTGACAATTTTTTTCTAAGATTAGATTTCATTTCTTTTTTCCTACTTAATTAGAATTGCGTTCAAATTGATCTTTCTGAAAAACATTATTTGAGGGCCTTCTTTGAACTATGGATTGTGATAAGAGCTAGGGGTCGCACTGGTCAGCAATATACAAAGAAATGCAATCTGGATTTCACATTGCATAAGTCACCTAGCCACTGAAAGAGGATGAATAAATCCTCCGGGCACCATGAGGTAGTGGTGAAGTGAATAGTTTCTAGACAGCACATTCAAGAACTAGCATGACAAATCACAGGAACTGAGAAACTGAACTTTGCTATCAGGAAAAACAAAATATAACAACAACAACAAAAAAAGATAATTCTTTACTCCCTGGTAGGCTTCAGATATTCTGCAGTGCTCTGCACATTCAAAGAACAAATGTGAGAAATAATTAACACTTAAGGCAAGATTTTGAGTTGTTTTGATTTCCTGCAAGACTCATACTCCAAGAACTTCTGAGAAATGTAAAATTAAATGGAGTCATAATTTTTTGTTGAATTACCTTTCACAATCTATAAATTGAAAAATTTCAAAAAGTCCTAAGATATATAGATGCTTAAAATACTCTTTCATGCCATGGTTCAGGTAATTTTTGGGAACCTTCCCAATTGCTAACAAGAGACCATAAATGTAATAATAAAAACCTAAGAATTGCTACATGGGTGCAGCAATGAGAGATGAAGGACTGAAAGAGCAATTAGTTCCTTCAGTAAGCTAAACAGTTGGGTTTGAAATTTTTATAGCAAAGCAAATAAAATAACATGGGCATTGTAAATCATTTTTTAATTGGAATAAAAAATAAATTCTGAATATGCATAATCTTCCTGCTGAGGACTATAAAAACAGCAACTGTATTAGTTAATTACATCTACTCATGATTTTCAGGCTTGGTTGTGTAACATTTCAATATGAATTAAATATGTTAAGGGAGATATGGTTTTATTTCATAATATATTCCATATTAAAATAAAGCATGTAAAATTAGATTCCACTACAATCTTTTATAGCTTACCAAATTCTTTCACCAAATTTGTTCTCATTAGATTTTATAACAAACCCATGTTGTTAGTAGAGATTATTGTTTCCATTTACCTGACACTCAAAGATATTAAATAACTAGGTTAATAAGAAAAAAAAAATAAAGCCAAATGTCTCATCCTCCAATTCAGAATCTGTCATTCATTCATCCTCTAATTTCCATAGCTTTCTTTTTTATATAACAAAAAAAAATAATTTTAAAGAAAAAATAAGTGGAAAAGTTTTTTACACTCCATGTCTTCAATATATTTAAGTAATGTGCCTTTTCTTACAGTTCTACTTTTCAGAGTTGGTGCTGCATATTTCTCAGTAGACTTTTGCATCAGAGGATCTAATCTGGTTGAATAAAAATTCTTTACCTTGGCAATGGCAGGATGAAGTTGGCGGATTAACAGACAGAAAATGTGCCTTTTAGACAAATCCATTTAGCCATCTCAGAAACCAGGACCCAATGTCCCAAATATAGCACTGAAGAAATATTTTTGAGCAAGCAAACATCCTGATGATACCCTCAATCCATGACATACAATGTCATTTGTGTAAACCGAATTATCATCTGTATTCTCAAGGACAATGTTTGTCTAATGTCTTCATTCAAGTTCTTAAACACAATGTAATATTCTCTTTCAGAGGACAGAAGAGAGAATGTTTTGTGCTTAGGATTAAAAAGGATAATTTTGAATTGGAACTTTCATGATGCAAATACTGATTAAATATAAAGAAACATGGTAAAGTACTTAACATCTTAGAATGTTCTTTCTCAGTCTCACAGCTTGCTGAAATGGCTTTCTTTTTCGTCATTGCACACTTTTCCACATGGTTACCATGGGCTCTTTAGTTTCACAAATGTGGCTACCAACCTGGAGAGAAGACTCTTTTCCTAGTTCTTGGTTTAAAATCTTAGGAAAGGATTCTAATAGACCTGGGTTGGTCCAAGGACCACACAGAAGAAAGTAAGTATGGATAAAGGGAAGGAGTGGTATTCTTAGTGAGCCTTCTAGGATTAAATCTCTGGGACAAGTAGCTAGAGACAAAATGGCAGGATCTTATAATATAGACTTCTTTATATTCTCAGAGACAAGAAAATGTTTTAGAGCAGCTGAGTAAATTCAGGATTTTCCGAATTATGAATAATATCCAATTTTATGCTTGTAAAAATAAATAATGTAAACTTAAGCTTTATTACAAAATTTAAAGCTTACAAAGAAAACAAAACGAAGAATATTTATAATGAAGAACTGATAATAAATGTTTATAACTAAAATTAACTATTAATTTCACATCATTAGTAAAATTCATATAAGGAGAAAATAGTTTTTTTTAAATTTTTTATTATGCTATGTTAGTCACCATATAGTACATCATTACTTTTTGATGCAATGTTCCATGGCTCATTGTCTGCGTATAACACCCAGTGCTCCATGCAATACGTGCCCTCCTTAATACCCATCACCGGCCTATCCCAATCCCCCAACCCCTCCGCTCTGAAACCCTCAGTTTGTTTCCCAGAGTCCATAGTCTCTCATGGTTCATTCCCCCTTCTGTTTACCCCCCCTTCATTCTTCCCTTCCTTCTCCTACCACAATGAATTAATAATTATATATGTTCTTATTTCATATTAATAAGAATTTATTGCATTATATCCAAAGTAACCAGTAATGTGAAATATTTCTGGATGTCATATTCCCATTTATCAGAGCTCCTCAGTTTATCTGAAATATGTGATCACTATTGAGTCCAAGTTAAGCTGAGTTTAATCAACATCAAATGTAATACATTAGAGCCTATATGAAATGTGTAGAATGAACAAACATACTAGAAATTCTTGCGATGTTTTCATATTGAGAATTCATTCACTCATAGGTAAACATTTGTTATCTAGAATAGAGAGTGTAATTCTGTGTTCAATTCAAAGATGCCTAAAACTTCATTTGATTGTGCTGATCTATAACCCTACTAATAAAAAGAAGTATCCATTTCACTGGATTAACCTGGAACATGATTTAAGGTTAGTTCAAAACATGTTTCTGGGGGCGCCTGGGTGGCAGAGCGGTTAAGCGTCTGCCTTCGGCTCAGAGCGTGATCCCGGCGTTATGGGATCGAGCCCCACGTCAGGCTCCTCTGCTATGAGCCTGCTTCTTCCTCTCCCACTCCCCCTGCTTGTGTTCCCTCTATCGCTGGCTGTCTCTCTTTCTGTCTTATAAATAAATAAAAAATCTTTAAAAAAAAAACATGTTTCTGGTCTTATTGAAGATAATTATTATCTCCTTGCTATTTTTTGGGAAATCATAAAACCTTGCAATTGTGCCTGGTTGTCTGTCATGCTCTCTACATGATTTTGGATTATCATTTGCTGATTCTAATAGAAAGGAAACTTAATTTTACTTATTGGAGGTCACTGTAGTTTTTCTTTCCTTTAATCCTACTTCAGAATTCCTTCATTCACTCTCTTTACGTATCTTCTTGTAGTTTGTATCTCCTTGCTTAGACTTCTTTTTTTTATTTTAATGTTTTTTTATTATATTATGTTAGTCACCATACAGTACATCCCTGGTTTCTGATGTAAAGTTCGATGATTCATTAGTTGCCTATAACACCCAGTGCACCATGCAATACGTGCCCTCCCTACTACCCATCACCAGGCTATCCCCTTCCCCCANCATCTATCCCATTTCCCCACCCCCTCCACTCTGAAGCCCTCAGTTTGTTTCTCATAGTCCATAGTCTCTCATGCTTCATTCCCCCTTCTGATTACCCCCC
>NC_048224.1:32343877-32343977 GCF_002007445.2 Ailuropoda melanoleuca
TTCACTTAGCATTATCTCCTCCAGTGCCGTCCGTGTTGCAGCAAATGTTGAGAAATCATTCTTTCTGATAGCTGAGTAATATTCCATTTTATATACGGAC